>NC_047085.1:339569217-339879796 GCF_902459505.1 Geotrypetes seraphini
TGATTATATGGAGATGAGTAGTAGACATATGAGATCTTTTGATCTATGCTAGTCTCTCAACTGACATGAGCACACAGAATTTTAAATATCTGAATATAACATGTCTTGCGAGGTTGCTGTGGGAACTCATAACAGCCATTTGTTTACTACAGAGACTGCTGGGCAGGAACGTAGAAGGATCACTCCTGCCCTGTCTCACCGCTGGACCACCAGGGACCTAAGGTAGGCCTGTGGGGGGACTGGGAGGGGAGGCGGCATGCTGGTTGCTGATGTGAAAATCACTGCGGGGAAGGGAGGGAGGAATCAGTAGATACGGTCCCCTGCATTGTAAACTTCCAGCAGTGGCAGTGTTCACAATTTGCTGCTCTGTCAGTGTCGTGCCTTCCTCTCTGTCAGGTCCTGGCTTTGCGGAAACAGAAAGTAGGCGGAACCCAGCAGAGAGGAAGGCCCAATGCCAGCAAGAGCAGCGAGTTCTGAATGCTGTTCTGCTAATTGGGGGATGACCGAGGGAGGGAGGGAGGGAAGGAGGAGAAGGGGAGAGAAATGCTGCACCTGATTGTGGAGAGGGAGAAAGGGAGGGAGAGAGAAGGAAGACTAGGGAAGAGAGAGAAGAGGAAAGCGAGATGCTAGACAATGGGGAAGGAAGGGAGGGAAAGGAAGGAAGGAAGGAAAGGAGATGCCAGACTAAGAAGATGGAGGAAGAGATGCTAGGGCATGGGGGAGAGGGAAGGGAAGGAGAATGATACCAGACCAGGGAGAAAGGAGGCAGGGAGGGAAAGGAAAGGAGATATCAGAGCATGGAGGGGGAGGGAGAGATGGAAGAGAAGGAGAGGATAGAAATGCCAGGCCATGGGGGATGGAAGGGAAGGAGACAGAGATGCCAACCTTAGGGGTGGGAGGGAAGGAAGGAAGGAAAGGAGAAGAGAAGAGAGAGATGCCAGAGTATAGGGGAGGAGGTGGAGACAGAAAGAGAAAAATAGGGGGTGAAGCTGAAATGTATTTTGTACAAAGGAGAGAATGAGCACAGGGTAGATAGTTTATAGAAGGGACATAGAAAGAGGGAAGATGCCATATAGAAGAGATAGAGAGGGCAGATATTGGATGGAAGAGGCAGAGATAGAGAGGGCGGACACTGGATGGAAGGGGCAGAAAGAGAGGGCGGACACTGGATGGCAGAGGCAGAGAGAGAGGGCAGATGTTGCATGGAAGGGGAGAGAGAGGACAGACTTATGGAAAGAAGAGTGTGAAGAGATGATTAAAGCAGAAATGACAAAAGGTAGAAAAAAGAAAGTAGTATTGTATCTGTATTGATAAAAGTTCATAAATAGAAAATGGAAATAAGGCAATCTTTTGATTAAACTAAACCCCCCTTTTCAGGTCAGGACTGGTTACCATAACAGCAGTATACTGTACTGACCTGAATAAGGAGGATTTGGCCTCTGAAAACTAATTGAAAAATGAATTAGTCCAATAAAATTGTAATTTCTTATTTCCCATTATTTTTTTTGGGGGGGGGAGGATTTCTGTTTGTTAATTTTTAAAATGATGATTGCTGTTTCTCAGTTTTTTCAAATGTACACCTATCTTTATATTGTGCATAATATTAGGGGGCATGCATCACTGTTTCTGTGGTATTGCATTGTAAGCAAAGTCTGGCTTCTTTGTGATTCAGTTTAACTTTTTTCTACATATTTCTATTTTTAGTTTGTGATTACATATTCCATACTGGGCGAGGGTGTTTCTGTGTATGAACGACTTGGAATTTCTGATAGCATTGACTGCAGGATCAATCTGTACTTGTCTGGCTTGTTTAGTTTTACAATGGGTGTATTGATGTTCTACTGCTCAGTACAGTATGTAAGATGCTGCCTTTTCCTAGGTACACTCTTGTGCGATGTGTGGATTGTTACTAAAAGTTATGTTTTTCATATAGAGAGGGAGATGTTAGAAAATGATGGGCCCCGGGATGTCACATATGGCTTGTCAACAGTGGGGTCTCTGGTAGAATCTGTAATAGGGGCTTTTGTCAGAGGTAAACAGAAATGCAACAGTTCCTTTGCTACTGAATAGAGACCATCAACAATTCAAGACAACATTAATCATGTAAAGGAGGGAATATAAGAATGTACCTGATCCATTTGTTTCTGGGGCATCTATCATTGTCCTGGGGCATATACTACAGAAACAAAATCCCATGTCTCCATATCATTCCATCTGAATCTTTAGAGGGTCTTTGAACAGGAGGAAGGGAGTCCCTTTCAGGCACTAGGGATGTCTTTCAGACTCCCTGGTAAACCAAGTCCTTTGGAGTATTGGACTCCCCGGTAAATATAAGTCATTTGGAGCATTTAGCAAAGCTTTACTCATATGAGACAGGTTCTGAATTCGACTGCATATGTGCTTCCAGTCCATGCCTAGATTAGTTATAGTTGCTTATGGTGCCTACCAATTCCAAGTGCCCAGGCTAGAAAGGAGCCTTTTCCCATATTTTTAGGGCTCTCCCCTGGTGCCACTACAAAGAGCTATCACTAAGATATACTACCCCAGTGTTTTGTCCCCGCCCTCCCCCCCCCCTAGATTTCTGAACGCCAAGAAAGTATCCCTGCTCTCATCCTCTGGGTCTCCCTATGGATGACAAAATTTTCAATCCTGCCCTGTTCCACCAACTCCAACTCTTCCAATTACAAACCTCCTCATATCAGCATCTGTTTATATGATCTCTTCTCATATCAGTTCCACAGGATTTTATGGTTTCTCAGCTTCTGGGAAAACCTAGTTTGTGGAACTGGTCATCCAGATTTACTCTCAAAGGGGATGCCACCTTACATGTTTATTTATTCAATTTTCTATACCATTTTCCCAGGGGAGTTCAGAATAGTATACAGTACATGGATTTATTCAGATACTCAAGCATTTTTTCCTATCTGGCCCGGCAGGCTCACAATCTAATATACTTGGGGCAATGGAAAACCAAGTGACTTGCCTAGGATCACAAAGATCCTCTTCAGCACACAGCTCTGCACTTTTAATTCCCCACCAAGCAAGCTCTCTCTCCTCCTTAGTTTTCTCCTCTGACGATAAGTCCAGGTCACATTTCTCGTGCTCTCCTTCAAGTAGAACTATGAATTGGAGCTCTCGCTCCCACACTCTGATGCTTGTGTACCAAGCCAAAATCACTTGCAGATGCCAGAGGAATGGGCAAAATCTCTGCCTCACCAAAAGTCTTCATGCTTCACACATGGAGAGATTCTTTCACAAGACAGAAAATGCATAAGCCTTTCTTTAAAAATAAGCTACACATAGATGCTATATACTATCTAGGAAGCTGCCTAGCTTATATGGCAGGGGTGTCCAACCTTTTGGCTTCGCTGGGCCGCATTGGCCGAAAAAAAGTTTCTGGAGCCACACAAACATGCAAACGCTGCAGCAAGACAGAGGAAGGAGCCGGCAAGACGGTAAATACCCAGGGGCAGCAAAGGAAAACACTGCATCGCCCTCGACTGGGGCCACACAAAATACTTCACTGGGCCGCATGCGGCCCTCGTGCCGCAGATTGGACACCCCTGTTATAAGGGCTTACAAAACACCATTGCAATCATCCCAACAAAAGATGCTGTGTAGCAAGGTGGCCTTTACCTCTTCACTACTCCAAGATGGTATGTCCCAGATCTCAATGCATACTGGGATAGGAAAGTTCCCAAAGGTTGCTATACATACAGGATGCCAGTTCTTGAGGAAATTAATTACTGTTTAAAGAAATTTTCATACTCTGCATATCATTTCTAAATTCAGCCATTGTGTTAAGTTATTTTTGTCACTGCCTTTGTGTCTGGCCCCGGAACAGAAAGTTAAGAAGGAAGATTCAGGCTGAGATGGGAAGTTTTACTGGAATGTTCACTCTCAGTTATAAGAACATAAGAATTGCCATACTGGGACAGACCAAAGGTCATTCAAACCCAGAATCCTGTTTCTAACAGTGGCCAACCTAGGTCCCAAGTTCATGAGTTTAAAAGTATGTTGTATTAGGCTCATGTTATAATAATAATAATAACTTTATTCTTGTATACCGCAATACCATGGAAGTTCAATGTGGTTAACAGATGAAGAGACTGTACATTTACAGCGAAGTTACATACATGGCAATGATAAGGCATATAATATAAAGGCGTAACAAAGACAGGACATTTAGATAAACAGAGATCGATTATGAAAGGCCATATAGTGGCTTGGCAAGGTAGGAGGAGTCAGAGAGTTTGGAGGCATATCGAGGTCCGAGAGGGGGGCAGGGAAGGAGGGAGGGGTGAGTTAGAGGAATTTGTCAAAGAGATAGGTTTTTAATGACTTCCTGAACAATTGGTAGGGCGGAGAATTGGAAATGAGGGCGGTTAGGCAATTGTTCCATTTGCCCGCTTGGAATGCTAGGGATCTATAATGTGAAAAGGCAGACTTATTGGCTTTGATAATTTGCCTTTGTCCAATTCTGTTGCCACATATGTGCTTCTCTTGCTTCAGTGGGATGTATACCTGCTTTTGTAAAAGTGTGCTATTAGAATTATTAGGGAAACAGAAAACCAACAAGAGGCCATTGCTATTTCAAATAATGTTTTTCTTGTTTGTATTTTAAATATGCATAGAGAAGTATATATATGCATATACTCTTTCAAGTCTCACTGCTTCTCATGATCCTTACACCTTTCTGATGTCACAATGTTAACTCCTCCTACTTAGATAGGGAGCCACCCACAACAATTACTACACTGTTTGAGCTTCCTGGAGTTGTACAAATTATTGGAGCTACCAGGTCTGGATTGCATTTGTTTTGTATGTCCCTAGAAACTTGCACTTTTTTGATTTGGGGAATAAAAAGGGAGTGTAGTTTACTTATTAAAATGCTTGATCATTGATGGATTTTTTTAAAGGTTAATTTTTGCATGCTAAGGTTCAACTCATTTTGATTTTGTAGAACAGAAAAATAGTACCTGGATTACACATTTTATCAAAAGAAGTACCGCTACTGAAAAGAAGAAAAGAGTTTATGTAGCAGGATACCACACTGTGTCTTCCAACACAGTAACATGAACAGATGTTTTTACGAGGGTAAATCAAAAAGTAAAGGCAAAATACATTTAACAGCTTTAATAAAAGTAGCTGTGAGCAATTGAACATATCACTTTTTCACATAGTCCCCATGCAAGATGACATATTTGTTGTATCGTTCAACAAGCTTTTGCATTCCTTCACAGAGGTTTTTCGGCTGCTCCTGAAGCCAGATGAGCACAGCTTCCTTTACTTCATCATCAGAGGTGAATCTGCACCTTGCAGTGTCTCCTTCAGACAGATTTGGACTGTAAGGAGGATGTGGAAGACATTTGAACCCAAGCTGTTTCATTGTCTCTTCTGTCACTGATGCTGTATGAAGACGTGCATAGTCATGGTGCAGCAAGACTGTTATGGACAACATTCCTCTTCTTTTGCTGCAAATTGCAGGTTTAAGTTCATTTCTCAGCAATGCACAGTCATTTGCCTGTTTGCCTGTGCGCTTGGAAATGCACCAGAATAGGCCCCTTCATGTACCCAAAGAAGGTTAAAATGATTTTCTTGGATGAGGGCTGAAGTTTGAATTTCTTCTTCACTGGAGAAGACGGATGTCTTCACTCCACGATTTGTCTTTTGCGCTCCAGGTCATAGTGATGCACCTGTGTCTCATCATCAGTGACAATTCTCTCCAAAATATTCAGACCTTCATACCGTCTCAGAAATTGGGTCGCAAACTCCATACACTGTTGCTTGTGCAGATTAGTAAGCTATTTGAAAACCTATCGTGTGCAGACTTTCCTGTATCCCAAGTTATCACGCATTATGGCAAATGCAGATCCATAGCTGATAACCAAATTTTCAGCCAATTGAGACACCGTTATCCATCGGTCTTCTCTAATCAAGGCATCCGCCCTATCAGTGCGCTCTTGCGTGTGCGATGTTGATGGGCTACCAGAACGGCCTTCATCGGTTACACTTTTACCCATTCATAAACCTTTTATTGATTCATGGTGCTATGTCCATACTGAGTCAATATCCAACGGGGAATTTCCACAGGTTTCACTCTCTCTGCCCAAAGAAAGTGCGTCCATGTTTCTGACCTCATGGCTGCCCATGACTAAAGTCCAAGCGCTGCACTCTACGTGGACAAACTATCTAACAGGCTCTTTTCCAGTTATCGCGTAATTTAACAATTGCCTTTAATTTTTGATTCACCCTCATATATGGCTGTGCCGGCTGCCAGCAGGCAGTTAAAACTGGCAGTCAAGCAGTCATCTTTTTGTGACTTGTGAGAGTTGAGTAAAACACAGACGTATCTATTTCAGAATTCTGTAACTGATAAATAAGGGATTGTATCTGATGACTTCTTTGTCCAATTATTGCTTTCCTTTTTCTTTTTAATTAACTTTGTGAACTGGATCGAGTCCCATAGTTGGAATGACCCAGTATACAAGACTAAGGGCCTGTTTTACAAAGCTGCGCAGCAACAGCCCCGAAGCCCTTTAAATCTCTATGGGCTTCGGGGCCGTTACCGCTCAGCAGCCACTAGCGCGCCTTTGTAAAACAGGCCTTAAGGTTTGGATTGAATTGGATTTTAGTTGCTGTTATCCATTTTCTATGTGGCAGTGATTTACACAACAGTGACTCCAACATCACCACTGACACATGACCTACAAACTTGACACTTGAGGAAGTTCTGGAATGAGAGGGCACAGGATTAAGTTAAGAGGTGATAGGCTCAGGAGTAATCTAAGGAAATACCTTTTTACAGATGGTGGTAGATGTGTGGCAGTCTCCCGGAGGAAGTGGTGGAGACAGAGACTGTGTCTGAATTCAAGAAGATGTGGGATAGGCACGTGGGATCTCTTAGAGGAAAAGATGGGCAGACCAGATGGGCCATTTGCCCTTTATTTGCCATCATGTTTCTATGTGTGTTTTCCTATGTAAATTGCAAGCAGATACAGTGTGGCGCACATAACAACATTGTTTCTCTGGATTTGCAGTGCACACTAGATAAGGCAGTGCCCTGTTGATGACTGATATTGATCCTGACTCTGGATTAATTTAAACGAAAATCTCCTAGCACAGAGATTTTCATTTTAATTAATCCACAAGTCTATTTATAGGACCAATAGGGACCCCTGAAGAAGACAATTGTGTCAAAACACGGACCATGTTGGGTCCATGTTTCCAGTGGTTCAGGCCCTAGACATTTTTATGTGGATTATTTATTTGTTTTAATAAAGCCTTCATCTTGGCCATCAACTCTCCACAAGCCTTTTGTTTCTTGGTTGTGCCCTCTTTGTGGAGGGATCAGGGTCAATTTTCTTGATGTTGTGAGATTTCTTCCAGTCCCAGCAGCTCTAAAAGCAAGCAATATTTACTAACAGAGAAGGAACATTGGCCTAACAATGATTTAAAGATGAAACAAGCTAACTGAAATTTTGTTCTATAATGTATTGGCAGCCAACGAAGTTTCCTCAAAAGAGATATAACCCTATTGAGCTTCTTTATTTTATTTTATTTACTCATAGAAATTGAATGAGCATCGGAACATTTACCTCGCTGGCCTGTGGAAAGAAGGTCTTCCGTGGTTTAGAAAAAGGAGCCAATAGAGAATTACAATAACTTGTAATAATACTGCTTGCGAGACTGTTTGAAATCTGGTAGAAACAAGGGAAGATGGAATAGTTCTTAGTTATCTAAATTTGAAAAACATTTTTTTGACTTTGAGTCTATTTTATCTGCCATAGTTAAATTTGCATCCAAAATCATCCCTAATACCTTAGATTTATTTTCAGTCTGGAGAATTTCTCCAGAATGCAATGAAAAATCATTAAAAGGAATATCATCATACCTGGCAAACCATACTATTTTTGTCTTTTGCTTATTTAATTTAAGAAAATTATCCTTTGCCTAAACATCTATAGTTCAGATAATGTTTGAAAACATTTCAAGAGACTGAGGGCTCCTTTTACTAAGCTACGCTAGCGTTTTTAGCACGCGCTGAAGATTAGCGTGCGCTAACCCCCGCGCTACGTGTAAAATACTAAAGCCAGCTCTATGGAGGTATTAACGTGTAGCGTGAGATAATAACGTTAGCGCAGCTTAGTAAAAGGAGCCCTGAGTAAAGGATTCAGAGGCAGGACACAATACAAAGATGTCATCAGCATAGGACAGAACAAACAGGCACAAAGTAAATAATGTTCCACAGACTGTAAATAGATATTAAAAAGTACGGGAGACACTCCACAGTAAGATTTCCACTTATCTGGACTCTATGACCTTTTATCAAGAAATTCAGTAAATCACTTATGAACAGGACCTGAAATTCACAGTTCACGAAGTCTAACGGCCTCTTTTACAAAGCCGCACTAGCGGCTGCCATGCGGCAACAGCCCCGAAGCTCTTTAAATCTCTATGGGCTTCCGGACTGTTAGCGCAGCCCAGCATGGCTTTGTAAAAGAGGCCGTAAAAGTCATTAATTAGAAACATAGAAACATGATGGCAGATAAAGCTCCTAAAAATGCTCCTCTTCCCCAAACAGGATGACCCACCTTAAATTTTCCATGAAAAGACTTCTGACCCACTGATTCTATTCCACATTGCTGCTCTAAGACTATGAACATTCCTACCTATTTATTTATTTCTCTCCTTATAAAAACCTTGCTTAACCTCCCCTCTATGCAATCTATACAATTTTCATTCCTCTCCCCATTGCTGTACCTTGCTGATTCTCCTCAGCCATTTTTCCTGTAAACCGCCTTAAACTGAAAGGCTTTCGTGGTATATAAATAAATAAATATTTATGTTATAAAACCCAAATGGCCCATCCAATCTGCTCATCCACAGCTCCTCCTCTCCCTAAGAGATTCCACATGCCTATCTCACGCTATCTTGAATTCAGATACAGTCTATTCCATGCATCTACCACCCTTTCTGTAAAGAAGTATTTTCTTATATGTTCAATTGTATCAAAAGCTGCAGAAAATCGTTGCCCTCTTTTCTATATTGAAACTTGTGGTGTGAGGAGCCATTTTACAAATGCACATGTTGAAAACAATGAATGGGATGAACCCAGTACATATGTAAGTGCTGCCAATTATGTAGTGAGGCTCTAATTTTAACTTCTGGAGGAGGAAGCAAACTACATGGGATTAAGGAGAAAGATGCTCTTCATTCCTCTTGTAAAGTTCTGACCAAAATGAGCACTTTAAAAAAAAAACAAAAAAAAAAAACTTGTGTGTTTTAGAACTGGTTTAAAGCCTAATTTGGAAAGTTTTCCCATACATGTAGATTTGATTTATTTACCACATTTTTTAAAGAAATTCTGTCAAGGCAGTGTACAATTAATTAAGTCAAATATGGGTAATAGATAATAACAGCAATAAAAATATTCAAATAACAATTCAAGGTATGGCATATATGCTTCATTACAATATCAATCAAATACACAAAACATTTTAATAGAAAGCATGAGGTGTAAGCAAAGATGGAACATATAGATAGATAAAATAGGAGTTAGAAAATAAGAAGACTAATTTTTCTACCCATGTCACACCACATCCCCTTGAAATCTCTGCATGGAGTGGATTTCCATGTTTAAATAGCAGCTTTCTGAAATTGGTAGTTATAATATATGTGGTATACACATATATATGGCACTATGTATACATGGATATATGTGTCTAAAATAATGGCCAAAACCAGTGACATTCTGAGTCTTTTACATGTCTGCCCTGTGAAGCCCCGCTTATGAATAACTTACAGATTCGTAGTGTTCTATGAATTAGTTAGGAAAGAAACTGATGTTAACAATCTGGATTACATGATTCCGAAATCAGAGAAGTAGCCATGACTTCTCAAAGTTTCCTGGAAGCCTTTAGCAGAATGCTATGTGGGGATCCCTTAATGATTAGTTATAGCCCCTATATCCTCTTGTGGGATAATCACCTTGGTTTCCCATCACCTTGCACCACTTCATTCTTCAAGTGTTCCTGAGGACTTCTGGGCACTTTTATTCTCAGATGCCTTACACAGCTTTCCCAAATTATAAAGCCATTGTGAGCCGGAGGTACTTCCATCGGTAAAAGGAACTGAGGGCAAGTCAACTGAATTGCTGCTGGCCTCAATTTGCAATTCACTAAACCTACTTTTGAAATCTTCAATGCAGACTAACAAAATGTTTGGGGTTGTGGTCGTTGGGATTGGAATCGCTGGGTCAGTGCGGATCAGAGACTTGCTGAATCCTTTGCCATCCAGTCCTTCCGAGAGTCTGAAGCTCATTGCCTTTGTGTCCAGGTTAGATGTTTCGAACAAGCACATTTCTCTCTTTAAAATGGCTGATTCTTTATTAATGTGTCTGTTATATGAATGTCCTAAAATAATTATCAAATTGTTCATAAATATTGTATGGGAAAATTAAGCATTTTCTATTAACTATATATATAAAGAAAGAAATATAGTATAGCCCTTATCTATAAAGCAATGATTCACCACAGCAAGCAGCAGCAGCATGGCTGGCTCAAGGGTATCAGATGCCTTAGGCAAACTGTAACCATGCGACCCATCCCCCTCAGGGGTGGCTCAAGCCCCCCCCCCCCCATTTATAGTCTATCGTCTCCTCTTTCCTCCTTCCCTCTATCCAAGTGTCCAGCATCTCCCTTTCCATTCCCCCTGTCCAGGTGTCCAGCATCTCCCTCTCTCCTCCCCATCTCCAGGTGTCAAGCATCTCTCTTTCACCTCCCTGTCTCCAGGTGTACAACATCTTCTCTCCCTTTCCATATCCCCCCTATGGGTTCACCAGATCCTCCTGCCAGGCTTTTTGCTGCCATGCCACTTCCTTCTGCCTCAAAGCTGCCATTGCACTCAGCACAACAGCAGGCTTTTCATTATAGCCACATTCAATGGTTGCTGGTCCCACTCTCTCTGATGCAGACTTCCTGTTGGAAGGGGTGGGATGAAGCAGTGCTTGAGTAGTACTAAAAGGTCTGGCACTAGGCTGAAACAGCAAGTTGTGCCACCACATCTCCTCCCCATTTTACCACCCTAGGCAAATACCTAGTATGTGTAGTGGTACTGCTGGCCCTGAGTTTCAGTTTTACCTTCAGGTCACTCAACTTCTTATTGGTGACATGATTTTGCCTTCACTTAATGTGTCCATATTTATTAGTATTAATTACACTAATTCCTGCCATGATTCTTAATTTTAAGACTTAATATAAATGAAGAGAGCTGGTATAAGGAGAAAGAAAGAGTGTTCTATTTATTTCATTTCTAATGTGAATATTTGGAATTTTGGGGACTGCTTTGGAACATAAACTCCCTATTTTTGTGAATGACTGAACGGGGGCAAAATATCCTGAGGTCAGTATTCAGAGGGATGTTGCTGGCTAAGGGGCCCTTTTACTAAAGTTTAGCATGCACTAACAGATACTAGCGTGTGCTAAGTGTTATGCAGGGCAGGATTAATTCGTCGAGGGCCCCTAGGCACACAAGTACACTGGGCCCCCTGCCCCACCCAACCCCACCATGTGCCCAGGCGGAAACAGGAAGCTGCGTCAGAGGGAAGCTTTGGGCAAGCAGCACCACTTGCAAAATTACAGTTCCCGTTGCCTTTCTTACCCGTGTTGCTTGCTTGTCTTACTTTCCGTTGATGGGGGGGCCGCATTGCTGATCGGGGGGCCCGTGTTGCCGATCAGGGGGGGCCGTGTTGCCGATTGATGCTGGAGGGGCTCATCACCGTTTGGAAAAAACAATGTTGACGCCCTCCTTCATTGGGCCCCCCTGACCATTTTGGGCCCTAGGCATGTGCCTACTGGGCCTATTGGTTAATCCTACCCTGGTGTTATGTGGTCCATAGGAATAAAATAGAACATGTAGCATTAAGGACTCCTTATACAAAGGTGTGCTAGTGGTTTTAGTGCGTGCTAGCCACTACCGCCTCCTTTTAAGCAGGCGGTAATTTTTCAGCTAGCGCGCACTATAGCGCACACTAATCATATGCGTGCGCTATAAACACTAGTGCACCTTAGTAAAAGGAACCCTAAATGCACTAAACTTTTGTAAACCAGAGCTACTGAGTTACCCATTCCAGGAGGGAGCCTTTTTGACTGCTCCTGAATTTCTGCCAACCTCACCCTGGTGTAACATAGAACCTGCAGCACCGATTTCAATGGGTAAAATCATGGACTACAATTACTACACTGCTTTGGGATGTAATCGTAAAACCAGGACTGGCATTAAAAGTCTCCCTCTTGGAATGGATACGTTTTGAAAAGTGACTGAGCTAACTGGCTAATTCTGGTATCTATCTTCTTGAAGGTACCTAATTTCAAGGTTTAAGGGTATTATAGGTTAAAAAAAACACCTTCATTTTACATTTATTCCACTTATTCTTTGCATCGTTCAAAGTGCTTGCACTGCTAACTTTCAGTCATGATAATATTGAAACGTGCAGTGCATTTTTTCATAACACAGACAACAGTATGATAAGTCTTATTTATGACATATGCAGCAATATTTCAAACTTTAAATGGCTTCTTCAGGGGAAGTGCTCAGTACTTGCTGCTATTGAACTGCTGTCAGAAAAATGCTGTGTTCTTGTTGGTTCAGAAGCAGACAGTGTGGAACACGTTCCTGAATCACCAAGGAGTAGGTATCTAACCATTTATTATACAAATTCCATACAATATAACAATGTCATTTATGATGCAAACAGATTATTAGATACAAATGATAAAATGAACAGATATATCTTGCGATGTTGGAATTGAAGCCATGACCCTACACAGGCTGTGTTTCGGCAATATTTTGCCTTTCTCAGGTGTCCTTTGTGTGAATCTTCCTGATTTTGTAGAGCATCAAAAATAATATACCTGTCTTCTTCACGCTAGGGAATCACCAAATTGTGGAGTTTGAAATTGTGGATGAAAACCTCAAAATGCAAACCGTGCAGGCCCCAGTTTTGAAGCAGCCTGCACGGTTTACATTTTGAGGTACCTCAAAGTTACCAATGAGTTTCACATATCGGATCACCTTTTTGTTCTGACTTGTCAGACTAAGAAGGGAGGCCAGGGTCTAAGGCTTTGATTTCCAGATAGATTAAAATAGCCATTACCTCCACATATGTGGGCTGTGGTAAGTAGCAGCTGATCGCATGGAAAGCATACTTTATCAGATGAGTTGCTACCTCATGGGTGGAGACTTGGATGATTTTGCCCAAGGAATTCAATAAAGCAGCTTCTTGGTCTACTCTTCTTGTCTGTATCTGGTTTATAGAGTAGAAGTAGCAGCCAGGAAAGACACTGCTTTCAGGCCCTCTGTTTTGAAGGCAGGCTCAGTGGGCCCATCCTAGATTCACGGGACTGCTTTGGTTTACTGTTCAAGACTACTAGTCACTTTGCACTAGAAAGATAGATTAGGTTCTTACCTCAATAATCTCCTTTCTTGTAGATGTGTCTAGTATTCCTGAAGCCCTGCCCTGTAAATGGGCTTTGCCTGCCTTCTGCCTTGGGATCAGTCTGGCTTTGGAGACTTCTTTGTCTCTCAGATAAGATGGAAAAAAAACCCTCACAAGAATGTAAAGTCTGGTCTAAGTGTCTGCTTGATAGTAGGACATGTAAGTAGCTCCATACTTTTTATAATATTAGTGCGGGTTGCACATAGTTATGGTATCTGTTTTGATCAGTTACTTGAATGTTATAATGTCTATTGATATGTTTGTTACAGAGCAGACCAGAATTGTAGTGTCAGGGATTTTTCCCCCATTTCTAGTTATGTCTGTCATTACAGTGCTCCTTGATTGCTTTTGTACAAACTGAGGGGCAAGAGCAGATGCCTGGGAAGGAGGCGGAGTTCAAAGATGATTGACAGCATTATGCAAGCTACTTGCAGGTTCAGATGCATGACCCTATGGTTCAGGGCCATTAGACACATCTAAAAGAAAAATTTTTGAGGTAAGAATCTAATCTTTCTTTAGGTGCCTAACTTAATCGGCAAAACAGCCTTAATAGCTTCAATTATGAGCTTTAACAAGTTCATAATGGAAAAAAAAGATTAATTGACCAATAGGGGCCTACCTGATTCTACAAAAGGTAGGCACCTATCGCATGGTGCTTAGCAGCCCCTAACGCCCAAGTGGGGGTGTTTAGGAGTGGAGTGGTACTTAGGCACCATTAAGCATAATTCTGTAAAGAACTTAGATGCTGGTAATGTAGGCCTTTAAAAACCTGGCCTACATTACAGCCACCTAGGTTTTTACTTAGGTGCTGATAGGCACAATTCTGTTAACGGTGCTTAAGTGTGATTGACACGTGGTCAGCTCCATTTTTCTAGGCACCGGGAGATTTAGGCTCTGTTTATAGAATCGAGCCCTTAGTAGCTAGTTTTCTGTACTAACTGGATAAATTAATCTATTATAACTTTCTATTACATTCGCCCTGGTGTTTTTATAGCTAATAGCATTATGAATAGTACTTTCTGTATATAGCTCATGTATTTTAATATTATTGTTCATGTATTTGTTAGTTGTAAACCACCCTGTTACGGCTTAGGAATGACGACATAGAACATGTAGAAAACCTTGACCTGCTGATTTGTATCTTCTGGGTAACTCAGGAGAGAACTTGACACCGTTAACCAGGTTAAACAGATGTCGCTTGAGGAAGCTTTAGAAAGCCAGAATGTCCATGCTGTCTTTATCGCCACTGAGAACAGGAACCATGAGGAGAATGTCCGGTAAATTTGTTCTTCTCGTCTTTCTTCAGCTTTTGGTTTTCTTTTACTTTCCTAGGTGCCAGCATTTCACAGGTGAACTCTTTATTTATTTGGGTTTATATCCCGTCCTTTCTGAAGAGCTCAGAATGGGTTACAAGTTTACATACATAATAAGGCATAACAGGGTTTAAATAATACAGTAGAACAGGGTATAGTAATGTAGGTTATACATAGGGGAGCATGATGGTAGCCAAAAGCATGACAATATTTAATAGAATATGACAGGACAAGATCTCATACAGCATGACCATTTGTCAGCCCAAAAAATCATTGCGCTCCGAAAATTCTGCTCTGTTAAAGCCGAAATATGTAGAAACCTGTGCAATGACTTTTTGTTGTGCTGGGGTAAAATTATGGAATTCGCTGGTAGGGCAACTAAGGAAATGTGCTGATAGAGGAACTTTTAGAAAACTCCTCAAAACACAATTGTTCGTTAATCCTTTTTTATAGGGTCTGACTTGTCCTGATCGAAGATTAACTGTGAATTTAAATTCTGATGTTTTGTCTCTCTTTTCTACTGTTCTTAAGTATTATGTACGTGGATATATTGTAAACAGCCTAGGAATTAGACAGTATAGAAATTTAAAAAATAAATGTTATGAGTTTGATTTGACTTTGTAGTAACTAATTGAGCATGATAGTACATCATAGTGCCTGACAGTACAAAGCATAGTAGGACAGTACATAGCAAGATCTTATTGCTGACCTACAAGTGTGTTCATTCTGCTGCCCCTCAATATCTCTCCTCGCTTCTCTCTCCTTATACACCTCCCAGAGAACTCCGTTCCTCAGTTAAGTCACTCTTAGCTGTACCCTTCTCCTCCACTGCCAAGTCCAGAGTAGACTTTGTTCCTTTCATCTAGCTGCCCCTATGCCTGGAATAAATTACCTGAGTTTGTCCATCAAGCCCCCCCTTCCCTAGTTTAAAAGCAGACTGAAAACCCAACGTTTTGATATACCTTTCAATTCTTAACCCTACTCTTCTGCCCTCCAACTCAGCCCGCTGATTGGCCGTTCCCCTTAACTGTATCCATGACATCTTGTTTGTCTGTCTTGCCTGTTTAGATTGTAAGCTGTTTCGAGCAGGGACTGTTTTCTTACTCTTTGTGACTCTGTACAGCACTGCGTGCATCTGGTAGCACTATAGAAATAATTAATAGTAGTAGTAGTAGTAACAGAGCATGGCAGTACATTAGGATGCATGGCAGTACATGGTAAGGCAGACAATGCATACAGGAGCATGGCAGGAATGTGACAGTGTATACCTGTGAATGAAAATATATACTAGATGTGGTATAGCATGGAATGTCTGGCAAAGTGTGGAAGTATCAGCAATGACAGTGCATGACAGTAGGTAGCATGTGTGGCGGGGCCGGGGGTAAGCCTAGCGCTGGCAACCCAGCTCCCGCCCCAGGCGTAAGGACCAAGCGCTCCCAGGAGGACTTCCGCTGGGAAACCGTGAAATAATTAATGGAGGCTGCGTTAGTGGTAAAGTTCAGCTTTTCTTTTATTTCCCTCAGTTTACAGCACTAGGGTTTCAGCAGTCCCTCTGTGTTGAGGAGACTCAAACTAAACATACTTTCATACAGTCCAGCCCGATGTCCAGGCAGAAAAGCCAAAAATAAAACCAAAAACGTTTTCTCCTGATTTTGCTTTTTCTGTTTGAAAAATCGTTATGAAGCTTTAGCACTGTCCCACCTGAAGCCCAATGCCCCCACTACCCCAAGCTCTCAGGGTAGGGCTAGGGAACTTTATCACCCAACCGTTTCAGACTGCTGTTAGTCCCCTCCCAAAGTTCCTGCTTCAGGGTTAAGAAATCTCGGGACTCGTAAGTTCCGTGCAAGCTTTCAGAGGAGGTTAATTACAGGTTCTCACCTCCTTCCCTATCTTCACAGGCTTTCTTCTCGGGCTCTAAGTAATTTATTCATACTAGTTCACAGTTAGACTAAGGGAGAAAGAACGCTACTTCCAAACATTCACTTTCATTCCCCTCCCCCATTCATACCTCGTTATCTGTGACTCTCCTGGAGATCCCATGCTGCAAGATTGCATTCCATGTCACTGCTCTCAGATAACGCCCTTTCTAATTCCATTAGGGAATCACCATTCTCTGAGCCAGGGTAAGAACTCCCTTCAGGGCTAGCTAACGAACTGCCCTGTCCTGGAAGTCTCGCTACTTCCCTGCACTGCTGTTGAGGAGTTAGACGTCTGGTCACTCGGGAGGGTTGTAAGACCAGCTGTGCTTTAGCTAAGGTCTGGGACAGAGACCTCTTGGCAGGCTCTATCCTGCTTAGTGCAGCCTGGCTCTTCCCTGCAATCCTCCTTCCAGTCTTCTCTCCAGTATTCTCCACAGTGTTCCTAATCTCCTCAGCCCTCCTCCTATTGTTTCCACCTGGGCTCATTTTATGCTGCAAGCCTAATCTCACTCTCCCTCTGGGTTCGTCCTGCTTGCTAGCCACACCCCCCTCATTAACCATGCCTGTGCTGGTTTTCTTTCTCAGAGGTTTTGTCAGAGCTTTGCCCAAGGAATCATAAAATGAATTATAGTGCCCTAAACTAGACGTTATGGTTTCTGTCCTTGCCTCTCTGCCTTGCCCTGCCTGTTGGCTCTTAGTGATAGGCACAGGGTTCCTAGGCAGTTTCCTGGGCTTAGGAATAGGGACAGCCTTTTGCAAGACAGGGTTTAAAACCGGGTTTACACTGCTGACAGGCACTTCCCTGTCACACATGGCAAGATAATACATAATAGCACATGATAATATGTGTTAGGTATGACATGACATGGTATGGAATGTATGGCAGGGAACGGTAGTATCAGTGATGGTTGATCTTGTTGAGTAAACAGTGGTATTTAGATTTGAGTTATTTTATAGAAGGTTAGAGGAAGAGGTGTTTTTATTGCCTTCCTGAAGTTCAGAAGTCCTTCTAGTGATCTGATGTGAGGTGGTAGTTGGTTCCAGAGGGGTGGTAGGTAATGCGAGCTGGACGTTCTCAAGGCAGAGAGAGTGTCCTGAAGGTGTGCATAGTCTTTTCTTTTCTTGTGAACTAAGTTGCCAGTTTGGGGTATAATGTGGTAGTTTGGAGGCCATATAGGTTGGTACCATGTTATGAAAACTCTGTAGGCTATTACCAGGCCCTTGAATATGAATCATTTGTTAATAGGTAGTCAGTGAGCTGCGCCCAGTGCTGGGGTGATTGGGTCACGTATGTAAAGAATTTTTAGGAGGTGGATGGCGGCGTTGTGTATTCGTTGCTATTGCTCTCTCACTTAGGAATGCATTATATACTGTACAAACAAAGTAGAAAAAATTAATAATTTCAGCAAAGGTTTTGTTCAGCATCCCCAGAAAAAGGGCAATTCAATAACTATGCACTACATTTACACATGACTACATGCGTACATATTTAGAATATTAGCACATATGCATGTATATGATCATATCCCTGCATAAATGCTAAGCACTGTTATGCAAACACCCACTTCACTTACTGATTTTTCTACAGGAGCCTTCAAAGGGATAGAACAGGGAAAGGATAGAGGTGGAGCTCCCACTTAATGCAGGTTAAAAAGATATGGGGAAGGGGTGCGCAGCGGGGGGACAGGACAGGGAAGAGGGTGGGAGAGGGCGCCACTGCCCTGGGTGCTGCTCACCCTCACTACACCACTGCCCAGCCCCCTCACCCACCCTCCCAATCTGAGATCTGGCTATGCCACTAGTGCATGTTCAGTTTCACAAAAAACAAGCATTACGTGGCATGACGTGGCATGAGTGGCAAAATGTCCCAGGAAAAGCACCGCCAACTGCCAGTCTGAATGCAGAATGCTTCCACTGGTGGGGCTTGGGGACTCAAAGCAGACAGTGCATCATTTGGGGGGGGGTGTCCAGGCCCATCCCCCACCCCATGAGTACTCCACTACCTCATAGTGCTTTAGTGTTAAACCTCCAGTTGATGTTGACGCAAGTGAGCAATATGTAGTGCCCAATGATTACAATACACTGACTGGGCTTCAACAAAAACTGAAGGAGGGCTCAGACAAGACTGGAAGGTTAAGTCCTCCTTTTGCCAGTTGTAGAGGTACCGGTCTGCTAGTAGTGGTAGCACACCGTTAAGTCAGAAGAGTTCCTGAGCTGCTTTTGAATTCCAATCCCGTGCACTGTTTTGTGATCATGCAGACATCATTCCACTTCCCTTAGCCTTAGTTGACCCCTCTAGAGGTAGATAATGAAAACAGTAATTATGACATCTGCAGTGTTCCATTTCCTCTTACCTCTTTGGAAACTATTGTACAGATCAGATGCCATACTAGGAAATTAGACTTTCCAGACTTGAGCTACCTTAGCACAGGTGCTTCTAAACCAGTTTCCCAACTTCTTCAAGTCAAGAACCCCCCTGGATGGAAAATTTTCAATTGAGTACCCCCAAGCTCTGAGCGACAGAGATTTTGAAACGGGCATTTTATTGTTAAACAGTAACTAACAAGGCAACATAAATAACAAAGAGGGACCCAAAAACAACAACGAAGGAGACCAGATGGTGCTCAGTCCTTTTATTTTAAAACAGACTCGACATGATCGTGTTTCGGCCCAAGAAGGCCTGCCTCAGAAGTCTTGTTGTTAAATGATAAAACCCTAGATGTATTAATCCATATATCCAAGTATTGAAATAAGTTCTCTTTGAAAGCACATAGGTAATAGCTGGCAACGAATGCAGCGAAAACTCATGCAACTAAAATTGAAACTAAAATGCTGCATAAAAATGGTGCGTCTTTTAAAATGTAAAAGGGCGCAAAATTACCGAGCACAACCACAGATGAGCAGCTCAGTGAGCTTCTACAATAGCAAATACATGTCACTACAACTGGCATATAGACCAAGGCATACGTGGTATGATCTGTTATATTTCAGACTCATATAAACTGGCTCTTTGATAGGTAATGTATAATTCTTACAAACTGAGTTAAGCTAAACAATGACACTTAGATGGGACCTATTTATAAGAACAGGAACAAAGGCAAATTTTCACAACAGTTGCCTTTGGCGACCCGGAAGGCATCTATGGGAAGCAGTAGCAGAGAGAAAGCTTCTGGGTCACTGGAGGCAATATGTTTGCTTCACTCATGCTGCCTATGGCTGAAGAGTTAGAGCAGTGCTGCCGGGAAGAACGGTGAGCACTCACCGGATCCCACAGTGGGGAATAGGGGGGGGAAGAATAGCATGGGGAGGGTAAGAGATGCTGGACCACGGGGATGGGGATGAAAGGGAAGGAAAGGAAAGATGCCAGACCTCCAGGGGAAGAAAGGGAAGGGGCAGATAGAGATACCAGACCATGGGGGGGGAGGGGAGAGATGTTAAGACCACTGGATGGGGAAGGGGGAGAAGAAGAAAGAGATGTCAGACCAGGGAAAGAAAAGAAGAGGGAGAGGTTCCACACTAAGGCAGGGGGAGGAGAAGGGAAAGACAGAGAGATGCCAGACCAAAAAGGGTGGGGTGGGGGGAAGAAGGGAAGGGAAGGAGGGAAGAGAGATGACAGACTGTGGGAAGGAGAGGATAAAGATCCCAGACCATAGGAGGAAGACAGATGTCAGAAAATAGGAGAGGGAAAGAGAGGGAGGGGAAGGGGATAGATAGGAGGACATGGTGTACAGGGATGGAATGGGTGGGGAAGGAGAAGGGGAGAGCAAAGGAGGAGATGTTGCATAGGGATGGTAGGAGTGAGAAAGAGAAGAAAATGGAAGAAATGCTGTTTATGGCTAGATGGGAATAGTGGGAGAAGAAAGAGGGAGGAGATGGCACACATAGATGGTGGGAAAGGGCAAAGAGTGGGAGAAGATAGTACACATGAATAGATGGGAAGGGAAGACATGGAAAAGTAGATAGATTTGAGGAGTAAGCCAGAAAAATGGAAGAAAGTTGAAAAAAAATGCCAAAGATGGATGTAGACTAAATCAACAAGGGAGAAATTATATGGAACAAGGGAGATGAGAAACAATATACGTATATGTGTAGTATACCAATAGATCCAATTATACAGCGTTTCTCCTACTGCTCAAAACATGATGTAGAAAGCAGTCAAAAAATTGACAATGCTTCCATATGCTCAGAGGTGTGAAAACTCTATTGGAGGGGAGGATTGCCCCCCTTTTTAAGAGCTTATTGTCCAATCATTGCATAGATTTTGCTTTGTCAATAAATAGCTGTACAAAAATTGTCAAATGCTTCAAAAACTTGTTTTATGTTGTTCAAATGTTATTCAATTTCTCACAGCTATTTTAAACTGACCACTAGAAAAATAATGTCACCTATCTTAGATGGTGAGGGGTCCCAATAGAGCCCCATTTCGTTATCTGCTTCAGGAGATCCGATTTGAGGAATTTTAAAGCACTTAGCTGGTGAATCAAATCACCAGTGGAAACCTCACTGTGGTCAGGGTTTCAAATTGTCAGCACTTCTGCAAACACCAAAGAACATAAAATTTGCTGCTGCTGGGTCAGACCAGTGGTCCATCGTGCCCAGCAGTCCGCTCATGCGGCGGCCTTTAGGTCAAAGACCAGTGCCCTATTTGAGCCTAGCCTTACTAGCGTATGTTCTGCTCCAGTAGGAAGTTATCCAACCTTGTCTTGAATCCCTGAAAGGTGCTTTCCCTTATAACAGCCTCCAGGAGAGCGTTCCAGACTTCCACCACTCTTTGGGTGAAGAAGAACTTCCTTACGTTTGTACAGAATCAAGTTTCAAGTTTTATTAAATATTTGATGAATCGCCTATTAAAAAATTTCTAGGCGATGTACATATTCAAAATAAAAGTATTCAAGAAGCTAAAATATAACAAATATTGACATATTACATTATAAATTTCATCCAAAACATACATGAAGGGTAAGGAATAACATAAAGTTACAATGTTGGGTTAGAAAAAAGGGAAAAACAAAAGGCTAGTTTTAACTTTATCAAAACACAAGATAAGGCTGTCTCTAAAGCAAATAAACACTTTGAGATTAAAAATGATCTTTAAGTAAGTGGTTTTAAAAGGAATAAAACGATAAGGTTTAAGCCAATATTAAAAAGTATTCTTAGGTCAATCAGAAGTAAAAGCGTCTTTAAATAAATAAGTTTTTAGTAATTTTTTAAAAGTTGTAATGTCCTGTTCAGTTCTAATATATTGGGGAAGTGCATTCCACCATTGTGGTCCCATTACTGTAAACATGTCGGCTCTTCGTGTACGTATGATTTTCAGAGACGGTACTGTTAGAAGGTTTTGTTCAGATGATCGTAATGGGCGTTGGGTTATATAAGGGATTAATGATTTTGAGATAAATTGTGGTTCGTTGGATAATAAAGTCTTAGAGATGAGAAGCATTGTTTTGAACAGAGTCCTATGAATCTTTTCCTTTCTAAAAATTTAAAAACTTTTTCATTAAATGTTCATACTTGAATTACAACGTTACAGGCATCAACGGCGAGGGAGCTCAACACATACATACCAAGCAAAAAGACTTCAATATTTCTCACTGCGGGGTTCCCAACTGACAAGGAACGCTGCCGAAAAACAGCTGATTTATAACCGTCATATTAGTGATGAAGAGCTTAATGCCTTCACTGATTTGAATGTCCCGAAAGGGATCTTTGCTGTGTGAAAATAGTTAAACTAGGTACCTGCCATTAACCACCCACCCTCCCGCAGGTCCAGTGGCCAACCCAGGTCACACGTACAGTACTTGGCAAGATCCCAAAAAAATAAAACATGTAGGAATGAGCAGTGGATTTCCCCACATTCATCTAAAAAATTCCTATGGACGTCATTAGTGAATAATCAGTTTTTGTAGCCCAGATGCATGATTTTACACTTTTTTTTCATAAATTATACGAGGACGCACAACATATAATATGTTCATATAATGATTCAAAATGTTGTGTGATCGTGGCACCGAGGTATCCCCCTCTTCAAACCCAGCATGCACCCAAAAAGAGGGAGAAAAAGCCTCAGACTAATGTAGCAGTATAGAACCAAATGGTACAAATCAAAACTGCTTTTGATACTTTCACTAGCAAAAAAACTCCCTCACAGAACAGCTCAGGTTTAGAAAAGGGCAAAGTCACCCGGAGGCACGTTCAAGGACTTAGCTGACAAAAGACGACTTGAGCTCCAACGCTGTCACGTCTTCTCCAATCTTCCCAACAAGCGACCTTGTTTCACTTTTTTTTTCATAAAATTTGATAGACAGCCAGTCATATAAAACTTATGCATCAAGGTAGTTTACATTAATAAATAAATGTGGCCTAAAAACCAAAACCAACACATCACATGACAAAAGGAAAGGGATGAAGAATAATAGAACAATTTTTAACCAAGTAACAGTGTGCCACTAAGGGAGAGGAAGGAATTGTTGATATGGATGGGCAGTCCCGCCAACCATCAGATTACTGACAGGTTTACTAAACTTCAGGAAGTCACACCCAACCTCTATTTCTACCCCAGCAAAGATGTACTGCCTCACTGAATGTGCCCTACCACTTGACTTGTAGCTGTAACTAAGTCACTGTGCTCAAACTTAATTCTAAACTACGCGAGATCTTGTCTCCCTACTTCATGTACCTACATCAAGAGTGCCTTAAAACTGTCCTATGCATCGAATGTATTGTATTTCTTCCTGCTATACTTATAGGCCCTGATTCTGAAAAGTGCCGTCCCGATTTTAGGCAGCTGTAGGCGTCCTACAGCTGTCTAATCAACCAATTGGGATGCACGTTTTTTAAGAAAATGCTCCCCAGGCAGGCCGCCTATATTGAAGACGCCTCCAGGAGCCTAGGGAGGCCCACAAGACGCCTAAGCTCACCTATGGGCCTTAGGTGAACCTAGGCGGCCCTACGCGTCTCCCTAGTAGAGGAAGAGACGCTTAAAATGTAGGCCAGCAAAATGCTGGCCTACATTGTAAGTAGATGCGGCCACTATACTTATCGGGGCAAGGGATCTCTCTGCCGCGATAAGTATAGCGGCCGCGGCAGCCTGTCCGATTGCCAGCAGGAGGATACTCAACCCCTCCTGTTGGAAGATGCCCACTCCCCCAACACTACCGATTGCCGGCAGGAGGGTGCCAACCCCTCTTGCCAGAATGCCGCCCTGCCCCCCCTGACATTACCGGTCACCAGCAGGAGGATGCCCAATCCCTCCTGCCGGAAGATGCCCCCCCCGACATTACCGGTCACCAGCAGGAGGGTGCCCAATCCCTCCTGCCGGAAGATGCCCCCCCTCCGGATGCCCCCCCCCGCGCTAACAGCCACCAATGACCACCCCTAACTTCCCCCCCAACTAACCTCCCCCCCCAAACTAACCTTTAATTGTTGGCCGGCCGAACGGGTCTTGATGCCATCCAGCCTGCAGGCCCACTTCGTCAAAATGAGGCGGGCCCGCCCCTTCACAGCCCATCCCGCGAAGCCTAAGGCCTGATTGGCTCAGGCTCTAGAAGCCTGGATCATTCAGGCCTTAGGCCTAGTGGGTCCACCCATCCCCACTAAGTCTAAGGCCTGATTGGCCCAGGCGCCTAGAGCCTGGGCCAATCAGGCCTTAGGCTTAGTGGGGAGGGGGGTGAGGGCGGCGTTCTGGCAGGAGGGGTTGGGCACCCTCCTCACGGCAATTGGACAGGTGGCCACTATACTTATCGCGTCAGGGAGATCCCTTGCCGCGATAAGTGTAGTGGCTGCGTCTACTCTAACCCGATTCTGTAACCGGCGTCTGTAACATGGACGCCGGTTACAGAATCGGGGTTAGTGTAGGCCCAATTCTGTATTGGTCGCCCCTCCTGGGCCGTCCTATACAGAATCTGGGCCATAATGCCTTATCATTTGCCATGCTACTGTGCTCAGTCCCCAAAACATGTATTCAGTCCTCCACGCAGTACAGAGGAATTGTCTTACTGTTGCTGTTCATCTTTTTTAAAATCTGTTGTTCTGTATTTCTGCTTATATGTGAATTTGGAACCTTGTTGGTAGCCTTCTACTGTGTATGTAAACTTGTAACCCATTCTGGGCTCTTCTGGGAGGACAGGCTAGAAAATCGACTAATTAAACACATACATTTTCTATGTTTCTATATATTAGACAACTGAAGAATTGGTGTTTATGCTGTTTCTCAAAGGAAGTTCCTGGAGGCTGGGAAGCACGTGCTTGTGGAATACCCAATGACGCTTTCAGCGGCTGCAGCGCATGAACTCTGGGCACTGGCTGAGCAAAAAGGTGAAAAGCATCTTCCTCCCACTGTACAGAGTCATTGCAATCTTTCTGAATCAAAATGCTGACATGAACTGAATGCTGGGGTGTGTAACACAAAATTACTCCACCAATTACTCCACTCTGTCCTACTCTGGACATCCGTAACTCCTTCGAGAGTTATTGCAGGAAAGAAATCTGTTCCTAGTAACAATGAAACGTTTGCACCATCAGGCGCTGACATCTCTTGTCAACACACATGAAAGCTGTTCCATGCCCTCAGAGAGTACTTTGGTCCTGATTCTTTAAATGATACCTAAAGATAGGTGCCTTGCTGATCTAAGTGCTTAACTTAATTTTCTTTATTGGCTTAATTGGCACCATTAATTGAAAGTGCATTAAAAAAAAATTTTTTAAAAAACCATTACAAAATTACCCCTTTTATTTTTATTTTTTATAAATCTTTATTAAATTTCCAAACTACCATAGTGCAAACAAACAATTTTAAAATACATAAGTTTACACGAAATGCACATTAAACTTAAAGACATTAATAATAATAACAGTTTTTATACCGCAGGACCGTGAAGTTCTATGCAGTTTACAAAGATTAAAAAATGGTATAAATTGAATGAACTTAACAGAGGTGAAAGATAGTGGTTAACAGTTCAAGGGAACCGTTATTGAAGAGAAAGAATTGTACGGGTCAGCTGTCTAGATACTTCAGGAACAGATATGTTTTTAGGCGTTTCCTAAATTCCCCATAAGTGGAAGGCGTAAGCAATTGTTCTAGATCTTTGCCCCATAATGCTACTTGGTGTGAGATAAGGTATTGGTGGTATCTTTTGAGTTTACATCCTCTAACAAAGTTCAAGTGTGTGCTTCTCTTATGTCTGTTGGCTGAGAAGGAAAAAAGGTCAGTTATGTATTTAGGGGCTAGGCCATATAGTGCTTTAAAGCAGAAACAGGCGAACTCAAACTTTACACGTGCCTCCATCGGTAGCCAATGCAGCTGTCGGTAGTAAGGTGTCACGTGGTCAAACTTCCTCAGTCCATAAATCAGTTTGACCGCTACATTTTGTATTAGTTGTAATTGTCGCATATTCTTTTGGGAAATTGCTAAATAGGCGATGTTACAGTAATCAATTAATGTATAATTATTCCCCCCCACCAAATAATCAGAAAAAGTACATACTTACAGGAAACCCTCCATATATTCCCCGAATGAAATTCCAATTTTTGTGGAGGGGAAAATTACCCCTTTTAAAAAGCTGTGTGACAACAGCCCCGAAGCCCTTTAAATCCCTATGGACTTCAGGGCAGTTATCACAGCATGAGCCACTAGCACAATTTTGTAAAAGGGTGGGGGGCTAATTTGCTGATAGGTGCCTAACTTGGTAGGCGTCTACCACTTCGAGGTCTACTCTGAGGCGTGGCTAGGGGCAGATTCAGGGCAGATTTTGGGTGTGCTATGACTTAGGCATACTCAGTTAGACCAAGAAAACCCTGGTCTAAATGGGATTGCGCCTAAGATTTTAGTCCTACTGGCATCTAAGACCCACGATCCTATAAACAGCGCCTAGTAGATGATTGACAATTGTGCTCAAAAGCGTCTAGGAGTTAGATACCGTTTATAGAATCGGGCCCTTTGTGTTCATGCCATCTTGTATATAGAGCACTGTAATGGTTGTACTAGTGTCCATTTTATTATTGTTGTTGTAAATCTCCTGCACACAGGTATCAAGCTGCCACAAGTGTAATGGTCTCCATAGCAGAACTTGAGAGAGGTGGGCTGGCAGAGCTGTCCCCAGCCACAAGTTCAATTTATTAACTGAGCTTTAGCGCTATGTTAACTTTTACTATTCTCTTGTGAATGTTTAGGGATTGCATTAGGGTGTCATGGTTAAACACTGGTGTTAGTTCTTGGCAAATGTGTTCTGGCCAGGTTGGTTGGAAATCAAAGTTAAAAGTTACATGTTTCCACGTGTATTCATTTCTTGATATACTCCATCGTCAGTAATGCCATCTGGGCAGTTTCACAAATTCAGGTAAATGCTAATAGAAACATAGAATCATAATGGCAGATAAAGGACATATAGTCCATCAAGTCGGCCCATCTGCAGCATCCACTATCTCCTCCTCTCCCCATGCCTGTCCCATGTTTTTATGAATTCAGACGCAGTCTTTGTCTCCACCACCTACCTTTTCAGGGAGCCTATTCCATTCATCTATCACCCTTTCTTCAAAAAAGAATTTCCTTAGATTACTTCTGAGCCTATCACCTCTTAACTTCATCCTATGTCCTCTCATTCCAGACCTTCCTTTCAAATAAAAGAGATTTGTCTCATACTCATATATGCCATGCAGGTATTTAAATATCTCTATCATATTTATTTATTTTAAGAGAATTATATATCACTTATAAGCCTAAGTGGTTTACATTCAGGTACTCAAGCATTTATCCCTATCTATCCTGGTGGGCTCACACTCTAGCTAATGTACCTGGGGCAATGGGGGATTAAGTGACTTGCCCACAACCTCAAGGTGCTGGGCTCTAACTACTGTGCCACACACTCCCCTCTCCCCCCCCCCTCCTCCAAATTATGTATATTGAGATCTTTAAGTCTGTCCCCATACGCCTTATGATGAAGACCACCAGCCATTTTAGTAGTCTTCCTCTGGACCGATTCCATCCTGTTTATATCTTTTTGAAGGTGCGGTCTCCTGAATTGTACACAATATTCTTTTTTTTTTAAATCTTTATTAAATTTCCAAACTACCATTGTGCAAACAATTTCAATATACATAATATTACACGAGGTCTCATCAGAGTTTGTGTTCTGTGACAATACTAACCCTGCGGCAGATGCTTTTAAAATAGGATTCAAGTCATTAGGGAGGAAATACTATATATATAGTGCTTTTTTTCTGCATCAATTTTTTTAGGCACTGTATATAGAATTTCCTCCCTAATGACTTGAATCCTATAGCTTTCTTAAGGGCTGCTATGTATTGTACATCCAAGACAAAGAGCCTCAAGATATCTAACATTCGTAGACCTCAGTAGTGCAGGTTCATATGGGGATCAAACTTTCTCCCATATAGCACAACAGCACCTAAATCGTTATTGGTCCCGTTTTAATCTTCTTCTTTAGTTATACTGTAAATACACTTTAAATATTTTTTCTTAAATAATTTCAGTAGAAAAAGTACTTTCAGAGTAGAAAACCAATACTCATCTTAATCTACACGGAAAGGGGTTAATACTCTGACATAGAGCTATGTTTCACCCACACTAGGCTTTATCAAGGAAATCTCCCTTTATGTTAGCAGACTCATGTTCCCCACATTAGGGAGCTTAGGGCTGTATGGCTATATGGGGCTATATGGGGCAAAGTTTGATACCCACATGAGCCTGCACTACTGAGGTCTACGAATGATAAGATATTCTTGAGGCTCTTTGTCTTGGATGTATATGAATTTAAGCTAGTATTTTTTGATAAAATCTATAGCCTGAAGCTGCTATGTATTGTGACACCTAGCAACTGAACTATGTACGTAGTTTGTTATCGGTTGCTATGCATATGGCCTCCTAGAGAAGCATAGAAATGCCTGTTATCTGGCAAATGGACAAACATACACACACATACAGAAATATATAGGTACAGAAGCATACACATATATACTGTACATGCATACAGAGAGTTTGGTAATTATTCCAGGAGGTATTCGCTGCCTGTTTTCCCTATTAAGCACAACCGCCTGCTGCTGCACATCTGTCTCTGCTGGGATGGCTCTAAGAGGTTTAGACGTGTGTGTAATTTCTTTGATGTAAATTTTACTATGACACCCACCTCCTAATTCTATATAAAGCACTGAAAATTGTTCATGCAGATTTGGGCACATATCCAATTTGTAAGCATATTTTAATTGAATAATAAGCTAACTAAGGGCTAGATTCACGATCCGGGCAGGTCCGATGAATTCTCCAAAGCCCAATATGCAGATGGGGACAATCGGAGGAACGCCCCCATCTGCCTGCCTGCCCCCGACAGAGTTTTGGTTATGTTTTGTTTTTCTAAACTTTGGAGCCCGTGGTTTTAACCCGCTTTTAAGCCCGTGGGTTAAAACCACGGGCTTGCACTGCAGGGAAGGGTGGGAGAGTCGGGGCCGGCAGGCGATCGGAGCAGGAAGCGTTTCATCCCTCTACTCTAATGAGATCCTACAAACCCCCCTTTTCCTCTTTTCTTTTCTTTTTTTTTAAGCTATGTCGTTTGCAAACATGCTCCTTTGCCTGGAAGCAGTTCAGATCTGTCCTCCCAATGCACTTCTGCAAAACTGTTCCCTTTGCCTTGGTGCAGGCAGTGCTATTTGGAAGAAGACGGCTCTGCTTTTTGTTCATTTCTGCCCTGGATTTTGATTTTCAATGGCGCTGAACCGGGCAGAGATCAGGGCGGCAGAAGGCAGGGCAAACGGAAAGAGCTTCAGCGACTGGTCCTCAGCAGTCACTTGTTTGTGATCGGCCAGCCCAGTTGGTGTTGCAGGGTTTTGGTTTGTGAATCGGGTCCCTGCCTACTTTGCAAGCCATTGCCCTCATTTGCATGCGCGGATCGGAGAATGGTCGGTAGAGAGGTAAGTGAATCAGGCCGGAGGGAAATTTGGTCACTAAGGGGTTGCAAACCGATCGGTTCACGATTGGTTTGCTTTGTGAATCTAGCCCTAACACCAGTAATTGGTATTTAAACAAACAATTATTGGTGCTAATTAGAATCAATTAGAAATTATGTGCATAAATTTAAGGGCCTCTTCTATTAAACTGTGCTAGCAGTTTGTAGCACGGTGAGCCACGCTGAATGGCCCGCGCTGCTCCCAACGCTTATAGAGTTCTTTTGAGCATCGGGAGCAGCGCAGCTCTCTGTGCTAAAAACTGTTAACGCAGTTTGAAAGAAGAGGCCCTAAGTGTGAGATCTGTGCCTAAATTTTATGTGTGAGTCAGAATAGGGAGTGTGGAAATTGCGGGTCATGGGCACAGTGGCATAGCGAAGGTAGGAGGCGCCTGGAACAGTGACCCCCCCCCCCCTCTCTACCCCCCGCACATTCTGCACCAACTCCCCTCACCTGCATCCTCCTCTCCGTCCCTGCTCTTTCACCACACTCCTGCCCTCCCTTCACACACACAAACACACACCCGTACCTCTTAAAATCTTTGCCAACGCGAGCAGCTTCTCCAGCTTCTGCTCTCATTGGTTTTCCCTCTGGCATTATTTCCTCTATGAACCATAAATGATTTCAGAGGGAGCCAGGTCAGTGCAAGCAGCGGGCTAGAAGTAGTTGCTCGTGCTGGTGAAGATTTTAAATAGGTACTGAAGGGTGGGGAAGGGAGGGCATGACATGGGGGGGGGTAGAGAGGTACTAGTGCCCCCACCAAGATGGTGCCTGCGGCGGTCCATCCCCCCATGCCCCTCCTTTACTATGCCACTGATAAAAGACAGCATCGATGAGCATCTAGAAAGGAATAAACTGATGAAAACAAGCCAACATGGCTTCTGCAAGGGAAGATCATGTCAAACGAACTTATTACACTTCGAAGGAATTAACAAACAAATGGACAAAGGGGACCCCATAGACATCGTATATTTAGATTTCCAAAAAGCCTTCGACAAGGTACCCCACGAACGCCTACTATGGAAACTGAGGAACCATGGGGTGGAAGGGGAGGTGCATAGATGGATTAAAAATTGGTTGGTGGGTAGGAAGCAAAGGGTAGGAGTGAAGGGCCACTGGAGAAGGGTCATGAGTGGTGTTTCACAGGGGTCGGTACTTGGACCGCTGCTGTTCAATGTATTTATTAATGATCTAGAAACAGAGACGAAGTGCGAAGTTATAAAATTCACAGATGACACAAAACTTTTTAGTGGGGTAAGAGGACTGTGAAGATTTATAAAGGGACCTGAACAAACTGGGAGAGTGGGCGAATAAATGGCAGATGAACTTTAATGTAGAGAAATGTAAAGTCTTGCATATAGGGAACAGAAACCCGATGTACAGCTATACGATGGGAGGGCTGGTATTGGGTGAAAGTAGCCTAGAGAAGGACTTAGGGGTACTGGTGGACAAAACAATGAAGCCGTCGGCAGCCACAGTACGCAGCAACCTCTAAGAAGGCAAACAGAATACTAGGTATTATCAAGAAAGGTATTACAACCAGAACGAAGGAAGTTATCCTGCCGTTGTATCGGGCGATGGTGCGCCCACATCTGGAGTATTGCGTCCAATATTGGTCGCCATACCTTAAAAAGGATATGGCGATACTCGAGAGGGTACAGAAAAGAGCGACGAGATTGATAAAAGGTATGGAAAACCTTTCATATGCTGAAAGATTAGAGAAACTGGGGCTCTTTTCCCTGGAGAAGCGAAGGCTTAGAGGGGACATGATAGAGACTTACATGATCATGAAGGGCATAGAGAAAGTGGAGACCCTGAGATTATGGGCAGACAAAACAGGAAGGGTGAGAGTGTTGACCATAGAGATGGAGAACAAGGGAAACAGAGAGGTGGGTTTAGGTGGGAAGATGAGCAGCTCTGTTATAGACATATTCAATTTTAGATGGCAATGAGACATCCAGGCGGCAATGTCAGACAGGCAGGCTGAGACTCCAGTCTGTAACATAGTAACATAGTAGATGACGGCAGATAAAGACCCGAATGGTCCATCCAGTCTGCCCAACCTGATTCAATTTAAAAAAATTTTTTAATTTTTTTTAATTTTTCTTCTTAGCTATTTCTGGGCAAGAATCCAAAGCTTTACCCGGTACTGTGCTTGGGTTCCAACTGCCAAAATCTCTGTTAAGACTTACTCCAGCCCATCTACACCCCCCTCCAGCCATTGAAGCCCTCTCCTGCCCATCCTCCACCAAACAGCCATACACAGACACAGACCGTGCAAGTCTGTCCAGTAACTGGCCTAGTTCAATATTTAATATTATTTTCTGATTCTAAATCTTCTGTGTTCATCCCACGCTTCTTTGAACTCAGTCACAGTTTTACTCTCCACCACCTCTCTCGGGAGCGCATTCCAGGCATCCACTACCCTCTCCGTAAAGTAGAATTTCCTAACATTGCCCCTGAATCTACCACCCCTCAACCTCAAATTATGTCCTCTGGTTTTACCATTTTCCTTTCTCTGGAAAAGATTTTGTTCTACGGTAATAACCTTCAAGTATTTGAACGTCTGAATCATATCTCCCCTGTCTCTCTCGTCTGGGTTTCAGTAGATCTGGAAGCCGTCAGCATAGAGGTGATATTGGAAGCCATGGATAAATTTAAGAGTAGCTTAAAATGATTTCTTTTTAAATATGCCTACGATTAATTTATCCCATGCCTTTTTAATCCATTTTCATTTTTTAAAAATCATAAATATTTCCCTATCCTTTCCCTTTGTTTTTAACCTCTGGGGTTTTTTTTTGCTTTTTTTTAAGAATTGCAATATTTTCCCTTATCTCCTTTTTGTTTTACCCTTCCCCCCCAAGGTAGTCTGTTTTTGTACTATTTTTATTTATTTTAGATTTTATTGTACATCGCTTTGTAATTTTATGTTAAGCGTTTAATCAAATTTTAATAAACTATGAAACTATAAGAAAAGGATTGGTCCCAGAACAGAGCCTTAAGGTACACCAGTTGATAGTGGGAAGGCTGTGGAGGAGGAACCACTACTGTATACACTGAAGGTGCAATGGGAGAGAAAGGAAGAAAACCAGGAGAAGATAGAACAGTATCAAAGGCGGCAGACAGATCGAGAAGGATGAGGATAGAGTAGAGAGGCCTTTGGATCTGGCCAAGAACAGGTCATTGGAAACTTTAGTAAGTGCAGATTCTGTGGAAAGCAGTGGGAGAAAGCCTGACTGAAGCAGATCCAGAATATCATGGGATGAGTGGAAATCCAGGCAATGGCGGTGAGCAAGCACGTTCAAGTAACTTAGATAAGAAGAGGAGGAGGGAGATGGGGTGATAGTTGGAGTGATATATGGGGTCCAGTGAGGGTTTCTTGAGGAGAAGTAGGACAATTGTATGTTTGAAGGCATCGGGGACAGTTGCAGTAGAGAGCGATAGGTTGAGGATGTGACAGATAGGAGGGATGACAGAGGGCAAGATAGCACTGAGTAGGTGAGTGGGAATCGGATTGGAGCAGCAGATAGTGAGTTTGGAGGATGAGAGAAGACGTGTGGTTTTCTCCTCAGTGATCTCCAAGAAAGAGAAAAGGGTGGCAGGTGTTGAAGGGAGGTTAATAGAAGGGGCAGATGGAGGGAGGGAAGGGGGAAGCAGCCTGGTTGAGAACTCAAGGTGAATCTTCTGAATCTTATCATAGAAGAACTTTGCCATTGTCTAGGAAGAAATTGAAGGGGGATAGCGGCAAGGGTTCTTTGAATAGGGAGTTTAGCGTGGTAATTAGATGGCAAGGATTGGAGCTAAAAGAAGTGGTTAAGTGGATATAGTATTCTTGTTTGGCTAGTGAGATGACAGATTGGAATGATGTCAGCATGAATTTGAAGTGTATGAAATTGGTGCGCACACAGGATTTAAGCCAGAGACGTTCAGCGTAATGGGCACATAAGCACAGGTAGTGTGCAGGGAGTGAGTCAGAGTTGGAGTTTGGCACACCTGACAGGACGTGAGATTGGAGGAGCATGGTTATCTAGAGCAGGGGAGAGAATGGTATTATAAGAGAGGATGGCTTCATTGACGGTCTTGCATGAAATAATAGTTGAGGAGAGGGATGAGACAGCAGTGGAGAGGACTCTGGAGTCAATAGCCTGAAAGTTCCTGAATGTGTTGGTGGCAATTGGTTGGATCTGGGGGGTGACATGTCAAAACTGCACTGAACAAAACTGCACCAACAATCCCGCTCTGACTTATGCGCTCCGCCTTAAAACACTTCTTGTTAGTGCTTTGAGGGGGGGAACATCTCACTAAACTTATAAGTGTTTGTGCTTCCGTTGGGGTGGGTGGGTGAGAAAATCCCTCTCCCCTGCACTGAAAACTGCCGAATACCCCAAAAATGAAGGAAAACGGCAGTTTCCACTGCAATGGGGGAGGGGGTTTCTCCTCCAGGGGTCCCTCCCCCACCCCCTACCCCCAATGGGAGGAGGAAGAGCATTGAGATGGTAGCGTGCTCGACTTCAAAAGTCGATGGGACAAACAGGTGGGGGCGCTACAGAGTTATGCATAAAAGATGGGTACTCCAGGGAGGGAGGATTCTTGAGTGGGCAGACTTGTTGGGCCGCCGGCCCTCTTCTGCCATCATACTCTATGGTGGTGGGAGAAGGGGTTGAAATCTGCAAGAGGATGAGATTAGTAGCCCTACACCTCCTCCTTGACCAACCAGGCGAGGTGTGTGGAAGAAAAGGTAGCCTCCATGACACAGGGCAGCAGCTGAGGTACAGTCATCTGGGCAGATCCAGAGCAAGTTGGAGAGCTCGAGAGATGAAGAGATCATGTATGTAGGCAAACAATGTAACATACTAATCAGGCAAAATTGTGATATATATTTTACCACCATCTCATGGACCCCTGATGAAGGCGTGTTGATCGAAACACGAACCACGCCAGGTCCCTTTACCTGATTAAGGTGGTCAACTTGTGCGCAGCAAATTGTTTCTTGTAAATAAACACTGCCTGCATCTTGTACAGTTGTCTGCAGGTTTCTTCTCTTTTGTTTTGGATTCACCTATCCATTGGATTCCAGAAACTTCACTTTTCTCTGTTTTTAAAGCTTTTACATTAATGTAGTTACCACAGGAGTCATGGCAGATGCATGAAACAGCCTCCCAGTGGAGGTGGTAAAGAAAAGGAAACTGTCTTTAGCCAAGAAAGCATGAAACAAGCACAGATAATTTATGAGGGCAAGAAAATAATTGTAGGGCTGAGCATTTAGGGCAAGAATGCAGGAGTTCAGACTTTGAGTGCCACAAACAGGCCAGATTTTCAAGATATGCCTCATGAAAGTGAATGAGATAGATCTATATAACATGGAGACAGATACCTATGCGCATCTAGCTTATGGATTAATTAGGAATATCCTGAAAACCTGGCTAAAGCCAATAATAATTTTTTTTTTTAACCTGACTAAGGCCTGAATTCCTATATCCCTGTTGTTCAAAGTTGTTAAATCGCAAGAAGACTGTGAAAAATTGCAAGGGGACCTGGTGAGACTGGGAGAATGGGCATCAAAATAGCAGACAACATTTAATGTGAGCAAGTGCAAAGTGATGCATGTGGGAAAGAGGAACCCAAACTATAGCTGTATGTTAGGAGTCACTGCCCAGGAAAAGGCTCTAGGAGTCATTGTTGAGGATACGTTGAAACCCTCAGCTCAATGTGCGGCAGTGGCTAAGAAAGCAAATAGAATGTTAGGAATTATCAGGAAAGGGATGGAAAACAAAGATGAAAATGTTATAATGCCCTTGTATTGCTCTATGATACAGCCGCAACTTGAATACTGTGTGCAATTTTGATCGCCGTTTCTCCAAAAAAGATATTTAGAAAAGGCACAGAGTACAATGAAAATGATAAAAGGGATAGGATGACTTCCCTATGAGGAAAGGCTAAAGCGGCTAGGGCTCTTCGTGTGGGGAGCTTCCCTTGCTACACCACTCTTGGCACCTTCTTTGACATAGAGGGAAAATTCCTGCCGTGAAGTCAAAGAGCTTGGTGGGCTGAGGAGCTCGAGTAAAAGGTATACCGAATATCGTCGATGCACCTCAAGCACGAAAAAGGCTTGAAGTGGCCCAAAGGCCAAAAAAGTCAAAATTTTTCAAATTTGGCCAAACTAGTGAAAAAATAGGAAAAGAACAATGATGAAGAAAATTGGGGGGGGGGGGGGGAAATACCAGGAAGGCACAAAAATATTGAACGTTTGATGCGCTGAGGAGACTGAAGAACACAGCTTCTCAGCTCTGGAAAACTAAAGACTGATTGTCCTGTGCTGTGTCGTTGGGTGGGAAGGCATGTTTATGTGCATGGTGGGGGTATTGCCTCAAAGATTTAAAGTGATAGTACACTTGGCAGTGTCCTCACTGGGCTCTGTGGATGACGTCACCCAGATGTGAGAATATATGCCTGCTATCCTCGGAGAACACCTTCTACAGGCAAGTATTTTCATTAAATAGGCTCCTAGTTGAAGCCTATTCTATACAGGAAAGTAGGCACTTTATAGGATACTAGTGCAACAGGACAAAACCATGTATTTGTTTAAGTCATGATCACTTGTATCAGCTAAAGAGCTGGTGTAAATGCTCATGCCTAGCTTGCTAAAAATCACACACAATGATAGTATTCTATAGTTTGTATGTAACAGTGTGTTCTGCCTAGACTCTACCCACATGTGCACAATCACACGTACATGCTATGTTCTAAAATAGTGCAGAGCCAGAATGTTGACATCCTCCTTATAGAATTGTCCTCCACATTATACTGATAGATGTTGTACAGTCTTTCTTCTATCATGTTCCCTGTTTCTATATTTTCCATCACAGGCCGTATACATATTTTCATCCAGTACATGTCTTGTTTCATACTGAGTCCAAAGATCTCATACATTGTCTAAAATTTGTTCTCAAAACTATTTTGTCTCCAAGTTTCAAAGTTTATTTTACATTTGATATACCGCATTGGCAGAACATCTATGCAGTTTACATCTAAAATTACTCAAAATTAAAACTGAATAAAAATAGAGAAATAGAACTACAATATCAACAGTAAAGTAAGTTAAAAAGCTTAAATTAAATTAAAAATTAATTTTGTGTGCCTAAATTTCAGATTGATCCTTGCAAGGCCGGCACTGGTCGAAGTCATTGATCTATCAATTGAAAGCTTCAGTGGAGTTCTCTCTTACTCATTTGTGTTCCTACCGAGTTCTATGAATAATCTTCTGTGATTGACCTGTTTGTATAACAGGTAAAATCCTGCATGAGGAGCACATTGAACTGCTGACTGAAGAGTACAAGCAATTGAAAAAGGAAGTGGATGGAAAGGAACTTGTGAAGGGAACACTGCACTTCACAGGTTAGTTGCAAAAGGAACTCTGACCCCTTGCTTAATATTTTACCTGGTCTACTGAAAAATCACTCATGGTCTCTGCCTGTGTTCAGCTCCGATGCTTTTCAGTTGTAAAGTCTTGTCTTTTAAAGCGGCATCTCTTCCTCAGGGGCTGAAACAGAAAGCCACATGAGGAGGATGTTGGTTTCTGTTGTGAGCATGCAGAAAGCTAAGTCAATGCAAACTTTATGCATGCAGAACATGTGGGCAAATTGGGGAGACACTGTTGGATACATGTACATGAAGGTTTCACGGTAAGCACAGCTTCTTGTACATCTGATACAACACAAAAGTGTCTGCACACATCAGGTGATGAATAAGGGAATCTCGCAATAGGTTATAACCATCTATATATACTTTACCCCCCAAATTCTATTAATGATGCTTTGAGTTGCATGCACCCAATTTACAAGCACTACTTAATTGAATAATAAGCCAATTAACACTGACTGGCTTCTTAACAAGCAATTATTAGCATTCATTCTTTTTCATTTAAATTTATGTATGTACATTTAGGTACGGGATCTGTGCCTAAAATTTTCATGCAGTGGCAAAAAGGGGGGAGAGGAGGAACGGAAATGGGAGGGTCATGGGCAGATTGGAGGTTTTCCTCAAAGTTACGCACATAATTATAAAATAAGGGGTATCTGTACCTAATTTTAGGCACATTTCTGCTGGTGTAAATAGTTACACCTGAAATTAGGCATGGCTCCCGTGCATAAGCACTGTTCTATAAAGTGTGCCTAGCTTTAGGCACCATTTATAGAATAGCACTTAGGCTGGGGTTTTTTGGTGCAATATATAGAATTCAGTCCTATGTGTACGCTCCCCTTGCAAATACACACTATGCAAGAAATGTTTACAAAATAGCACTTAGGTAGGAAATTGGTGAATTATTATTATTATTTTTTATATTGTCAGTTTGTAACTACCATATTTACCAAAAAATAAGACCTAACTGGAAAATAAGCCCTAGCATGATTTTTCAAGATGCTCGTAATATAAGCCCTACTCCAAAAATAAGCCCCAGTTAAGATCGTCAACCAGGCGGACGCATTTAGTACATCCTTTGCAACACATGACAGATGTATTGAATTATAAAATAATAATTAACTAAATATAAATAAATAAATATTGACATTACAGTTTTCACCAGATATACTGTATATATGTAACTTCCCAAGTATATATTGACCAGTATTCTTATTGTATCGTTGTAATATGTAGTCATATTTTATCGAGGTTTTCTTGTTATTAGACATAAAATTATATTTTTGTATATTTTTAATTGTACATATATATTTGGGAAGTTGTACATATGGTATACAGTATATCTGGGAAAAACTGTAATACTTAAAACAAATGATAATATAAATTATAATTAAGTACCAATATTTGTAAATATCCAAGCGGGCGCCTTTGGATGAGAGGTAAACACTATATAAACAAATAAACGAGACTTATTGCTGAATATCCCCAGAAGAATTCAAAGCATCACAACAAAGGCTGGATGGTTTCCTTCAGCGATATGAACTGTCTCTAAGAAGATCAACAACACTGTTCAAGCTGGAAGATACTGAAGTTATTAAATGTGCACTTGTATTGAAGTCCTTTGTTGATGGCATCGACTTTTCTAAATACCAACTCTCCAACATGATTGCTATGAATGAAACTGCAGTGTTTATGGGCCAAGGAACTCAAACGACAATTGATCAGAGAGGTGCCTTGTCAATGTACATTCCATCCGCTGGTTAAGAAAGTGCACATGTTAGCTGTATTTTGGCAATTTGTCTGAATGGAAAGAAAGCCCCACCTCTAATCATCATTAAGGGCAAGAAAGATAAAATTGAATGTGTGTCAGGCATTTATGTTCTTCAAACCGAAAAAGCCTGGTGCACACAAGCAGTTATAAGGAAGTTTTGTGAGGCGGCCAAAAAGGTCTGCTAGTCTGATTCAGCCACCACTCATCGTGCTAAAGACATTTTATTTATTTATTTAAAAAACTTTGTATACCACCTGGAGTCACAGCGGATTCCATATAAATATACATAATGCAAAAACAAATAACAATACAACTTACTCTGGAATACAATATCAAAACACATAAGAAATGCAACCTACAATTAGAGCAATTTGAAAATTATAATAGGAGATTGAATCTTCGTATTCTGAATTTCCCAATTTCACCTGGTATTCCGCCTATTGATTTCTTCAAAAGATATTTGATTGAGAACTTGGGAATTTCTTCTGACAATATTCCTCCTTTAATAAGATTTACTATTTGCCAAATAAAAAGATTCCTCAAAAGAATATGGAGAAAAATAATGGACAAGAGGAACAGATTGATTTTGCTAATGTTACTGCTCTTTTAGAACAAACTTTGAATCCAGATACTGAGAGAACTACTCTTCTAATATCTTTTGTTTTTGAGCAAGATTTAAATATGATCTTAAGATTATATTTTAAAAATTCTCAAAAATTATTTGGAGCACAACATATCTGGATTTATCCAGATGTTTCCAAAGTGACTCAAGAGCGAAGGAAAGATTTTCTTTCCTTACGTCAAGAAACTCTTAAATTGGGTGCTACATTCCTATTAGCTTATCCCTGTAAATGTTTGGTAAGGTACTTGGGAACCAAATATGTTTTTTTTTCTTCAGACCATTTAAAGGAGTTCCTAAGAGTTAAAAAGATTACCAAGGATTGATGTAGAATGGAATATAATTAGAAGGTAGCCGTGCCTCACTAAGCCTTTTCCTTTGAAATTAATTCTTTAATTTATGTCTCCAATATTATTTGATTATCACACCCCTTTTTATTGTGGTCTAAGGAAGGGATAAAATGTTTTATTCAAATCTGATATATTGTTTTGGTGAAATTTGTTTCTTTCTCTGTATAGCACGGAACAAAATTACTCTTGTGAATTGTAGTTAAAACTTAAATAAAGAATTTAAAAAAAGAAATACAACCTACAAATTTTTCAATAACATATAAGATTAATTTCCTTACAAAGAGAAGAATAGATCAAATAATGATTCCTGCAGGAATAACTACCTATCTCCAGACTTTTGATACTGCAATAAATAAGCTATTCAAGGATCATTTGCACATAGAAATCAATGACTACACTGAAAATCGAATGGTGGGAAATTGGCACGGAAACTTTGTGAAGCCTATTTATTCAATTTTCTATACCATTCTCCCAGGGGAGCTCAAAATGGTTTACATGAATTTATTCAGGTACATAAGCATTTTTCCCTGTCTGTCCTGGTGGGCTCACAATCTACCTAATGTACCTGAGGCAATTGAGGGATTAAGTGACTTGTCCAGGAACAGTGTGGGTTTGAACCCACAACCCACAACCTGCTTCTTTAAAAGTAATAGATACTAGGAGATCTACTATTTTTTCAGTTATAGCACCCCAGATCTGGAACAACTTACCAATTTACTTACATGGTGAATCCTCACTAGAAAAATTTAAAAGCTCTTTAAAAAGTTACTTGTATAGGAATGCATTTGAGACATAGATAGCATAATTCTTACGTATAGGTCGTAATCTCCTTTACTTCTTCTCCAGGTTTAGCCATGCTTTCAAGATTAATTTTTACTACCCTCCAGTTGTCTATTTTCTTTAAAGATTGTAGTTCACCCTCCTTTCCTTTTGTACTGGTAATTATTTGTACGTATACATTGTATGTTTATTTGTATAAAGTTGTTTTAATGTTTGTTTCCTAATTTTAAACTGTCATACGCATTGAAGTATTTGACATTGCGTGTACAACAAATTTTTAATAAACTTGAAACTTTAACCACTGCACCACACTTTCCCCCTAGCCTGCAAGAGGTCGTGACTTGGGTGAAGAATTCATGGGATAAAATCATTGACAGCTGTGTTGCCAATGCACTACGAGCAGGCTACATGGACAAGAAGTGTTTCTTTAAGGAGAGCTATATTGCTGGACATGAGAGATTTGGGCCAATGGTTCTACAGGAAATGGAGTCACAAGAAATTCAGGCCGGAATGTGGGGTTTGGAGAGTTATGACTGTATTTGAATAAATGTAGATTTTTGTACATGAATAAATGTACATGGTTGTACATGAAAAAATAAGACACCCCCTGAAATAAGCCCTAATGTGTCTTTTGGAGCAAAAATTAATATAAGACCTGGTCTTATTTTCAGGTAAATACGGTAGATCAATTGACTAATTTTAACCATCCTATGACTACTACTGACTCTATTATCCCTTCTGCTTTTGACTTATGGGAAGAGCTCAAAAAGAAATTAGACGTTTACAGATCATTCAAAATACCTCAATTAAACTCATAATGAATGCAAGGAAATTTGATCACGTCACTCCTCTTCTTAAGAAAGCACACTGGCTTCCAGTAGCGCATCAAATTCAATATAAACTAAATCTACTTACTTTCAAATCCCTGTTATATAAAACCCCAGCTTTCATCTACAAGTTACTGATCCCTTATACCCCAATCAGATCACTGAGATCTATTGACCAACATCTATTAGTTACACCCTCACTTAAAGTTATTAATACACGACGGCACTCTATCTTCTCTGTTACAGCTCCTCAAACTTGGAACTCCCTTCCTATTTATCTCAGAGAAGAAAAGAACTTAGATAAATTTAAAAGTAAACTTAAGAGCTTTCTTTTAAAGACGCTTATGATATTTAGGAGTCCCAGCCTATTTTTGCTTATTTTAATAAGGCTACTTCTTTTATTTCCCTCCTATTGTTTTTTACCATAATCGTCCTTCTTTCTATCATTATTATTGTATTTCATTACCCTGCCTTTCCCTTTGTTTTCCTTTTTTGTTTATTCTGTTCGTCGTTAATTTAATATGTTTTGTTTAGTGTCCATCTGTCTTTTATCACCCCTGTATTATCAGTAAATTGAATGATTTGTTCATTGCTTAGATATTTGAGTAAGCGATTAATCAAATACTTAATAAACTTGAAACTTGACTTACGACCGTAATTGGTTCCGACTGACAGGTCGGCCTATGTTAGACTAAGGTAAGAATACTGATTAGACTGGGTAATGATATTGTAATCATCTTAAAGTAATAATTTATCAACATTTTCTTACTTTCTAAGTCAAGCACAGCACAATCCCTTTGTGGTGAACATTCGTTGTGGCGCCTCCTCCTCTTTATATTATTACTGCTGCATAGTGAGACTTGGGAGTGTGGGAGATTAGGGCTGCTAACAGCTGGCAGGGGAAATTGTAGTAAACGCGTCGTAAAGTTGAACAGTCGTAAATTGAATAGGTCGTAAGTCGACGAGTACCTGTACTTCAAAATTAAAATTCAGATAATAAGAGACCAACTTTTTTGTTCAAATTCTTATTATGCCTCATCTTCTAATTTGCAGGATGATATTCAAACTGATAGAATTTGGACCCATTTTAACGAGATTCAATTTTGTGATTTGAAACAGCTTTTTCTAAAATATGCCAAAGCTTATTGTTGTTTAGATGCCCGTCCCCTTTATTAGGATGTTTGACCAATGGCTTAATAACCATTTAACATCTGGTATTTTTCCTAAATCAGAGGGTGCGATTGTCTTGACATATATTCCTAAGAATGTAAAACATAGCCTGTCTGATGTAAGCAATTATCGACCGATTGCATCAATTCCATTGTTTGTTAAAATAATGGAGGGTTATATCACTGAACAATTTGATTGTTACCTCCAATGCTTTAACGTCCTTCATTCTTCACAATATGCTGCTTTTATGTTATAACTCCAGCCTACAGTAAAACCTTGGTTTGCAAGCATAATTCGTTCCAGAAGCATGCTTGTAATCCAAAGCACTCTTATATCAAAGCAAATTTCCCCATAAGAAATAATGGAAACTCAGACTATTCGTTCCACAACCCAGAAACTTTAATACAAAATACGTACTTTAATACGTACTTGTATTGCAAGACCTCGCTCATTTAGAACAGTCACCATACTCCTGCAGCATTAGAGAGAGAAGAACCATCGGCTCAGTTGTGATGTGTGTATACTGTATGTACTTATATTGCAAGACATTGCTTGTATATCAAGTTAAAATGTAATCAAATGTTTTGCTTGTCTTGCAAAACACTTGCAAACCAAGTTACTTGCAATCCAAGGTTTTCCTGTATTTATAAGGCACCCATATCTTTTTGTCATTCCCCCCTATAGACCCCTTCACTGTCTGCCTTATCATTGCCTCTGTTCTTCCCTAACTGAGCAGCATATATTCAGTAGATTCACCCTTTTTGCCATATTTGTCTGTCATAATTAGATTGTAAGCTCTTCTCTTGCATGTTTAATGTAGTGTTATATGTATCTGGAAATGATAAATAGCAGTAGTACTGAGACCGTCATGTCTGCATTGATTCCTTATGGCAGTGGTAGGCAATTCCGGTCCTCGAGAGCCGGAGCCAGGTCAAGTTTTCAGGATATCCACAATGAATATGCATGAGATAGATTTGCATCTCAAGGAGGCAGTGCATGCAAATCCATCTCATACATATTCATTGTGGATATCCTGAAAACCTGACCTGGCTCCGGCTCTCGAGGACCGGAATTGCCTACCCCTGGCTTATGGCAAGGAGCTATTATGTAAGGGTCATTGTTCCATTGTCATTCAGTTTGACCTAAGTAGTTTGTTTGATTTGGCTGATTTTGATCGGATGATGGCCATTCTCAGCCATTTTGGGATTCATGGCTCTGTAATATCCTGGTTTCAGGGTTTTTTTTTAAACCCCACTCAGTCCTCTCTTTCTCACCTTGTTCACCTCTCCCTATTCCTGTGAAACTGTTATTGGAATACTTTCATGTTTCACTTCTATATACTGATGTTGGTCAACATTTTCTTATTTTTGATCTGAAGAAGGGCTATCTTTGAAAGCTAATCAAAAAAATGCATTAAGTTAGTCACTCTAGATCAAGGATAGGCAATTCTGGTCCTCGAGAGCCACAGGCAGGTCAGGTTTTCAGGATATCCACAATGAATATGTATGAGATGGATTTGCATGCACTGCCTCCTTGAGATATGCCCTTAGGTGCCTCCGTAGATGTGATCATGGTGCTGTTTTTGGAGGCACTAGCGGGCATCTACATTTTTAAAATAATTACTTTTTAATTGTTTTTAAATGATGCCAGTGCCGATTAAAAACAATTAAACCATTTAAGTTACAACACTGTTATTAGAATCAGGCCCTAAGGGGGAAATTTTGAATAGGACACCCAGTCTCAGCAGCTGCCTATGCGGATTTTGAGAATCACACAAGGGTGTCCTATATAGAATCACTTCTCTGACTAACCATCCCGATTCTCTAACTGGCGTCCATGTCACAGGTGCCGATTAAAGAATCGCCTTGCCGCTGAGCTGATTGTTGCAAGGGAATCTCCCTGAGATGATCAGTGTAGCAGCTGCAGAGAGCCTGTCTTCCCCCAAGAAGTTGGCCGGCAGGAGGGATACCCACTTCCTCCTGCTGGAATGCCCGAAGTCCCCCTCCAAATGTCTGCGGCAGGAGGAGTGCCCAATTCCTCCTGCCACCACCGAGGCATTCCTGGACAGGAGGGATGCCCACTCCCTCTTGCCACCACCCCCTAAGACATCCTCAGGCAGGAGGAATGCCAAACCCCCCACCCCAAATTCCTCTGAATGCCCCCAAGATCCCCCTGCCACCCTCCCCCCCCAACAATCCTATACCTTTCTCTGATGGCCATCAAGAGAAATGCCTACTCCCTACTGCCGGCAGGTCTGCCTCCACAGAATGGAAGGCCTTCCCCTTCCAGGTGCATCCTGGGATGCACCAGGGAGGAGCCTAAGGTCCTGATTGGCCCAGGTGCCTAAGGCCCCTCCCAGACACCTGGGCCAATCAGAGTCATAGGCCTCTCTCCCAGTGCATTCTGGAATGCACTGGGAGTGGCCTAAGATTCTGATTGGCCAGATCTCATAGGCCCCCCCTATGGTTGTTGAGCAGGGCCTTTGAACCCCCTCTTTCCATAACCATTTGCAAAGTACCTTCCTGTTTCCAAAACCTGCATCCCCCATGAACCCCTTTCTTTGCCTAAAAAGCATCTTCCCCAAGCTGAGCAATGCCAGATGCTGAGTGAGAGAATGGCAAGCCCTTGTCTTCTAGATTCAGCTATGAAGCTTTCTGGGTATGGTGGACCTCTGCAAAGCCTTGTAATGTAGATATGGGCAGCACAGAGAGGGAATGGTGCATATCCCTGAACTTCTGGAAAATGGAGGCCTTTTATTTCTCTCTATTTCAAGGTGTTCTCTTCCTGCAGGAGGTTCCCTGGATGAGCAACGTTTTGGATTTCCTTCATTCTCTGGAATTGCACGCCTGACCTTTTTAGTGGACCTTTTTGGAGACCTCAGTGTTACCTCTGCCATTAGGGAGGAGCAGAAAGAGAAGAATTACTCCAAATTGACTGTACATTTTGAAACAAAAAACAAGAGGTTAGTAATGTCACTGAGGATGAGAGACAGAGCAACACTAAAGAGAGCCCACTGTCCTTTTAAAGAGCATTTAAACTCTGCCTGCTGGTTAGTTATATGCTTCCTAATTCAATATACCTGTGCACACAATTTGATGCTTACTGCACAAAGGTGTGCACGTAAGTTACAGAATAGTGCCAGTTTAACTTGTAAGTTAATTATTAAATTAGCTGCCAATTGACATTAGCAACCAATAAGTGGATGTAATTGGCACTATTTTACAGTTATGTGCGTAACTGCCCTTAGTTGGTATGCTACAAATTGAGTGAGCAAAATCATTCTGGTGCACAGGGCCTACGAGTTCTGATAATTGGGTTGACTTCCCCTAACCTTGAACTATGCAGGAGGCATCATCAACAATGTCTTCAGCTCCGCTTTCTTCCTCAATGGACTGTGTTGCCTCTTTTACAAAGCCATGCTAGCGGCCACAAAACCCATAGAGATTTCAAGGGCTTCGAGGCTGTTGCTGTGCAGCTTCGTAAAAGAGGCAGTGAGTAAATGCCCCCATGCAGGGACAGGTGGGAGTGATCAGGTCTGCTTTATTCCAGATGCGAGTGCTTAGTAAATTAAAACTGATGCTGCCATATTGTGATTTTAGAATTGTTCTTCAGACTGCAATCAGTCAAAAATCAGACTATTTCTATGCGTTGTATCTGGGGATAACAGTTGCCAGATGTAAAGCTTTGCAAGTTGTTAAAAAAGCAGCAACTACTGCAGCAACTCGGTTTATCTGTGGAAGGGGCAGATTTGAACATATCACACCTTTATTGAAACAGCTTCATTGGCTGCCGGTGAAATATCGTATTGTTTATAAAATTCTTCTGCTGATCTTTAATATCCCCTGGTATCTGACTCAGGTGCTGAAAGTATATCAACCAGGTCAGAGGTGACACTGCAGGTGGTTAGTGAAGGGTTAATAAACGTTGTCACCAACCGGCTCAGGACAATGGGCCCTGAGCGGCTGGGACACGGGAGTTGTGCTCTTGTGAGCCCCGGTGAGCTGCACAAGGAAAATAATAGCGGAAGAAAAATACTGCCACACCAGGTAAGGGTAGTTACTTAAATCAAACTCAGAATTTATTCTTGCACTGGTATTAAACATTAACCTTGTCAGGATATTCCTGCGTTTAGCAAATAGTCCCAAACAGTAAAAAGAAAAAAAAACAAAACACAAAACAGCAAACTGTCCCAAAATGGAAATATTCAAAAGTTCAAGTCTTTCCAAAACTCAGGCTATTGGCTTCAGCCCATACTTATTTCCCAGCAATGAAAACCAAAATATTCAAAATACAAACATTCCAAACACCAACAGTCTTTAAACTTGACTATTTCAGCACTAGTCAGAGCAACGGCTGTGACTTACCCAGCTGCTAGAATACTGGGCAGGTAGTGCGCTTCACGTGTTGATAAACTGCCAAACAGGCCCACAATCCCACCACAAAATACGTGAGGCGAACCCCCACTACCTGGGCTGGTAACAGTCCTTTCTCATGTAAGAGAAACACACAAAAAAAACCTTTCACAAAAGTCTTTTCAATCTTCTGGAGCTCTTGGATTCTAAAGCTCCTACAAGGCATAACATACCCTTGGAAGTCCTTCATACAATAATAATAATAATAATAATAACTTTATTCTTATATACCGCCAACAATCTTGCGACTTCTAGGCGGTTTACAGCAAAGAATATTGCAATGTACATCTGATAGTAACAGCATTAATGATAATAACAACAGTTATGTATTGCAGGGTCGTGAAGTACCTTGCGGTTTGCACAGGGTTGGAAGTTAGTGATTGGGGTTATCAGTTTACAAGAACAGATTTGGGGAGTGATTACGAGGGGGGTTATTGTCCTTGTTCGTTGCCTAGGTATTTTGTGAACAGGTATGTTTTCAGGTGTTTCCTGAATTCTCCATAGTTGTTTGTGTGTGTAATTAGTTTATCTATACAATAAGGTCACAGCTACTCACTTTTATTCCCCGAGCGGCTTGCCTTTCATGAAGCAAACTTCCATTGGCAGAATCTCACTCACTGGAGCAGCAGATGAATCCGGGTCAAGTTCCATGGCCTGAGGTTCTTCATTCTCCTTCAAAGCAGATTCTTCTCCGGCTTCCATCAGCTCCATAGATTCCAGTGGAGAACTGCCATCAGTATCTCCCAGCCCTGAGCTCTCCTCCTTGTCCTGTGCCTCTCCTCCTTTTAACTGACTTCCCAGGAGCTTTCCTCTCTGGGCAACTAGTTTGCAGCCCCGCCCCCAACCCTCAGGTGGGAAGTGTTTCCTATCAGCAACCCTGGGCCTGAGAGGGGGATGGGCGCTCTGCACTCGTGCTCTCTGACTCCCTCTAGAGAGCAAGGGAGAAATAGCATCAGGAGAATCAAAAAAAGGTTTATCAGTAACACTGGGGGAAGGGTTGACCTTTAAACAGGGCTCTGCACTAGGGACACACCTAGCAGGCATAGGCTGCGTACCACAACGTACATTATGCAAAAATGAAGGCTTCAGTAATTTCAGTGGCAGGGCTGCTACTATGGACTAATCTGACACGGTCACTTAGGATGCTCTCTGATATTCAGAGATTTAAAAAGGTGTTAAAGATGACATTATTTGTAGAGGCATTTTTTTGATAGTCATTCATTCTTAATAATATTATTGGAGAGTTTTTAATATTTATTAACATTTATTGTATTGTTATAAACTATGTAGGTACCTTGTGAAACACGTGGAGGGGCATAATAAAAAAAAAGTCCAAATTCCCTTTTGGCCTAGGCCCTAAAAGCTGAAAGTAGAAGCAGGGAAAATGTCCATTCTCAAAAAAAACCATCCAAAAGGAGGGTGTTTTTTTTATAATGGCCTGCTTCTACTTTCAGCTGTTTAAACGCCCAGACCACCCCTACGTCTACACTAACAACATATAATCAACCCCAAAAAAGCCTAAATCCCAAACGCCTAACACAAGAGCTTTTAGGTGAAGGAGGGGCCAGTCCTTTGCCTAAAAGCTGGATTCTGTAACCAGTGTCTGTCAAAAAGAACACCGGTTACAGAATCCACCACCCCCCGCAGCAACGATCGCAGCAGGAGAGATAGCCAATCTCTCCTGCCGCATTCCACCCTCCCCCCTTCTGTCCCGGCAACCCAAGACCCCCCGACACGATCGGGACAGGGGGAGCCCAACCTCTCCTGCCCTGCCGAAACCCCCACTCGCGACACGATCGGGGCAGGAAGGAACCCAACCCCTCCTGCCTCACCGAAACCTCCTACCCCCAACTACCACTAAGATACGGGCAGGAGGGATCCCGGAATGGAATTGATGCAATCGGTCGATAATTGCTTACATCAGACAGGCTATGTTTTACATTCTTAGGAATATATGTCAGAGACGACCTTTACGGCAGCCATATGCAAGTACAACACTCCGGCTGCCGTAAGAAGGCAGTTTAGACATCGCCGGCCACAGGGCAGGGAGGTTTGTCGGACCGGGCCTGGGGGGGTGAAAGTGCCAGGAGGGAGGGTGCGCGATCGAGACCGGGCCAGCTGTGCACCCGCCCTAAGGCTGCACCCGGGGCGGACCGCCCCCCCTTAGTACGCCACTGCCTCTACCACCAACTCCCATCTCCGTCCCTTCAACCTTGCATGCTTGGAACAACCTGACTCGTTACATTAGGCTCAGGCTCTGGTGGCATTCAAAGCCAGACTAAAACCTCACTTATTTATTTTCTCATTTATTTAGCCCGTTCTCCCAGATGATCCCAGAACAGGTTTTAAGGTACATTCACAATAAGGTTGAGACAAGACAGAGATGACATAATTTGAAGCTGTGTTTAAAATACTGACCCAACCAATATATCTGTCATTCCCTTATTAGTTCCCTACCACTTTTAGCCCGCTCTGCATTCCTGTCATAATTAGATTGTAAGCTCTTCTGAGTAGGGACTGTCTCTTGCATGCACAATGTACAGCGCTGCATGCACCTGGTAGCGCTATAGAAATAATAAATTGTTGTTGCCTACCTTGCAGCAAAAATTTAAATTTGTCCTTTACTAATAACCAAAAGAATAATACAAGCTTTCTGTTGTCTTTTATATCCATATTTCATGGGTTAGACCACTAACTTGGATTGAAGAAAGAGCTCCAGCAATGAAATATGCTAAGCAAGTCAACTTCCATTTCAGCTCTGGCATTGTGGACAGTGTGCCCATTGCTCCACCAGCAGCTGTGGGCCCCTTCATGCAAGATCAGAACTTGTTTGCCAGAAAGCTCTTGGGACAGGTTTCCCAAGAGGAGCTGGCTGCTGAGAAGGAGCGAATCTTAAAGTGTCTGGACATTGCAGAGGAAATAAGACAACTTTGTGGACAGTGAGTGACCTGCTCTAAGGAAAGAGAACATTGTCTGTGCCTCTGTTAACTTTGTTCTTTAAAACCACTAATCAAATGTTGATGCTTCTAGTAATCTGTTTTGCCAGGCAGTATAAACTGGGGAACATATTTGTCATGCTGTTAACAGTTGTGCGTTTTGGGTGTGTCTACTATTAGTTCTCACTATGGGGCTAGATTCACGAACCTGCCCGATCCGGGCAGGTCCGACGAATTCTTCAAACTAAAATATGCAGATGGGGGTGATCGGAGGAACGCTCCCATCTGCCAGAACGGATCGCTGTTGTGCGATCCCCGCGCATGCGCACACCATCTGTAGATGATCTGTGCATGCCTGTCCGAGCCTCGACCATTTTTTTTAAAAAAACTTTTTTTTATTATAGTTTTTAGACCTGCTCGCCTGTGGTTTTAACCCACTTTAAACCTGCAGGTTAAAACCACGGGCTCGCAGGGCGGGGAAGGGCAGGAGAAAACCAGCATTTGGGTCAGGCAGATCGGGGCAGTGGCTGGCAGATCTGGGCTGCAGGAGGCATTCGGGGTTGCAGGAGATCGGGGCTGACAGGGCAGAGAGCAGAGCTTCAATAGAGCAGGAGAGTCGGAAAGATGTTTTCAACTGGTCCCCAGCAGTCGCTTCTTGAGTTGATCGGCCAGCCCAGTCGGATCGTGAATTTTGTGTTGGGAATCACGTCTCTGCCTATTTTGCATGCGTTTCTCCTCATTTGCATGCACGGATTCGAATCGGATCGCAGAAGAGGTTAGTTAATTGGGTCCAAGGGAAATTTGGTCGCAAACCGATCGGTACACGATTGGTTTGCTTTGTGAATCTAGCCCATAATCTATAAACATTTACTTGATTGGCATGATCAGTGCCAATAATTGTAAATTAACACTAATTGGCATCAGTTAGATGTTACGCACACAACTTGGAAGGCGCATTGTACAAAGTGCTATGCGCCATGTCCAGTGCCTGAATCTATAAGGGGACGTGGCCAGGAGCGGATCGTGGGGGGGATCATGGGCATTCCTAAAACCAACTGGTTGGCGCATAACTTAGGCACAGGCATTTAGGCCTGGCTTGAGCTGGCTTAAATGGGTGTACCTAAAAGTTATGACACACACTGGTGCAAAGATTGATTCTATAAGTGCGCGTAACATTTACAGAATCATGTTTAGTGCTGTGCTAGTTGCTGTAGATTTTTAGGCACCATATATAGAATCAGGCCCATACTTCATACAGAATGCATGCACATATTGTCTCTGTCTTGGTACAATTGGGATGAGAGTATTTGTGCACCTACTAGGAATTGTTTTAGAAGCTTGTTGTATAAAAGGTACAACGGTGTCTTAGTTGTGTCTATAAAATAGAAATGTTTATAGGTACTTACCCTCTCCTCCTGGTTTCTATTTTTATGCAATATGCACCCTGGAGAGCAGGTGGATCAGGGGTGGAATTGCACATTTATTTATTTTTTTAAAAAAATGTATTACTTGCAACCATCCAACAATTCTGAGCGAGTTACAATCCAACATACATAATTAAAACAATGCCACAAACTACAAAAAGACATAAAAACAAATCATTTCATAAACTATAACAAAAACAATAATATTCTTTATAACTCAGTCATTTACCAACACAAACATACACAATAAAAAAGATTCACTTAAATAATTCCTGCTCAAATCATTTACCAAAACACTTTTGGAAAAGCAAAGTTTTAACCAATTTCCTGAACTGAAGTAAACTGATAGCATTCTTTATATCCAGTGGTAATGCATTCCACAATATTACACCCTGCACAGTTTATAAAGCATGCCGAATGCTAACCAACTTTATCTGTTTAATAGATGGAACCTCAAGAGTGATCTTATCTTCAGATCGTACAGCGTGACAAGGATAATATACATTATACAGGATGCACACATGTGCCTGTTCATTCCCAGTACATCCACGCATGCAACTACTGTACACCTGTATTGGAGCAGAGGTAAATGAGCGAGCCTGCTTTCTCAAGGCACATAGGTATATACAGTATGTTGCCTATGTGCCTGGATAATCGCCATGAGGGCAATTTTCTAAAGCTAGAAACTGATGATTTAGAAGTAATTTAGGGTATTCTAAGGCAGAATAGTCTATCTGCATTGACATCCCCCAAGATCAGATCTATTTGATATAATCTCCCATAGGCCTTTGCTGACATTGGTTAGGCCAATAGAAAATGCTGACAGCAAATCCTGAGGGGCATAGAGAAGGTGGACAGGGACAGATTCTTCAGACTGTGGGGAACCACAAGTACAAGGGGTCATAGGGGACAGGTTTAGAACAAATGCGAGGAAGTTCTTTTTTACCCAGAGGGTGGTGGACACATGGAACGCTCTTCCGGAGGTTGCGATAGGCCAGAGCACACTACAGGGTTTCAAGGAAGGTTTAGATAGGTTCCTAAAGGATGAGGGGATTGAGGGTTACAGATAGATGTAGAGGTAGGTTACAGAAATGGTCAGGAACCACTTCACAGGTCACAGACCTGATGGGCCGCCGCAGGAGCGGACCGCTGGGCGCGATGGACCTCTGGTCTGACCCAATGGTGGCAACTTCTTATGTTCTATCAATGTAATGCTGGGCTGTCAGATAGATGTTTAGTCCCCATTTCTGAAGAGAGCTAAATCTCTGTGTCCTAAAAGATCAATGGTAGGAGTTGCACCTGCTCCTTTGCACATTTAGGATTTAGTGACCAGCTGCTGTTGAGCAGCACGCCACTGGAGGACCTGGGATAGGGTTTGCACCCTGAAATTTCTCTGATTTTATTTTATTGTTCTAGTATATTTATTTTAAAAGATTTCTCAACCGCCTATTCCTAGGCGGCTTTACAAATAGTAACATACATAACATAAAGCAAACAAGACTTGTACAAACATCAAAGATTACAGATGTAGACAGTTAGTTCACAGCGCTCCATAATTAATCCAAAACCCAGAATTAGTCAGAAACATCATTCATTGGAATGCTTCTATAAAAAGTGTAGTCTTGAGCATTTTCTTAAACTTCTGAATATCAGATAGAGCTCTTTGCGGTCCAGTTAGTTTGTTCCACAGCGTTACTCCTACAATGGAAATAGCAGACGCTCTCATATTCTCATAATGCACTTTCGAAAAGTCCATCAACGACAGTCGTATTGCACCTTTAGACTGCAGAGTTCTACGCGGTCAATAGATTGCCATGGTTTGTGATAAATACCAAGGAATCCCAGGGTAAATGTCTTTGAACACCAGTACTAATGTCTTGAAAATAATACGCGAGTGTACAGGTAACCAGTATAGTTTCCTCAACCAAGGTGTTATGTGTTCAAACTTTCTGACACCACAGATTAACCTTGCAGCAGTGTTCTGAATCATTTGTAATGCTTTATACTGTACTGTTGTAATCCCTAAATAAAGGGCATGTACTTAGATTGTAAGCCACCCTAAAGGTTTTTCCCTTAGGTGCAGGGAAGTAAAATTTTAATTAAACTTGGAAACTTAAACTTGGATTTTTTACCTCAATGTCAAACTGGCAAGTTTTTCAAGTCACCATCCAGGGATTCAAGACAAAGTTAGACAAGTTCCTGCTGAACCAGAGTGTACGCAGGTAAGGCTGGTCTCAGTTAGGGCACCGGTCTTTGACCTAAGGGCCGCCACGTGAGCGGACTGCTGGGTGCGATGGACCACTAGTCTGATCCAGCAGTGGCAATTCTTATGTCCTTCTGTGATAGTGTGACCCAGCTACGTGCTGACTCCTATCCAGCCAGAACAAAACTGGGCATCTTTATGAACCTAGAAACATAACATGTTATGTTCTGGCACAGATGTTTAGCAAGCTAGCACATAACTGGTTATCTTTCATACATGCTCTTGTTTTCAACAGATGTATAAGGTGCATGTGCCCAGCACATAAATGTTTATTTCCCTATATTTTTAGAACAGGCAGATTCTGTTCTAAAATACAGCAAAAATGAGACATACCTGTATGTCTCAATTCCTCCTTGTACAAATTATCCAAAATGGAATGTGGAATCAGAATCCTGACCTGGGTCATCCAAGCCTCAGCCGAGCGGTTGAATGAGGCATGGAGGGTAGAGGGGTGTCTGCATCAAATAAAAAGGTCCAGCACAGGTGTTTAGTGTAAATTTATCATGTCTTTTATTTTCTGGCTTTGCACTGTAGTGCAATTCAAAACACATAAAAACTCTCATTGGTGGCTAAACCGCCCGATCGCCCATCATTCTTATTCTCTTTACAGTTCAAGAAAATCTGGCAACTTCCAAAAGCTTGCCTCTGGAGCAATTCTCAGGGTGTAATGAGCTTTCTCACCCTGAGCATGGGATTCTTCCTACCCTTAACAGATCTGGGTTGTTTACATCCCCTGCCCAATCAAGCCCAACAATTGATGGCATACAAAAACTCCACAAAGGTGCCTTCACCAAGCTGTGCTCTGCCAGTTTTCAAATCACAAAAATAACTTTTTAATTTCAAGTCCTGGAACCAGCAACCTGCTTGCAATACTTGAACATGTTCTCCCACAGTCCTCCAGTGATTATGCAAATTCAGAAGCAGTGATTCTTAACTCTTCTGTTACCCTTAGTTAAATCAGAAGCAGTAATTTCTGATTCTTTTGTTACTTTGTTTTGTGAGGCAACACCACATTATCAGAAACAGCTTTTACTTCCCTCAAACTTCACTCTGTGACCATGCCTTCAAACAAGCCTAATTCCTCAGGCTCCATCTCAATATCATTTACTAACATTTCTTCTGGCATTTCCACATCATATTCAATACCTTCAGAATGATTAGAGGCTTCAGTTCTGAGGTTTTCTACATGCTTGTCATGGGAAGTGCTGGTCTCTGCCTTCTGAATCCGGGCTTGCACAGATCTGCTTCTCTTCAAGAATTCAGGTATGCTGTAAGTTTGTGGCTGCCTCCTTGGCCTAGGGACTACACCCTTTTCTCTAGCATTGGGCTGATCGTTTCTAGAAACACCTGTGGTTCTCTGGTGCTTTGCTAATGAGCCTGGTTAGCTTCCCTTCTGACTAGCCCTTCCCCCAGCAGAGCTGATTGCAGGAGCTAAACCCTTTGTGGGTTTTGCTATCACCGGCCTGGTGCCTGCTGATACTTGTAGTTCTTTGCCATTAGCATTCCCTACACTAGAACTAGGCAAGTATAATTGGGTCACTTTCAGGCTGCCTTTCACTGGGGATAAATTCTGCAAGACAGTTTCCCTAACCTGCCTGCTTCTAGGAGTAGGTTTAAGGATAGTTTTAGAGTGCTGCAGGGTTTCTTCCAGCATGAAAGGACTCTCCCTGTCACAGTGGTCACAGGAAATTGATTTCTTCTTTTTGGATGTGTTTCTGAGGTACATAAAATAACATGCTGCATGAACTCTATAATACATTCATACACTAGCCATTTAGCTTGTGACATTAGTGTTTCTCAAAGCACTGGCTGCCATGGACTGAATTGGGTAAAGCTATTCAGTGTCAGGCCTAATCTGGATCCCAGCAAAACATATCTGGGAGTTTTATAGCTGCTTGAAGTTATCCAGGTCTGGATGAGATTCAGTGCTGGTACCTGGATAACTCTCTAGACCAGTGCCATAGCTGGGACTCGGTGGACCCTGGGTGTGAGGACCAAAATGGCCCCCTCCTCAGCATGCGCGCACCCACCCTGGGTCTGTCACCTTCCGTCCTGTGCTCAGCTTCTTTCCTGCCTACTGGGTCCTCCACAGCTACAGCATCAGAGATGGTGCTAAAGGCTGCCTCTTTGGCCAGCAGGATCTTCCCTCTGCTACACCCTGCCCACAGGAAGTAGTCTCAGTACAGTGGAACACAGAAGAGGATAGGAGGCAGCCTGTGGCTGTGGAGTACCCTGTGAACATAAGAACATAAGCAGTGCCTCCGCCGGGTCAGACCACAGGTCCATCCCGCCCAGCAGTCCGCTCCCGCGGCGGCCCAAAACAGGTCAAGACCTGTCTGAATCATCAGAAGGGGCTCCCTTGCCACCTTGGTTTCCCATTTAAGTCCTGCCCTTCCTATCGAAGTCCTAGCCCTCCGGTCTTGCACATGCACAACCAGGTTAGTTTATACTCATTACCTGATTTACTTCCTATACTTGTGTTACATCCCAGCTCCTCCCTCAGTATCCCACGATCCCTTTATCCCTCAGGAATCCATCCAATCCCTGTTTGAATCCTTGTACCGTATTCTGCCTGATCACTTCCTCCGGTAGCGCATTCCAAGTGTCCACGACCCTTTGGGTGAAAAAAAACTTCCTTGTATTTGTTTTGAACCTGTCTCCCTTCAGTTTCTCAGAATGTCCCCTCGTATTTGCTGTCCCCTTCAGTCTAAAGAATCTGTCCCTATCCACCTTCTCTATGCCCCTCATGATCTTGAAGGTCTCTATCATATCTCCCCTGAGCCTCCTTTTCTCCAGAGAGAAGAGCCCCAGCCTATCCAGCCTCTCGGCGTATGAGCAGTGTTCCAGCCCTCTTACCAATTTCGTTGCTCTCCTTTGGACTCTCTCAAGTACTGCCATGTCCTTCTTGAGGTGCGGTGGAGAAGTAGCTGAGTGCAGGGGGCAGAAAGGTACTGAACTTTGGCGCGCAGAAGGGAGAGTTCAGCTGCAGGCAGCTCCTATTATTGGTTGGCCTCAGGTATTTTGCTGGACTCGCTCAGTGGAAACTATGCCCCTGCTCTGGACTGATAGGGATTTGTGGACCAACAAACTTTCCTACCTCAGTCACCTCAATCCTCAGCCAAGTAGGTCGGAGGACCCACTATATATAATGATAAATTGCAGCTCTCACAGCATACCCTGAAGAAAGTCATATCACTCCTTTACTGGGAAGGAGTGCTATGGCAGATACCAGCAGTCTTTTCCTCCACTGAGGAAAGGATTTTAGAATCCCCTTTAGTTGCCCCTAAAGAAGCCTACCATAGGCAAAATGTGGACACTCTGGACTATGTTAATAAAAGTTCACTCTTCATCTTGTCTGATCTATTCTCTTCTTCTGCTACTAAGATCTGTGGATTGTACCTGCCTCTTTTGTGTTGGTATGTTAAAATGCACTAAGCCCAGATTCAGGCATGTTTTAGTAATAGGGCCCCTAAGTTTGTCATGAAAAATTAATTAGAAACCCACCCAAAAAAACAACCCTATGAAATGAGAGGAACTCAGTTAAAACCAAATTAGGAATGAAAGGTCTCTCTTTCTTAGGAGGTTAATTATCAAGCTGTATTAAAGATATAATGTTGGCTATTTGCCCCACAACTTGTGTTGGCTCTAACACAGTGGTCTCAAACTCAAATTAGTGGGGCCACATTTTGGATTTGTAGGTACTTGGAGGGCCTCAGAAAAAATAGTTAATGTCTTATTAAAGAAATGACAACTTTGCATGAGGTAAAACTCTTTATAGTTTATAAATCTTTCCTTTAACAGTTAAAGGAAAGATTTATAAATATAAAGAGTTTTACCTTATGCAAAATTGTCATTAACTATTTTTTCTGCGGCCCTCACATTTAAAGTTTAATATCTTTCCTTTCTCAAAGCTGACACATTTCAATCACTATATTGAAAATAAAATCATTTTCCCTACCTTTGTTGTCTGGTGACTTTATTTTTCTGTGCATTTAACTATGTTTCCAGGATCTTCTTGTCCTTTGACTGGTTTTCTCTCCGTCTTCACTTTCTGCCTTGCATCCATCTTTGGCATTAACTTAATATTCAATTTTTCTGCTTTCTTTTCAAAATCTACGTTTCCATGTCTTACCTTCCCTTCTATCTCTCTCTTCTTCTGTCCCTATTTCCATGGTCTGACATCTCTTTCTTTCTTTCTCTCCCTCCCTCCTTCCTTCCTTTCCCCTGGTCTGGCATCTGTCTCCTTCCCTCCCCCAACTTTTTATTTATTTCACCCTGCCCCCTTCTTTCTTTCTCTCTCTATCCATGCCCCCATTCTTTCTATATGTCTGTCTTTCTCTCTCTCTCCTTGCCCCCTTTCTTTCTTTTTTTCCTTTCTCCATGCCCACCCTTTCTTTCTGTCTTTCTCTCTCCATGCCCCTTTCTGTCTGTGTCCCGTTCCCTTCTTTCTTTCTGTCTCCCTGTCCTCCCTTTCTTTTTTTACTTCTCCCTGCCCTCCCCCAAGCCACCACTATTGGGGAACAGGCCGCCACCGCCACAATCAGGTTAACAGGCCGCCACCGCTGCAATCGGGGAACAGGCTGCTGCCACCACAATCGGGAAACAGGCCAGCGCCGAGGTCTTAACTCTCCCTGCTTATCTTCCCCAGCACGGGGCCGACCAGACCAATTCTAATGTCGGGGAGAAACTTCCGGGCCAGCCAAGCAGCGAGGGTAACGCAAGGGTATTTTTTAGGTTACCATAGGGTACATAGTAATGAGATACAAAGCATGCAGATGCATGGAAAACGCCTCATTACTATATAAATTCTCTAAATGACTTATAGTGAACACTGCAAACCATGTTAAAACTGGAAAAATAACCCCACAAAAATCTGGGTTATCTTATTGCTCCTGGAGCATTGAGTCCTAAACCAAGGCCTGAACTACTTAAAAGGGCTGGCCATGGTTAAAAGAAGCTAGCCCCCACCTGAGGGTCCCTCCTCATTAAGTATCCCCCCCCCATTTAAAGCTGGGTTTATTCTCAGGATCACTAAGCCACAACCTGCAGCCCAATGCTCCTGGGCACTGCTTAAAAGGTCTAGCTGCAGTTAAACTGTCCCTGAGCTTCCTCCTGAGGGTCCCCCAAGTTAAGCATCCCCCCACTTCAAGGATTCCCAGAAGCTGAATTACCCCCCACTTCCCCCAAGCTGAAGACTCCCTAGTGACTTTCACAGAAAGTCTTGGCAGCTATAGACTTATGTCTTTTTATTATTTGTATTAATAAAGTAACTATTGGGTTGATCTGGGGCATCTCATTTGCCACTTAAAAACCAGCCCAATTTGGCAGGAAACTAGCCCAATTTGCCACCCAATTGGCAACACTTTTCCTTGGTCCTGAAATAGGCCACTCCCCTTTGGGCATACCACTGTAGCACATACCACAGTAGCATTGTTGTTTTATAGTCTAGTGATTGGCTCAAGTCATCAGCATGTGCTGATATAGCTCTACCCACTCCTCAAGGCAGAGGTATGGCTTGCACAGATGGACTCACTAATGCTGAACCTCAAATCCTCCTTCTTCCCTATTCCAGAATGTTTAGAGGCATGATGACACCCATGTGGAAGGACCTTCACACCCTTACCATTGCCATTATGATTTTTTTGTTTTTATTTCACTCATTTTGGGGGGGTCTTTTAGACTGTGGTATTTTGGGGGGATTCCATATCTAAAGTTCCTTTTGTGTTTCTACCATTTATCTTTGATTATGCTAAAGATCAATGTTCCCTCTAAACTGTGTAACAATATTCCACCTACATGGGAAACAAGAAACCAACTAATTTTCCCACCAAAATTCAAATTGGTGACCATTGGACTACCCTGTTCCCAATCAGGTCAGTGGATCCACTATTTACAAAGACAAACTGCAGACCTCACGGCATACCCTGAAGAAAGCCATAGCACGGTGGCTAAAATGTCGATTTCTACCTCACAAGACACAGCAAGACCCGGAAACCTGCAACAAGCACAATTCCACTTACATTCCTCCAAGTGGGGAGGTTCTTGTTCAGTATCACATTTTTCATAGGGTACCTGATTATCTCTAGTGATTGAAAACAGTATTGAAGCTCCTGCATAGCTTATCTGACGGGCCACTGTTGCTGTAACAATTTCAAAAAGGCGAGTCATTCTTAAAACACCACACATGCAAATTAGGCTCATAGATGGTCGCAGAGGGTCACTAAGTTTACATGTGCCGATCCCTGGTGATAGTCATCGGCACATGCGCAGAATAAACTTACAAATTAAAAAAAAAGAATTAAAAAGACCCCAAATCAAAGATCAGCAGGAGGGATAAACACTCTTTCTCCTCAATAACTCTTTCTCCTCAATAACTGATCTAAGCCAGGGATGTCCAACCTGCGACCCAAGGGCCGCATGTGGCCCCGTGAAGTATTTTGTGAGGCCCCGGTCGAGGGTGATGCAGTGTTTTCCTCTGCTGCCCCCAGGTGTTTACAATCTTGCCAGCTCCCTCCTCTGTCTTGCTGCACCGTTTGTGTTTTTGTGTGGACCCAGAAACATTTTTTTCGGCCAATGCGGCCCAGGGAAGTCAAAAGGTTGGACACGCCTGCCTTAAGCTGTTAATCTCTAGCTTCCACCATGTTAAGTTCAATCTATTTGTACCTTCTTTTAATCTTTGTAAACCGCATAGAACTTCACGGTCCTGCGGTATATAAACTGTTGTTATTATTATTAACACTCCCGCCACCAATGTCAAGTAACCTCCCCCTAGCAGCAGGAGGGTTGTCCACTCCCTCCCGCTGCTGCCATTAAGCAAACCCCCCATCGACACCCTCATTAATGGCAGCGGTGGAAGGCAGCAGGCATCCCTTCTGCTGCCGGGAGGGCAAAGGGGGGAGTTGCTTAATGACAGAGAGTTGCAGAGGGCTGCTAAATTTGCATGTGCCAATCACTGGTGATAGTGATCAGCACATGTGCAGCAATAAAAAAATAGACCCCCAAATCAAAGCTCAACAGGAGGGATGCCCACTCCCTCCTGTCACCAATGTCAAGCAACCCCCCAACAGCAGGAGGGATGCCCACTTCTGTCACTGCTGTCATTAAGCAAAACCCCACCGACACCCGCTGCCAGGGGGGGGAGGGAGGGTTGTTTAATGGCAGCGGTGGGAGTGCTACAGAGACCTCTGTCATGGCTCATCAGTCAGAGAATCGGCTCCAGGGCTCGGGGGAGGAGGAGGGGGTTGCTTGCTTGATGGCAGCAAAATTTTGACAGGTCTGAGCTGTCCTAGCCTTACTTTCTGATCAGGAATTAAGTAAGGCTAGGACAGCTCAGACCTGTCAGAAAATTTTGCTCATAAATGTAGGACAGCGATGATAGGGAATCACCCAGAGATTTCTGTAGATGTCATTGCTGAACTCTATGTCACAGAAATTGGTGGCTGGCTCCTTTTTGGCAACTAGATGTTTTTTGCTCATCATTGGAAATCATCAACTCCTACCTTAGTACAGTGGCTTAAAACATTATGCTGCTATGTAACCTTATGGAGAGATCGACAGCTCAAAGGGTGCAGAGGAGAAATTCATAAAATGTTGGGGGATATTACAAACATATCTTGATTTGGTAAATTAGACTTTTTGTGTTATGTGTTGTGATAGATTCGATAAGTTGACTCTGTTTAGTGAGGGGCCTATTTGTGTTCTTATTACATTGGTTGGGGGTGTGGGGGAGAATGAATAGGGGGAAGTTAAAATGGTTAAAAAAAATTGATGTTTATTCTTGCTTCTTGGATATATGCTTTGCTGTAGTCTCTTGTATATTTTTGTCTTTGAAACCAAATTTTGTACGATAGTTGCTAGAGTGATATCTGAGAATTTTGGTTTTTTTCTCTAGAAACTCCAATAAAAATTCAAGTTAAAAAAAAAAAAAAAATATATATATACATACCCCCCTTTTACTAAGCCACAGTAGAGGTTTCTATTGAGGCCCGGAGCGCTAAATTCTATGATGCTGCTCTATGAGCGTCAGAGCATTTAGCTCTCTGGGCTACGGGAGACACCTCTAATGTGGCTTAGTAAAAGTGGGGGAGGGATATTATCAAGTGCTTCTTATTTCCATCTAGTTCTCCCCCTTAAGATGAAAATGCTGAAGGACTTCAGACAGTGTTGAAATATATTCAGGACTCAACACCGTAAATATTTCTAATGAAAAAACAATCTGGTTTTACTGTAGCATTTCTCCTACAGCCAGACAGATCCTGAATATTAAAAAAATTGCTTTGTGGAAATTAAATGCAGCCTTTTTAGGCTTGAAGGTCATACTCTGCACAGATGTTTGTCATGCCACCCAAGAGAGAACGAAAAGACTTTTTGCATCTATTAATTCACAAGCTAATGTATATTGAATTGATTTTGTGCCTACTAATTTTTTTAAGTCATGTTAAGAAATCAAAGGCTTGCTAACAAGTGCACATTCCTGGGCAGTTTTCATCTAGTGTACCTAATATGAACTCATCTGGGAGAGAAGGTCTAGCCTAATTATGAAAGCAACAGGCTGAGACTAAAAGAAGTCAGGTTCAAAATCCCTCTGATACTTCTTGTAACTTTGGGCAAGTCTTATCACTCTCCATTGCCTCAGGTACATTAAATTGTAAGCTCTCCTGGGCAGGGAAATAATTGCAGTACCTGGACTGTAACTTGCCTTGAGCTCAGATTTGTAAAAGACAAGTATTTAAATGGAATATCTAAATGTTAAAGTATTACCATCCATGTTACACAGTTAAATAAAAATATTGCAAATATGTGACTGGAGTACATAATGAAATTTATTGCAGCCACAGTTTTACATTTGTATGACAAACATATTATATGCTAGGAAGGGACTATCCTTCCACTTATTAAGAAAAGAAAAGAATGCCCAGGCCAACTCTTTTTGTAAACCGCCTAGAACTGAAAGGTATTTGCGGGATAGAAAACACTAATGTAATGCATTGTCATGGTGCAGCAAGAATGTTTTGGACAACATTCCTCTTTTTTTTGCGGATTGCAGGTTTAAGTTCATTTCGCAGCAATGCACAGTAATTTTCACTATTTGCCTGTGTGCTTGGAAATGCGTCAGAATAGACCCCTTCATGTCTCAAAAGAAGGTTAAGATGATTTTCTCAGAGGGCTGACGTTTGAATTTCTTCTTCGCTGGAGAAGACGGACGTCTCCACTCCGTGCTTTGTCTTTTGCTCTCCCGGTCATAGTGGATGCGCCCGTGTCTCGTCACCGGTGACAATTCTCTTCAGAATACTCAGATTTTCTTCATACTGTCTCAGGAACTGGGTCGCAATCTCAAAATGCTTTTGCTTGTGTAGATCGGTAAACTGTTTGGGAACCCACCGTGCGCAGATTTTCCCGTATTCCAAGTCATCATGCATTATGGCAAATGCAAGGAGAACTGTTCCAGCAGTTGTTAATGAAACCCACGAAGGATGAGGTCATACTGGACTTAGTGCTTACAAATGGGGAAAGTTTTTCCGATGTTACAGTGGGTGATCACCTGGCATCCGGTGATCACTGCATGGTACGGTTTAATATTAAGATGGGTATAGAGAGGGCTCATTCAAAAGTAAAAGTTCTAGACTTTAAAAAAACTAACTTTGTTCGGATGGGGGATTACGTCAAGAAATTGTTGTCTGAATGGGAACATCTGGAAGGAGTAGAAATGCAGTGGGCAAAACTGAAAGGAGTTACTGTAAGGATGACAGACCTCTTTGTGAGGCAAATAAGGAAAAGGAAAAGAAGGACACTTTGTTTCTCAAAAGTAGTAGCTGAGAAGGTAAGGAATAAGAGGTTAGCTTTCATAATCTTCAAAAGATCGCAGAAAGAGGAAAACAGGCATAAGTATCTGGAAAAGTTAAGAGACGCTGGTCAAGTAGTCAGGAAAGCAAAGATGCAAATGGAAGAAAAAATAGTTGACTTGGTAAAATGGGGAGACAAGATATTTTTAGATATATCAGTGGTAGGAAGACTCAAAGGTGAAGGGAAAAAATATGTAGAAGCTGATAAAGAAAAGGCTGAATTGCTTAACAAATATGTCTGATCTTTGTTCATAAGTCAAAACTACACAGGAGGAAAATAACTTCAAAAATCAAACAGCGTGAAAAAATTCAAGAAAATAAACAAAAAACACGCTAGTATAATTGCTGTAACTTCTTAAAAGTCCTCTTGAAACTCCATATTCCTTATACTTTAATCAGTGGATAGATTGTGCTCAGAGACATGGAGGAAAAAGGGGACAGAAAGTCTCCAAAAAACCTCACCACCCAATCATTGCAAAACTTCCACCTTAACACACTTTTATATGTGCATGACTTGAAAGATTATGTTATTAAAAAGCACTTATCTTTTATGTATAGTTCTTTGGCCTCGACATGCCACATTCCAAAATTTCTTCAGAAAGCCAAATGGTAACAGCGAAAGACTCTTAAGTCTTCAAAAATGGGTGTCAGTCTCTGGTTTAGCTTGCAATTCAGCTTTCAGTGAATTTACGATATCTGCTGGCCAGTAAATTTCATCTGTCACTTGGACGCCCAGTCTTCCGATTTCCTAAGATCTGCCTACAATTCTTCACAATCTGCATGTGTTTTAACAACTTCGAACAGTTTAGTGTCATCTGCAAATTTAATCACCTTACTTGTTCCAGTTTCCAGATCATTTATAAATAAGTTAAATAGCACCAGTCCCAGTACAGATCCCTGCGGCACTCCACTGTTTACTCTCCTCCATTGAGAAAAATGAACATTTAACCCTACCCCTTGGTTTTTATCTGATAACCAATTCCTAATCCACAATTGAACTTTGCCACCTATCCCATGACTGTAATTTTCTCAGGAGCCTCTCTTGAGGAACTCTGTCAAAATATTTCTGAAAATCTAGATACACTACATCAACCTCCTCACCTTTATCCACATGTTTATTCACACCTTCAATGAAGTCAAGCAAATTGGTGAGGCAAGATCTCCCTCGGCTGAACCCATGCTGACTCTGTTTCATTAAATCATGTTTGTTTATATGCTCCACAATTTATTTTTTAACACCTCTTAACTTCATCCTATGCCTTCTCATTTCAGAGCTTCCTTTCAAATGAAAGGGACTCGATTCATACGCATTTATGCCATGTAGGTATTTAAATGTTCAGCACACAGTCCTCAGACACACATCAACAGCAGTATTCACTCAGGCAGCCCACCACCACATATGTTCCAGACACACACAAGTGAAACAATCAGCACTCATTCTCCAGCTCATGGCACACAGTGCAGACATATTGAGACAGCACAGGGACGTAGGATATGGTAAATGACTAGGAGTGGAGAAGGTGTGGAATGGTGGGAGAGATAAGAAGTAGGAAGGAGGAATGGAGGAAAGGGATGGCTGGGGTCTGGAAAATGTGGGTGTGGGGTGAAAGAGGTGGCAGGCAGAGCAGCAGGGATGGTTAGGTGAGGGTTCAGACAGGGACACAGACAGACAGGCAATGCAGCACTCTGCAACTCATCAGTAGTTCAGACAAATGCTCATTTCTTGCTCTCCAATCTCCAACACAACCATATCGCTAGTGGGCCAAAAAACTTATTTTGCTTTTAAAGCATGTCTAAATCTGGGCTTGTTTTAGGATACCCAAACAAATCATTTTGCTATCCATTATGGTGGCAGGACGTAAATCCCCTAATGCTGCCTGTGTCTTGCCTACGGAATTCCCACTTCGCAGACGTCTTGATTTCTGGGGAATAATGTTGTGCGACACCTTTTTTTAAAATTTTGTTTTCAATATATGCTTTGGCTGTTTTGCTGGCAGATGTCTATCCATCTCATTATGTTGAGTTTTTTTTTTTTTTTTTTGGGGGGGGGGGTTTGCATGTATTTCTTTTTTGAAAATGAGCCCCATAGCGGAACTGGAAGGTATAGAAAAGGACAGCAAAAATGATTAAGGGGATGATTAGAGAACCCACCATTATACTGAAACCTGTCAGCTGTAGTGGGCGCTTCAGTTCCAGGAGGCGAACTCTTAGGAAGTCTGGGAAACGTTGGATCCAGATAAGAGGCATTTCAGAATGCAAGTGCAGGCATTTAATCACTTACTGCTAGTTAAGCAGTCTGTATATAAATTTAGAAAGCAGTCTGGTTGGCAAGGAGGCAGCGCAGACATGAGAGATACCTTAGTGAGAGTTTGTTCAGGCATTTGGCAAGACAGGTTCAAGAGGAGAAAGGGAATGCTGGCTGAGTGGTTAGATTCTAAATGAGGTAGGAGGAACAGAAAGAATGTGATCCCGTACTTTATGGATCTGCACGTTTGCTCAGGGAAGGGGACTTGTTAGAGGTTCTGGGGAAAAGGGCATTCTCCTGTCTTTTAAAAGTCCTAGACAAGCTATCTATGCTATGGTTTTATGCAGGGAAGAAGCTAGGAGGCGTAAGTGAAGCATCTGAATTAAAGCTGTATTTATTTAGTCATTCTTTCATTTTTTTTGATTCCGTTCTCTCAAGGGAGCTCAGAACGGTTTACATGAATTTATTCAGACTCTCAAGCATTTCTCCCGGTGGGCTCACAGTCTATCTGATGTACCTGGAGCAATGGTTAAGATGATGGGCAGCGTTGGAAGCAGAGGATCACATTTCATACAACGGTAACAACATTGAATTTATACTGCGCAGAAGAAAGGCCTGGCAATCTACTTCCGTATTCTGCCATGAAAACTTGATGATAATCATCAAGTTGCTAGGACTCGAAGACGAGTTGATGGCACCTATCATCCCACACATTGCTCAACTTCCTGTGATGACGATGCATATTCAGCCTCATCAGTGGCTGAACCGGGGGGGGGGGGGGGCAGTCCACCCCAGGCGCCATCTTGATAGGAGCGCAGCATCCATCCTCCTCTCCACCCTCCCGCTCCTTCCCTATCCCCCCCCCTACTGCCATGCGCATGCCACTTCCCTTTCCTCATACCTCTGCAACGTTCCTGGCTCGAGCAAGCAGCAACTCCAACCTGTTGCACCTGTGTTGGCTCTTCTTCTGCTGTCACTTCCTGGATCCGCACCTAGGAAGTGATGTCAGCTGGAAGCAAGCAGCAACTCCAACCTGCTGTTGCGCCTGTGTTGGCTCTTCTTCTGGACCCGCACCTAGGAAGTGATGTCAAAGGAAGAGCCCAAGCAGGCGCGACAGCAGGTTGGGGGGATGCTGCTTGCTTGTGCCAGGATTATTACAGAGGTACGGGGAAAGGGAAGTGGTGCACGCACAGCAGTGTGTGTGTGTGGGGGGGGGGGAGGGCAGGGAAGAGGGTGAGGAGGGCACCACCTCCTTTGGCGCCTCTCACCCTTGCTACGCCACTAAGCCTCATTCCAAAATTTATCAGAGTTCAGCATCAGATTATTTACATAAGTGACTGCACCCACTTTACATTTATCTTTCCCTAAGTAGAGGAGTCGTCCCAGAGGTTAAAGCAGTGAGCTAAAAATTAGAGCATTACCTGTAGTACCGCAAGTTGTCATGAGAGGTCATGGCAGCCATTTTAGAATGCAGCTGAGAGGAGCCAGGAGCAAGAAGATCATGCTTCTGCCACAAAGACTCCCGCTGGACCACCAAGTACCTTGGTAGGTTCCGGGGGGAGGGGGGAATTCTGGGGTTGGGAGGGAGAGTAAAGGGTCAGGGCCTGGAGAGGGGAGATAACCTAGGCCATGGCTTGGGGGAAGGGCAGGGGAGAGATGAGAGGTGCAGAGACCTGTGAGTGGTCTGATATCTCTCTCCTTCCTTTCCTTCCCTTACAGTCTGTCATCTCTCTCTTCTTCCCTACCCCTTTCCTTTCCACTGGTCTGACATCTAAGGAGAGAGATGTCAGACTGCAGGCAGAGAGGAAAGATGCCAGTCTGTGGGAAAGAGAAGAGACAGAAGCCAGACTGTGGGAAGGGGGGAAAGAAAGGAGAATTGGGAGGCAATTGGGAGGAGGGAGGGAAGTTGTCAAAGCATGGAAATGGGGAGGGAAGGCGACAGATGCCAGACCAGGGAATAGAAGGGAAGGAGGGGAGAGAGAGATACCAGACTGCAGGAAGGAGAGGCGAGAGATGCCAGACTGTGGGAAGGAGAGGAGAGAGATGCTGGACCACTGGAAGGAGGAAAGAGATAGGAAGAGAAGGTAAGACATGAAAAAGTAGATTTTGAGAAGAAAGCAGAAAATGGAAAAAAGTTGAATGTTAAAACCAAAGATATCAGGGCAGAAAGTAAAGGAGGAGAGAAAAACAATCAATAGTTGTACAGTCAGAAGGAAGTGCAACTAGAGACTGGGAAAGGATGATTAGAAAAATAAAATCACCAGACAACAAAGATAGGGAAAATCTCCACACTGAAAGTGTGTACACCACTTCTTCACTGTGAACATAAGAATTGCCGCTGCTGGGTCAGACCAGTGGTCTATCGTGCCCAGCAGTCCGCTCACGCAGCGGCCCCCCCAGGTCAAAGACCAGTGCTCTAAATGAGTCCAGCCTCACCTGCGTACGCCCCAGTTTAGCAGGAACTTGTCCAACTTTGTCTTGAATCTCTGGAGGGTGTTTTCCCCTATAACAGACTCCGGAAGAGCGTTCCAGTTTTCTACCACTCTCTGGGTGAAGAACTTCCTTACGTTTGTACGGAATCTATCCCCTTTTAACTTTAGAAAGTGCCCTCTCGTTCTCTCTACCTTGGAGAGGGTGAACAACCTGTCTTTATCTACTGTCTATTCCCTTCATTATCTTGAATGTTTCGATCATGTCCCCTCTCAGTCTCCTCTTTTCAAGGGAGAAGAGGCCCAGTTTCTCTAATCTCTCACTGTATGGCAACTCCTCCAGTCCCTTAACCATTTTAGTCGATCTTCTCTGGACTCTTTTCGAGTTTGTCTTTCTTCATGTATGGCGACCAGTGCTGGATGCAGTATTCCAGGTGAGGACGTACCATGGCCCGGTACAGCAGTATGATAACCTTCTCGGATCTATTCGTGATCCCCTTCTTTATCATTCCTAGCATTCTGTTCACCCTTTTTGCCGCCACAGCACATTGCGCGGACAGCTTCATCGACTTGTCAATCAGAACTCCCAAGTCTCTTTCCTGGGAAGACTCTCCAAGTGGAATATGATGGCCATTTGTCACTCAATGTTTGCATCACAAATTCATATATTTCTTTTGCAAGTTTTCTTCTGCAGGAATAGGAACTTCATGATGGCTCAGAGTTCCACACTTGAAAATTCCACACTTTTCGTTGACATGGTTCAATCAATGATCTGAAACAATGGCAAAACATAGCGTTACAGTTCTGTAAACTGGCACTTTTGCAAAATAAATAAACACTTTTCAGCTAAAGTGGCAACCCCCCCCCCCCCACTCAGCATTAAGGAAGTTGGTTGGGTTGAGAACCTTTCATCTCGCCACTCCCCTACTTTGTACTAAATGGTTGGTGGTCTTTGTCATAAGGCATATGGGGTAGACCTAAAGATCTCAATATATATACTTTGGAGGGAAAGGCAGGAGAGGGGAGATATGATAGAGACATAAATGCACATGAGGCAAATCTCTTTCATTTGAAAGGAAGCTCCAGAATGAGAGGACATAGGATGAAGGTAAGAGATGATAGGTTCAGGAATAATCTGAGGAAATACTTTTTACAGAAAGGGTGGTAGATGTGTGGAATAGGCTCCCAGTAGAGGTGGTGGAGACTAAGACGGTATCTGAATCCAAGAAAGAGTAGGACAGGCATTTGGGATCTCTTAGAGAGAAGGAAGAGGTAGTGGATGCTGCCGATGGACAGACTGGATGGGCCATTTGACCTTATCTGTCATCATGTTTGAACAGTATGGCTCTATAATCCAATTATTTTCTCCAGAGGATGTCCAGCGCTTTACCGTGGAGTGTGAGATTATGCAGCAGAAAGATACAACGGACAGGTTGGCTTGTTCTTCTGAGATCCCCACCACTAACTCGATGTTGGCAGCGTCCGTGCAGAATCCCCCGGCGCCACGCTCGGCCTCGCCGTTCAGTCAAGTGGGCAGAAGGCCGGGCGTTCTCCTCCTCGTGGGCTCGCAGCCCCGCCCTCTCCGCTTCCAGCCTTGGAGGCCAGAGAGGGAGGAGCCTAACCTAAGGAACGCGTCCTCTCCGCGCTTTCGCATCTCGTCGCTCCTCCTCCCCAGTCCGTTCCGGGCGATGATCGCCGCCGTTTCCCAAAGCGGACGCAAAAACACCGTGCACCTGCGGGAATCCCCCCCCCCACCCCCAGTTCTTTCTAGGGAGAGACGGAAGCCCAATCCATTAGGAAGCCTGCGAAAAGAGGGGTTTTGCGGGTAGCCTTAGGAGATCATCGCTGTGCTTTGAGGATGCTTTTAACAGGGAAGTGAGTGAGCGGTGCCGTTCCTGGTCCCTTGTATTATTATTATTTTTGTTCTGTTCTTGGGGGAGTGAATAAACGCAAGGCTGGCATGTTTCGATCTTCCGGGAGGAAGGGATGATCATCGCACCCTCGCCAGGCTCCGGGTTTCGGCTCTGAAGACGGGGAGCGCGATGAACACTTTACGGTGCGGGATTTTCGTTCTTCTGTCCCAGTTTTTAGAGGTGAGACAAGTTCTCTTTCAGATGTATGTCAAGGGGATATTTTCCCTTTCAAGTATTTCTGCGCAGGAAAAGTTAAGATATTTGCAAAGGATAATAGGGTGTAAAAAAAAAAAAATAATAATAATAAATCTCCGATTCCTGGATATTTGGTGCACTAGCCCTGATGTGAAGTGCTGCCTTGCTTTTTGATCTCAGATTTTGGTCTTTCGTATTTTTAATGAACGGTTGTTCAGTTTGCCTCCTACTGAAATAAGTTCTTAGCGTTGTATAAGGTTGTCATTTTGGGGGGGAGGAGATTTATTTCTGTTTTCCTGGTTTTCTTCCCACTGCAATCCCCCATGCAGCCGTTTGTTGGGTGTACGGAGATCTCCCGCCCCATTAAGCACAGAGGAAGGCAGCCAGATCTGGGGGAGGGTGGAGGTGGGGGGTGGCAAAGAGGGATGTGTTCAAATGTTCCTTTCTTGGAAATGCCTACTCTGTGGGTGTCAGTGGGTGCTGAGCACTCCCAATATTGAGCTAGCTTCTTCATTGTGAAAGAAGAGGTGATGTCTATTGCACATGGCACCCCCAAATCATTTTTGAAACATTGGCCCCTATGGTGCAAAGACTGTTGAGTTTGTCAGCCCTCATTCATTTGGGATGTGTAAGCTTTTTTTTATATTCACCTGAGGCACAGGGATAGTTATTTAAATGAATTTGTATTGGTAAATTAATATCCTCTTTCAGGTTGAATAACATTGGTTTTGATTTTTCCGGATTTAACTTAAGCTTAAGTTTTGTCATGTCATCCTGCTATATTAATTTATTGAATTTCTACAGTGGAACATGTATCTAAAGTATGAATAATTTGAATATCATTGCATAAAACATAAAATTTAAATCCTAAGGAAACTTGGTAATACAATTTGTACTATTGGAAGTTGGAGAGGGTGAGACACACCGCCAGATGCATCACTGTGCAGAAAATCATGGCCCGAGGAGGAGTTTCCGTTTCTAATTTTGTTTGACTGGTGGTATCCTTCTCTTCTCACCAACACTTGGAGCAGTTTAGAGGCTTAACAGCACAGTAATAGCATGCCAGAAAGTATACAGTAGTGTTTTATAAGACTAACGGCATACAATAACACATGTACAGTAAAATGCAGCAAGAATTATGGAAAATGAGGGGGTGGCGGCAGCAATATTTCACATTTCGTCGCTCCTCCTCCCCACTCCGTTCCGGGCGATGATCACCTCTGTTTCCCAAAGCGGATGCAAAAACACCGTGCACCTGCGGGGAACCCCCCCCCCCCCCCAGTTCTTTCTAGGGAGAGACGGAAGCCCAATTCATCAGGAAGCCAGGAGCCTGCACAAAGAGGGGTTTTGCGGGTAGCCTTAGGAGATCATCGCTGTGCTTTGAGGATGCTTTTAACGGGGAAGTGAGTGAGACAGCTAGGGAAATCCAAAGTACCATTTTTATTTATTTTATTTTAATGTATCTTTAATCTATCTTCATTGTAAACCGCTTTGAACCTCACGGTATAGCAGTATATAAGGAATAAAATCAAATCAATATTAGGTCATTTCCTTATCAATACTGGTGTGGCTACATTTCATATTTTGTGTTTAAAACAACAGCAATGGCAATTTAAAGAGAAGTTTATGTTTGATTCTGCCACCCCCCCTCCCCCACAGTGCTGTTAGGTGCCCGATTACGTTAGTCAGTTCTCAGCTTTGTGCAGCCAGAAAGAAAGCCCCAGTATGTTCTGGAGCTAACCCACTCACCTGGTTCTTTTCCTAAACTTGTGGGCAAACAGTTCTTTAAAATCAAAAGGGAACTTTAATTTGTCTTGCTGGCTGACCCCTGTAACTCACACCCCATTTTTAATGTTTATTTAGCCTTTCTATATTGCCTTTTCTGAAAAAGATGGGTCAAAGCGGTGTACAGTACTAATCCGATCATAAAAACAAAAAGAGAGATGAGAAAACCAAACTCCGTAATAATGACAGGACAGCGGGCAGTAGAATCGGAACCACGCATTCAGAATAGAAAAGAAAATAAGCGAGCAAACCAATCGATTCATACTAATCAAATGGCCCTGACAGGTCACTTATCCAGGCTGAAGAGCTAGCCGTGAGCGGAGCAGGGGTGGTGGGAAGTAACGGGATGACTCCTGAGAAATGGGTCAGCAGAGGAGTCTTACACTCTTACAGTGGCTTAGGAATGAGCTTCATTGCTGTCATGTGCACAAAACTAGGAGCAAAGAAGACGGTGGGAACGGACAATGAGCACTCTACAAGAGCCAGGAAAATAAAGAAAAGTATCATTTATTTCAGTCTGGGACGTACAATAACACAGAGCCGAAAAAATACTGTGTTTCGGCAAACAAAAGATCCACAGATAAAATCTATTTGCGTAAATATGCGAGGCTGAGGCTCTGGGATTCATTTTTCTGTGGTTTGTCGCCTTAGCCTCGCGCATTTATGCAAATAGATTTGGGGCTCCTTTTACTAAGCTGCGATAGCGTTTTTAGAGCACGCAGAATTTTAGCGTTAGCATCTAGCACACGTGGCAATTTAGTGCGCGCTAAGCACGCGCTAAAACCGCTGGCGCAGCTTTGTGAAAGGAGCCCTTTATCTGTGGATCTCAATATTTACAGTGGCCCCTGATGCAGATGCTTTTGTTCGCCGAAACGCAGTACTGTGTCGGGTCTGTGTTATTGTACGTCCCAGACTGAAATAAATGAGACTTTTCTTCATTTTCCTGGCGCTTGTGGAGTGCTCATTGTCCGTTCCCACTGTCTTCTTTCTGTTTGATTCCTGTGGGATCTCATCCTGTTGGACTTTTGGTGGCTGCATGCCCAAAACTAGTCCACTTGGAGACAGAGTCTGCTGTACAGTGCCTTGACACAGTGTTTCTCAAGCCAGGCCTAGAGTAGTACTCCCAAGCCAATTAGACTTTTAGGATACCCTTAATGAATATGCATGAAATAGATCTGCATATTGAGGATAATATCTAAAAGCAAAACAGGGAACATGGTGCCTATTTAGGCTGTTGTTTATAAAGACACACGAGTTCTTGTCTGTCTTTAAACTACTAAAGTCATGTAAGTAACAGAAATTGCACCTACCTTGTAGGTGTGGGAAGTTACTGCACCTATATTATTCAAATATGCCCATGAATTAGCATATTTATATAATTCATGGTGAGTGTACTCCTCTCATGCTCTGCTCAAACTACACCCCTGTACATGCCTACCACCAAAGTACACATCATGCCATGGCACACACTTGTACACTAGCAATACAAGAAGCTGTTTTACATGTATATGTGGTCACCTACATGGAAAACTGACTTTCTAAAATTACCAATAATGGAGGCAGCATATAGAAATTTCTCGCATGTATATGCACTTGTGAGTCGGATGACTGCGGCGACCTCGGGAGACCCTTGAAACAGCACGAATTGTGCGAAACATGTCGGGTCAGGCTCCCAGGTTCGGCTGTGTGTAGAAGTTAAGTATATACACCTATACACTTTTATATGGTTTATTTATTGAAAAAAACACAATAAAAACATAAAAATATTTCTATATGAATACACTTACGGCGATTTATACCGAATTACCAATGATGAAGCACCACAATAACTTCCTGCTTTAGAAATTTTACATAGCGGTGGAGTGGTGGGGCTGAGGTATTACGGTTAAGATCTTTGTATTCTAATTATATCAACCTTGCTATTTTTGTTTCATGTACTTGTTAAATTACAAGACATTGAATATATATTCTGGGATCCAATTCAATTGCAACAATTCTTAATATCTCGAGAACAGAAATGATTTTTTCTTTCTTTACTGAGAAATAGGTGGGTGTAAGATTCCCATAATAACATGGAATGATTAGGATTCTTATGAATCTGAATCAATTCCTAGTTTTCTTTATTTTTGTTAGTTGGATAATTTTATGCCTCTCCAATTATTTGTGGGCTTGAAAAGGAATGTTTGTGTTGTATATGATAGTAAACATTTATTGTTAGTCGCCTTTTTTCCTTGGTATCTATTGATATTGTAAACTTTTAAATTTATAAAGAAAGAAAGAAAAAAAAGGGATGGTTAACAAGCCTAAGAATATTATAATACCTCTGTATTGCTCCATAGTGCAACCTCACCTGGAATATTGCGTTCAATTCTGATCTTCTTATCTCAAGAAATATATAGTGGCACTAGAAAAGGTTCAAAGTAAGTGGGCAGGGTGCAGGATGGCAGGAGAGATAGTAGGAGAAAGCCTGTACCTGGGGAAGGGATACTGGAGGTAAGGAAGAGAGAAAGAAAAAGCTGGATATGGGGAGAGACATCAAACAGAGAAAAGATGCTACGCAGGACCCAAGAGGCAGGCAGAGCTCCGAAGTTTCAATGCGTGGTTCAAACGATGTTGCAGGGATGAGGGATTTAGATTTGTTAGGAACTGGGCAACCTTCTGGGAAAAGGGAAGCTTGTTCCAAAAGGATGGACTCCTTCTTAACCAGGATGGAACCAGGCTGCTAGCGCCAATGTTTAAAAAGGAGCTAGAGCAGCTTTTAAACTGATATGTAGGGGAAAGCCAGAAGTCACCTAGGAGTGGATGGATCATTGCGAGGTATCCTTGAAGGATACTATTGAAACAGGATATTTAGGGAGTCTCAGTAGAGAGGTTCCAATAATGATGAAAGAAAGCCAGGAGGGTTTAAGAGGAAGGAAGAGTAAAAGACTCAAATTTTCCCTGTCTTCTCAGCAGCATGTAGTTACAAAGAAAAAACTCAATTTGAAGTGTCTTTTAACAAATGCTAGAAGCCTAAAAAATAAAATAGGAGATTTAGAGTATATAGCACTGAATGATGAGGTAGATATAATAGGCATCTCAGAGACTTGGTGGAAGACAATCAATGGGACACTGTATTACCTGGGTACAAATTATATCGCAAGGATAGAATAGATCAAATTGGAGGGGGGGGGGGGTCGTGCTATATATTAAAGAGGGAATTGAATCAAATCAAATAAACATTCTGCATGACATAGAGCAGTGGTTCCCAACCCTGTCCTGGAGGACCACCAGGCCACTCGGGTTTTCAGGCTAGCCCTAATGAATATGCATGGAGCAGATTTGCCTGCCTGCTACGTCCATTAAATGCAAATCTCTCTCATGCATATTCATTAGGGCTAGCCTGAAAATCCGAGTGGCCTGGTGGTCCTCCAGGACAGGGTTGGGAACCACTGACATAGATAGCAGTGTGGAATCCATATGGATAGATATTCCATGAGTGAAGGGAAGGAATATAAAGGTAGGGTTATACTACCATCCCCCGGGACAAAACGAGCAGACAGATGAAGAAATGTTTTCAGAGATTAGGAAAGCTGGCGAATTGGACAACAGTATAATAATGAGTGATTTCAATTTGTGGAGCTTTTTTAAGACCCTTGAAGCTGAAACTGAGGTCTTTTTTTTTTCGCCACAATTTTTGTTTTCCTGCTGGTTCTTTTTGGACTTACTGTTTTTGCTACTTACATAGAGCAGTTTCAGTGTCTAGCATAATTTTCTTTTTTGAGTTATGATTTCAATTACCTCAACACTGACTTGTTAAATGTTACAACAGGGAGTGCTAGGGAGGTAAAATTCCTAGACATCATAAATGACTGCTTCTAGGATGCAACTGGTCTAGGAACCAACAAGAGAGGGAGCTATTTTAAATTTGGAGTTCCATTCCCTTTATCATCTTGGTTGTTTCATTTTCAATTTTGTGATTACAATATGTTAGATTTGAAATGTGAGCGTGAGGTAGGACCTAACAGAGAGAGAAAATGTCTTTTTTGTTTATTTTGTTTACACCACAGCACCAGCATGGGGTTGGAGAGGTTATATCATATGTAATGTTATATTGTAACACAAATGTTAAATTTTAACCCATTCTGAGCTCTTTGGGGAAGACAGGTTATAAAAATAAATAAATAAAATTACTAAAAATATTTTTTTTTAATGGAGGAGGTGTTAAAATGATTGGCCCTGGGTGTCACATACCCTAGATATACCACTGGAGGAAGAGATTAAGTTTAAGGATAGAGCAGAGCTAGGAGGAGTTTCAAGACTGGTGGGGAGGAGCCTAACTTTAAGATGTCATTTTTAGTACTCATCAATTTCTGCCCAAAAATTTAGGGGCCCTTTTAAAAATATTCAGCACATGCTAACAGATATTTTATTGAATTTTTATAACAAATAAAATACAGCTAAGGATAGGGTTACCAGGAGTAAAGTCCGGGTTCCCAGATTGACTTTCCAAAACGCGGCAGTGTGTCCGGCTTTTGGAAAGCCCCGTACTCCGGCTGTGTGTGGAGGGCCTTCAACAAGCATGCATGGATGACGCCATATGAATCTGCATGCTGGAGGCCCTCCAGACAAGGCCTGAAGGATGGCAAAAGAGAGATGAGGCTTTCTGGGGGCGGGGCTTGAGGCAGAACAGGGTGGGGCCAAGTGTATGGGTTTTCCCGTTCTTAAATATGGTAACTCTAGCTAAGGAGAATTATATAAAACATAAAATTAATATAAAACCATTATATCATTGTCATTTTCAGAAGGGAAAAAATACTACAATCATAATAGAATGAGTTCTGCTGAGTTCAAGTGGGAAATCATTGAACTGATCAGATGTAGAGTCCTTCTCTTGATTGCTGTATGGGAGAAATGCTTCACTTTGTGATTTGCAACAGCAAATTTCATTGTGGTTTAAGGAAGACAAGTGTGTGCATTGCAAGGCTTTCTAACTGATAGTAATTAAGATATTATGTAAACTGCAGTAGGGTTTTAACTTTGATTTATAGTTGTTGGGGAAAGGCACAAAACAGATTACATAAATGATAGGACATGCACTCTGCAGAAGACTAATACACATAGAATTGGGTATAAGTGCATTGAGTTCAGGAATGAAGCAAGAACTCTGAGCAGAATGGTTGTATATAAAGGGTGTACAAGATGTACTTTGGATACAAGAATGACATGAGAAACACAGCACTAAAGGGAAAAAGAATGACTGAGAATAATGCAGAGATGCCAAGCGGAGCGGTGAAAAGCTTTGATCCCATGCCGGTGGTGAACAAATATAGATTGTACCTGTTCCTACAGATTTATTGTGGCTACCCGTGGTAACGGGTCACCGTGTCATTCTCTTCATCCGGGTTTTACTTCCATTGATTTCAATGGAAATAAAAGCCAGAGGTCTCAATCTATGTTCTCCTTACTTCCATTGCTTTCAATGGAAGTAAAACCCGGATGTCTCAATCTGTCCTACTTTTTCTGGACAATTCAAAAAATAATCACCTTATTTCCACATAAATAAACAACCAAATACTTTTATGGTAACACAGTGATTCTAGATTTCTAAGAGAACTCTCAGACCCATAATCAAACTCTAGTGAAAAGTCATGGAGTCAATTATAATAGAGACCATCACAACAAGTTCACTGTCTCTGCCACCTGCTAATAACATACAAGAAAAAGATAGGTAACTTATCTGAATGCAGGATGGCACTGTTGTTGTTCTTTCACTGCTCCGGGTACATATTTAAAGTGCTAACACATTGCAACTGCCATAAGCTGTTAAACCCCCCAACCCGGGTTTCACGATTGGCTTCATCAGGGGGGGCACTGCAAAGGAAAAACAATAACATTCTAACCACCTTCTACTGTGACAAGACTAATAAATGCATTCACACTAAATGTTTCAAAACCTTTCAAATACTATTAAATAGGTTTACCAGGGACCGGACACTCCTTCACTCGGCTGACAGGCAACTCTAGCGATGTCAAAACCCGGAACAGGCCCAGAATTTGAAGCTCCAGCCAACCAGGGTCAACCATGATGTCAGACGCTGGGGGTGGAGCTTTGATGATGTCACAGAATTTCAACAAACTTTAAATCTGAAACCAATCTATTCATTATTTAAGCCCACTGGAGCTAGAGTTTGCCAATTGTAGATGAATCGATGTTCCTGCTGTAACAGGTATTGAGACCCTATGCTTGGTGCCTGCTCAAAAGAGCAAAGCAGTAGGCACAGCTCTTCTCTCCATCTCTCCTGTCACTGGCTCCTTCTCCTGCCAGTTCATCTGATTGGGACTCCACATCCACGATCAGCTGAACCGGCAAGGGACGTCGCGAAGAGCTGTACCAGGAGGACTCGGCAGAGCTGCCGATCAGCTGATCCGGCGGTGGTGTCAGCTCAGCTGATCATGGCTCTGCACTCCCCGTGCCAGCTCAGCTGATGGATGGCTCCGGTGAGTCCGGTGGTGGTTCAGCTGTTTGTAACTTCCCTTGCCAGCTCAGCTGATCATGGCTCTAGAGCCCTAATTAGATGAGCCAGCAGGGGGAGAGCAGCGCTGCTTGCTTAGCTGCAGTGTGTTTCGGGGTGATTTTTAGCTGCTGTTGTGCGTGTGTTGTATGGGTGTGCGTCCCGTGCCTGTGTTAGGTGCAGTACATTCACTCATACAACACACGTAGAACAGCTACCGGTAGCTCCAGACCTGCCATAAAAAATTCCCTTATCCCAGGACAAGCAGGCAGGTATTCTCACTAGTGGGTGATGTCATCCGACAGAGCCCCGATACGGACATCTTGCAAGCATGTCTTGCTTGAAGAAACTCAGAAGTTTTGAGATGCCCGCACCGCGCATGCGCCAGTGCCTTCCCGCCCGATGCTCCGGGCGTGTCTCCTCAGTTCTTTTTCTTCCGCGGAGCTGAGAAGTCTATCTTCAATTTGCGCCCATTGAATCTCTTTTTTTGCCTTCTTTTTTGCCGCGGGTTGAGTTCTTTTGGCTCTCCTGTGCATTTATTTCTTTCTTTGATTTCTTTTTCAAAAAAAAAAAATTTTCCTTCCGATACCGGGTCGGCCGCGTGGCTGGGGCCCCGCGCCTTCGACCTTGCGGCGGAGCTTTTCCGGCCTATGTCCCGGCCGATCACCGGTTTTAAAAAGTGTAGCAAGTGCCAGCGCGCGATTTCGCTCACGGACCCTCATCGACGCTGCTTACAGTGTCTGGGACCGGATCACTTCCCGAAATCATGCCGGCCTTGCTCCACTCTGACGGCGAGAGCGTTTAAGCGTCGCTGTCTGCTGTGGGAGTCCATGTTCAAGATGGAAGCTTCATCGGATCCTGTAGTTTCGACATCGACATCGACAGGTGCTTCGACTCCTTCTGCGAAGCCCTCTGCCTCCCCGGCTGCTTCGGGCCTCCTGAAACCGGCGTCGTTCACACCGGTTTCGGCCCCGGCTTCGGCACCGGTGCCTTCATCCGTCTCCTCGGAGCAGGTATCGACCCCGACAGTTCCTCCGGTGGTGCTCAAGGTGCCGAAGACTGGCAAGCAGAAGCACGTAGCACCCAAGGAGCGCGGAGACCGTGCGGAAGGGCCCCCTTTTGGTGCGGATCCCTCCATATCGGCTTCGTTGCGGTCCATCCTGGAGGCTCAGTTCGTGGAGCTCATGCAGACCATGGGACCTCGGCTGATTGCCACCATCCAGGGTGACCTTCCAGCTTCGGCTTCGAGGGGCGGACCGCCCCCTCCTCCTCCTCCTCGCCGCACTACCTCGTTACTCGGTGAGGAGGAGCGGCGAGCAGTGTCCGGGTCCTGGAGGAGGTCCTCCGTTAGCGCTATACCTCCTTTGGAACCGATTTCCTCGAGGAGGGCCTCCCTTAGTGATATGCCTCCCTTGGAGCCCATCCCCTCGAGGAAAGCCTCGTTTAGTGACCTGCCTCCCTTGGAACCGATTACTCCGCCCCATGACTCAGTGTGGCGTCCACCTTCGGGGCCACCCAGTCCTGGGCATAGCAGGAAGCAGGACGAGTTCTTCCGAACCCCCTATCAAACCTGGGCGGTGTCAGGGGAGCCTCCGACTCTGCCGCCTCTGCGATCGACGGCATCGAGTCCAATCTGCTCCTTGGAGGCGTCTGAGCCAGTTTCTCACAGATGGGCTCGATCCCCTTCCAGGCACCGGGAGGGGCATCGATCCAGACATTCTTCAAAGCATTCCTCTTGGCACTCGACCGTCTCGCCTCAGAAGAAATTGCCTCAGTTGGGGTATGCTGCTTCGACTGGGTCTCCTCCTCCGGGCCCGGAGTTCGAGGATCCCGAGGTTTTCTACTCGTCCTGTTGCTCGCAGGCCTCTCTGGAGCCTGAAGCCTCTTCTTCTTCTAGTCCATCTCGCAGACCGGCGACGGCAGACCAACTGTCCTTTTCATCGTTCCTCAGGCAGATGGCGGATGACATGGACATTACTCTCGATGCAGGGTCTCGATATTCCAAAGAGTACCTCGATACCATGCACTTGCCTCGTCCTCCGGCAGAGTCCTTGCGGCTTCCCCTGCACAAGCTCCTCGACCAGACCTTCATGCGATGCTTCGAGTCTCCTTACTCTATCCCTGCGGTCCCTGGCAAATTGGATACGCGGTACCGCACGGTGCATCATAAAGGCTTCGAGGGTCCTCAGCTTTCTCACCAGTCCCTCCTGGTCGAATCCTCGCTCAAGCGGTCTCATCCTGGCCAGGTCTATGCTTCAGTGCCTCCGGGCCGCGAGGGCAAAACCATGGATAAGTTTGGTCGACGCTTCTATCAGAATTCGATGATGGCGTCTCGAGTCCTGAATTACAATTTCCACTTTGCAGCCTACTTGGAATTTTTTCTACCTGTGCTTTGGAAGTTCACACCATACATCGAATCCCAGGCTAGGTTTGAGTTTGAGGAAGTGGTTGCTTCGCTGTCCCAACTTCGGCTTCAGTTAATGCAATCTGCCTATGATGCGTTCGAGCTCTCCGCCCGAGCGGCGGCCTGCTCGGTGGCGATGCGCCGGTTGGCCTGGTTGCGGACCATTGATATGGACCCGAATCTTCAGGACCGCCTGGCAAACGTCCCGTGTGCTGGGGCGGATCTTTTTGACGAATCCATCGAGACTGTCACGAAGAAGTTGTCTGACCACGAAAAGTCCTTCCAATCTATCCTTCGGCCGAAGCCTAAGCCTCAGCAGTCTCGACCTTCTCGTCCGCCGTTGATTTATCAGAGGCGTTATCAGCCGAGGCAAACTCCTCCTGCGAGGCAATCGGCGAAGCGTCAGCTCCCCAAAAGCCTAAGTCTCAATCGCCTGCTGTCCCTAAGACCACTCAGCCTTTTTGACTGTCTCGTCGAGGGCATAACCAACCTCGTTCTGCCTCCCCCTGTTTTTCCCATCGGAGGGCGCCTCCATCATTTTTATCATCGCTGGGAGGCCATAACAACCGACCTCTGGGTCCTTACTATCATCAAGGAAGGATACTCTCTTCATTTCCATCGGGTCCCTCCGGACCACCCTCCAAGAGAGTATCCTTCCAACTTGACTCAGACCGCCCTTCTTCTCCAGGAAGCTCAGGCTTTGCTCCGGCTTCGTGCCATGGAGCCGGTCCCGACGGACCAACTGAACCAGGGGTTTTACTCCCGGTACTTCCTTGTTCCGAAGAAGACGGGCGACCTGCGACCCATTTTGGACCTCAGGGCCCTCAACAAATTCCTAGTCAAGGAGAGGTTTCGCATGCTGACACTTGCTTCTCTCTACCCTCTCCTCGAGCAGAACGACTGGTTATGCTCTCTGGATCTCAAGGAGGCCTACACTCACATTCCCATTCATCCGGCCTCCCGCAAGTTCCTCAGATTTCGGGTGGGACATCTACATCTGCAGTATCGAGTGCTTCCATTCGGCCTGTCCTCGTCTCCCAGAGTCTTCACGAAGTGTCTGGTGGTGGTGGCCGCTGCACTCCGGAACAGGGGTCTTCAGGTGTTTCCATACCTCGACGACTGGCTCATCAAGGCCCCATCAGCTCCAAAGGTCATTTCGGCGACCTTGACCACGATCTGCTTCCTGCAGAGCCTAGGCTTCGAGATCAATTTTCCCAAATCTCATCTGCAGCCTACCCAGTCCCTTCCCTTCATCGGGGCGGTACTGGACACCATCCAGCTTCGAGCATTCCTTCCTCCTCAGCGCATGGATGCTCTTCTTCGTCTCTGCCAGTCTGTATCTTCTTGCCAGTCCATCTCAGCGAGACACATGATGGTCCTCCTGGGCCACATGGCCTCTACAGTTCATGTGACGCCCTTTGCCAGGCTCCATCTCAGAATTCCTCAGTGGACCCTAGCTTCTCAATGGACTCAAGTGTCAGACCCGTTGACTCGACACATCATAGTCACTCCTGCTCTTCGGCAGTCTCTACTCTGGTGGATGACCTCTTCAAATCTATCCAGAGGTTTGCTGTTTCACACTCCTCATCAGAAGGTTCTCACTACCGATTCCTCGACCTATGCCTGGGGGGCTCATCTGGATGGGCTTCGCACTCAGGGATTCTGGACCTGTGCGGACCGACTCCATCAAATCAATCTTCTGGAGCTCAGAGCCATCTTCAATGCGCTTCAAGCTTTTCAACATCTGCTTCACGACATGGTGGTCCTCATTCGCACCGACAATCAAGTCGCCATGTATTATGTCAACAAGCAAGGGGGCACGGGCTCGGCCTCCCTCTGCCAGGAAGCTCTCAGAGTCTGGGATTGGGCGGTTCGCCACAACACCTTCCTCAAAGCTGTCTACATTCAGGGGAAGAACAATGTCTTGGCGGACAAACTGAGTCGTCTTCTCCAGCCTCACGAATGGACACTCCACTCCAAGCCCCTTCATCAGATCTTTGCTCAGTGGGGAACGCCTCAGATAGACCTCTTTGCGGCTCCCCACAATTTCAAGCTGCCTCAGTTTTGCTCCAGGATCTACGCTCCTCATCGCCTCGAGGCAGATGCTTTTCTGCTGGATTGGGGAAATTGCTTTCTGTATGCGTTTCCGCCATTCCCTCTCATTCAAAAGACTCTGGTCAAGCTGAAATCCGACCATGCCACCATGATTCTGATAGCTCCTCGGTGGCCCAGGCAACCTTGGTTCTCCCTTCTACTTCAACTCAGAAGCAGGGAACCGTACCTACTTCCAGTGTTTCCTTCACTGCTTACTCAGCATCAGGGGTCTCTGCTTCATCCCAACCTGCAGTCTCTCCACCTGACAGCTTGGTTCCTCTCAACGTAACCCCGCACCAGTTTTCCCAGGCGGTGAGGGATGTCTTGGAGGCTTCCTGGAAGCCTGCTACTCGTCAATGCTACTCCCAAAAATGGACTAGATTTTCTTCATGGTGTATTTCCAATTCTAAGGAGCCTCAGCGAGCCTCCCTATCCTCTGTTTTGGACTATCTTTTACATCTGTCTCAGTCTGGTCTCAAGTCGACATCTATATGAGTCCACCTGAGTGCTATTGCGGCTTTCCATCAGCCTCTACAAGGGAAACCTCTCTCTTCTCATCCTGTGGTTTCCAGATTTATGAAAGGACTTTTTCATGTCAATCCTCCTATCAAACCGCCTCCAGTGGTTTGGGATCTAAATGTTGTCCTTTCTCAGCTTATGAAACCTCCTTTTGAGCCTCTGAGCAAGGCTCCACTAAAGTTTCTCACTTGGAAAGTGGTTTTTCTGGTGGCCCTCACATCTGCTCGCAGGGTCAGTGAGCTTCAGGCCTTGGTGGCGGACCCACCTTTCACAGTATTCCATCATGACAAGGTGGTCCTCCGTACTCACCCGAAATTCCAGCCTAAAGTGGTCTCTGAATTTCACCTCAACCAATCCATTGTGCTTCCAGTGTTCTTTCCAAAGCCTCATTCTCATCCTGGAGAATCAGCTCTTCACACTCTGGACTGTAAACGTGCTTTGGCTTTCTACTTGGATCGCACCAAACCACACAGAACTGCTCCTCAACTTTTCGTCTCCTTTGATCCAAACAAGTTGGGACGACCTGTATCGAAGCGCACCATCTCCAACTGGATGGCGGCTTGTATCTCTTTCTGCTATGCCCAGGCTGGATTACCCCTTCCCTGTAAGGTCACAGCCCATAAGGTCAGAGCGATGGCAGCCTCTGTAGCCTTCCTCAGATCGACACCGATTGAGGAGATTTGTAGGGCTGCCACTTGGTCCTCGGTTCATACGTTCACCTCTCATTATTGTCTGGATACTTTCTCCAGACGGGATGGGCAGTTTGGCCAAACTGTGTTACAAAATTTGTTCTCCTAAGTTGCCAACTCTCCCTCCATCCCATTGAGGTTAGCTTGGAGGTCACCCACTAGTGAGAATACCTGCCTGCTTGTCCTGGGATAAAGCAATGTTACTTACCGTAACAGTTGTTATCCAGGGACAGCAGGCAGCTATTCTCACGTCCCACCCACCTCCCCTGGGTTGGCTTCTCTGCTAGATACCTGAACTGAGGAGACACGCCCGGAGCATCGGGCGGGAAGGCACTGGCGCATGCGCGGTGCGGGCATCTCGAAACTTCTGAGTTTCTTCAAGCAAGACATGCTTGCAAGATGTCCGTATCGGGGCTCTGTCAGATGACATCACCCACTAGTGAGAATAGCTGCCTGCTGTCCCAGGATAACAATTGTTACGGTAAGTAACACTGCTTTCTCCCCTTTTGAGCATTTAAATACTAATGAGTTCCTTGTAATGCATTTGCATAGGATTCTCAGTGACTGCTACCTAGGGTTAACAGTCCTCCTTTTGAGAACATGTCTGTGGGTCCGGATGGCTTTTCAAAATCTGGTACTTTGTCCGGGTTTTGAAAAGCTTTCCTTTGTGTAGGAGGGCATCCGTGCATGCACGGATACGATGTGATGACATCACATCCACGCATGCACGGATGTCCTGCCCGATGAGAGAAGGCCGTGGGAGGCAGGGCTTCGGGCGGACTTGGGGGCGTGGCAGGGTGGAACCGTGGCATGACAGGGCGAGGCTGGGGGCGGGTCTAGGGGGTCTGGAATTTCCAGAAGGAAAATCTGGTAGCCCTACTGCTACCGTTATCAGTAGAAAGCTTGGAGAACCTTTTTGAGCATAGGAAGTTGAGCTTCCTTGCAAGTAAAACTTTTGCTCTTCTCCTCTTTTTGTTCTCTCTTCACACCGAAAAATTGTAACTTTTCCCCCTTTTCCTCCCAACTCAAGTATGTCTTGTTGTCAAGTAATTGTTATTTTGTTTGTTAATTTTGTATTTCTACTCTTTTTATAATTATGTACATCGCTTAGCAAACCGATTAAGCGATACATCAAATATTAATAAACTTGAACTTGAACTTGGTTTTAACCGCTCTTACTTGCACAGAAAACTTTTTGAGTATCTGGGCCCGAGACTTGTGCATGTTCCTCTTGCTGATTCCAGTGGTGGAGAAGATAGAAAAGCCAGCTGGGACTGGGAGGACTCCTTCCCTTGTGGGAGTTTAAGTGAGCAGCAGTTGGTAAGGGTTCCTCTGGAGACAACTGATTGAAGCATTAGAAGACAAAGCAGAGTGTTTTGAAATGATCTTGCTCTCTACTGGGAATCGGTGCAGTTACTGAAATAAACCTTATTGGAATCGGGACTGGCTGGAGCTGAGCTTTCCAATCTCCTTTGCTTTCTGAGCAGCCAGACCAGGCCTGGCTCAGATTTGGCATAGGCAAAGTGGGTGATTGCCTTCAGCACCACATTTTGATCAATCCTAGAGCATTGCTGCTGTTGCCATGTCCTAATCTGGGCCTGGTTCCACTGTACCTTATATCAGATCACCCAGCAGCCATAGCCATCAAGGTTTGCTCTATAATTCTCCAGTGCGGGGCTTTTCAGCACTCAGATTTATATTGCAGAGGAAGCCTGTGCTGTTCGTAAGAAGGGGGTGAAGCATTACAGGGCATCTTGGTGTGTGAGTGCTAGGAAGTCTCACACTGAAAGAGTTACTTACAGAAGAAGCGTTGATGATTGCTGTGAGAAATCTAGAAAACATTTGGAAGATGATAGGGCATTTTGTGTGTTGCAGAACCACAAATGTGAAATTAGTTACCTATTGAACTAAGACAGAAAAAGTCTTGCAGAGTTTAAGAGACATGAAAACTTTCTTTTTTTGTCCAGACTTATATGGAGATGTAGCTATTTATATGTTATAAATGGTCTGTAGAGACAGATATTACGATGAGGAACAGGACCTCTATTATCTAGATGAAGAGTCAAGTCTAGTCTGTTCCTTTGTAAGTATTGTAGGAGAGGATTATACTATATTAGTTTAGTTTGTATTGTTTAAATTGTATTTATTATGTGTGTGTGATTTTAGTATGAGTATGACAATATGTACTTTGCTTAGAACTGTTCAGAGATCATGTGGAATGGAAATTGTTTTCATAAAATAAGGTACACTAGTGGAGGTATGAGTAGGGCAGTGTGAAAGAAGGGAGGATCCAGGCAAGGTGTGGGGGTAGGGTGGGGAGGGATCCATGTCTGATGTTGGGAGGGGATCATTCCTCCCCTTTGCCTATGAGCACCTATAACTGAAATCTACCCCTAAGTCAGGCTCATAAATGGCCTCATCATCATCCTCCATTTCAGGGAAGAGGTGGGGACCATGCCCTCCAGCTTACCAAGGGCAGGGTGGTCTGCCCCGAGTTCAGTGAGTGGGGGAGGTGCGTGGAGCGGTAAACATGTTTCTGTTCTGGGGCAGGGGGACCAGGGCTCTGTGATTGCTCCATGCACCCCCCCCCTCCACTGTCTGGAGGACATGGATGCTCCATTCTGGGTGGGCACCAAGCCAGTTATACCACTGACCATGCACCCAATGCAGTTCTCTTCTGCTGCCAGTGGCCATTTTGCTGTTCTGTCTTTCAGTTCGTGTGCTCTGTGTGCTTTTGCACCTGCCTGAAGATGACTCTGGGTGTAACTGGAAGGTGGCACCTTTCTGCACAAATTTTGTGTGTGTCCACAGGTGAGATCAGAGCAAACAGAAATAACCCCTCTCATCTTCAGTGTACCCTGCCTGGTTAATAAGAGATGTAAGCATACTTTATTATCTTTCAGATGTTGGTGACCCTTATGAGCTCAGCAGGAATTTATTTTATTATGGTGGAAGTATTAAGAGCACTGGCAGTAAATCTGAGAGCTTGAGATCATGCTCAACAAATGCCTCCTTCAGTATGAAATTTATTTCTGCCTTAGTGTGTACAAAACAAACATTTATGGACACTATCCTCAAGAGAACTTGTTTCATAAGAGGCCTTGGGTACCTCTTCTTTGTTTTGACTTGGGGAGAGAAATTTAATAAGAGAATTACCAGCCACTGGGAGAGATTGTTTTATGTGTAAATCAGGGCCTTAGATAGCCGTGATATTAAAACCTCTTTTTGGGATCTTAGGACCTGTGGAAATATTAGGCGAGCCAAGGGAGTTACTTAGAGCACTACAGTTTTGGGCCTTGCAATGGCAGAATCCACTTCTTTCATTGGCTCTGCCTTTTTTTTTTTTTTTGTAATCATTTTTATTAGAAAGGGTACAACTGGGTAACAGGAACAACAAAAATACCAAAAGCGCAAATACAAAGAAGCAGTATATACACAAGAAAATAAACTCTCCACAAATAGGTACATGAATGGCACAGGTACAGCAAAGCAAAGCAACAAAGAGAGACCCAAAGGGAAGCCAACCCCACCCAGCAAGTGGAAATGAGGAATAACTGATACATACAGGTAGTAGAACGTCACCCGAACCACCAGTAATATTTAGAGGCCTAAGGCCCCAAAAGCCCCCAGATGGAGAGGCTAGACAAAAAGGTCATCCCAAAATCAAAACAACTTGTGCGACCAAAATCTGTACAAGAACATAAAGTCACCAACAACTTCAAAAAAATCCAAAAGCAGAAAAAGACAGTGAAACTTAGCTGCCCAAATGGTTTGAGTAGTTCACAAAGCACTTCACTTGGTACTCTACCCTCCAGACACCGCATGAGGAGAATGGTAAAAAAGAAACAGAGGTGCAGCTGCAAAGGTAATATCAGGTGTGGATGTTATTTAAAAATGCAGAGCAAGAGCAAGAAAGCAAACAAACAGATAACTAACAGAAATAAACAAGTGGGGATGGACCTGTACACATCAACCAGAGATAAAATAAATGAATAAATATTTAATAGAAAACCAATAAAACAGTCTTTATCATAAATTGAATTCAATCTGTGATGTAGACCCAGCACGGTCCATATTTCGACATTGAAGCCTGCCTCAGGGATACAAAACACATCTAGTGGATGTGGTCTTATAACATTGATGCTTGCTTATTGCAGTAGTTCAGGCACAATACTAAAAAGTAAATCCCACCAGAGAAACACCGACCCCTAAACTGGAACTGTGCCCTGTGTGACATGCCCCCACCTCACCCACTCCCCCGTGACAACCACAGAGGAGACAATGAACAGGAAATAATCTTTTCACCCTTGCTGCCCTTGTGCCCTGGGGAGCCACATCATTCACACAGCCCTCAGAATGGACCTGAGATCTGCTTCATTCTGCTGCAAAGTACAAAGGCAGTGAAGCCATCAACAGGAAGGAAGGGATGGCAGGCAGAGCAGGGGAAGGGGGGCAGGGGTGTAGCAATGGGCGAGCCTGGCCAGTGGCATAGCGAGGGTGAGAGGTGCCTGGGGTGGTGGCGTCCCTCCCCTGCCCTCTACTCCACCACCTGCTCCTTCCCCCTCCCACACGCATATGTCCTTTCCCTACCCTCCAGACCTGCACCTCTTTTAACTTCCTCAGTGAGCAGCAACTCCAACCTGCTGCCTGCATCGGCTCTCCCTGTGATGTCATTTCCTAGGCGCGGGATCTGGAAATGACGTGATTGGGAGAGCCAATGCTGGCACGAGCAGCAGGTTGGAGTTGCTGCTCGTTCCAGGGAAAAGATAGAGGTATGCTGGGGGTGAGTGGGGGCGGGGAAGTGAAGGTATGCACAAGGTGAGGGGAGGAGTGGGAAGGAGCAGGGGGAGGAGTGGGAAGGAGCAGGGGGCGGAGAGGAGGATGGGTGCTGGCGACCTCACTAAGACAGCACCTGAGGTGGACTGCACCTCTTACTATGCCACTGGGCCTGGCAACCTAACCCATCTGCACGCCTAGCAGGAGAGAACTTCAGGGAAGCAGGCTGGTTCCTGCAGTCCAGCTACTTCCTTTTCGTCATTCTGGCCAGCCGTCTTCAGTGGGTCAGAGTCAGTGGCAGCCATTACTACTGCTGGTAACCCAGAAGCCTGTTCTCTGCCGCTGTTACAATTTCCTATTTCTGCCTGAGCAAGATGTTTATTTGCAATGCTCTAGGCTCATAAAATTGCATAAAATCATGTTTCTGCTTTGAGTGGGGAGACGTGGGGAAGAAAATTTAAGACTGGGAGATAGGGGGCACAAACTTGGGACAAAGGTTGGAAGGAAGGGAGGGGGCATGAACTTGGGACACAGAAGGGAAAGAGGGAGCACATTGGAACACAGGAGAGAGGGGGCATGAATTTGGGCCATAGGATGGAGGGAGGTAGGGAGGGAAGGATGCTGAGGTGGGGGTGGGGGAGGGAATAGAAAGGGAGAATTATTGAAAATGGGTGTGAGTGAGAGGGAAAGAGATGGTGTACATGAGGAGAGGAAGAAAGATGAGAATTGTTGGACATTGGGAGGAAGAGAATTGTTGGAAATGGTGGTGGGAGAGGAGTGAGGAAGAGAGAGATGAGAAGGAGAAATGTTGGATGTGGTGGTGGAAATGGATGCAAGAGGGAGGACTATTAGACATGGAGGTGGAGGGAATGGAGAAAGAGATGTGACATAGTGCTGGAGAGCAGTGCTAGAAGGAGAAATGTTGGCCATGGGGCTGGTGGGCAGGGGCAAAAGATGCTGCACACAATCCAAGGGATAGGAGAGGGAGAAATGTTGGATGTGGCAGTAAAAGGAGTTGGAGAGATGCACCCTGGATCTTTATCTCTCTCTCTCTCTCTCTCTTCCCCCACTCCCTTTGCAGCAAGGGAGGGAATGAGAGAAAGAGATGGTGGACAGTGAGAGAGAGGGAGACATTGCACATGGGGGTGGAGGAGAAGGGAAGAAATGCTGTGCAGGGGTGGGGAGAGGAAAAAGAGTGTGCTTTGTGTAATTTAATTTTGTGGTTACCGTTATGTGTTGTTAATAAGATTATATTATATGTATATGAAAAATGAATGGAAGAAATGGCATTTACAATTAGTAATATTATTATGGGGCGGGCTGTGAGACAGAGTTTGGGCAGGGTCTGGGTTGGAGCTTGGGTGTTCTAGGGTGGGGTCTAGGGCAGAGATTTTAGCCCCCCCCCAACAAAAAAATGTTCCGTCACCTATGGATTTAGGGCTCTTGATGGCTGAGGGGAGATATGATTGAAGCCTACAAAATCCTCAGTGTAGAGCGGGTACAAGTTGATCAATGTTTTACTCAATCAAAAATTACAAAGACTAGGGGACACTCGAAGTTACAGGGAAATACTTTTAAAACCAAAGGAAGGAAATATTTTTTCATTCAGAGAATAGTTAAGCTCTGGAATGTGTTGCCAGAGAATGTGTTAGGAGTGGTTAATATAGCTGGTTTTAAAAAAAAGGTTTGGACAAGTTCCTGTAGGAAAAGTCCATAGTCTGTATTGAGACAGAAATGGGGGAAGCAACTTCTTGCTCGATTGGTAGCATAGAATGTTGCTACCATTTGGGTTTTTGCCAGGAACGTGTGATATGGATTGGCTACCATGACGACGGGACACTGGGCTGGATGAACCATTGGTCTGACCCAGTAAGGCTATTCTTATGTTCTTAACTCCCCCCCCCCCTTTTACAAAACTGCAGCACGGTTTTTAACACTGGCCGCGGCGGTAACAGCTCCAACGCTCAAGAATTCCATGAACATCAGAGCTGTTACCACCGCAGCTGGCACTAAAATCTGCGCTACAGTTTTTTAAAGGGCAGATTTTTCTCTTTGTATTAGGGATGGCAATGAGGCTTTCCTGAAGAGTTTTTGAAATTTTTTTTTTCTGAATGCTGATTTTTGTTAAAACATTTTCTCTTTGGATTATGGTGGCAATGAGGCTAGAGAGTCTTGGAGATTTCTTGGTTTTTTTTTTTTTTAAACCCAGCCATAGGACTCCTGAGACAGTATAGAGAGATCCCGGGTTTGGATCACTGCTAGAGACTTGATTAAAGAAAATGAAACACTTATGTTTGGTCTTATAAGAAAAATGGAACTGTTGTGATCAGACAGGATTATTTTTCACTGAAAACAGTATCTTGGTGCTACTCGTCTGAACAGAGCATAATAGTGTGTGCTTTAATGCAGGTACACTGAGCACCTCTTAAATAGGAGGCCATAAATGAACTTAGGGTTTTTTCCCCCCAGTTGCTGTGCACTACTGCTTTCATTAGCCCAAGCCCTGAAAATTCCATGCTAAGTCCATTTGCTACCATGGCTTGTCATGACTAGTCTGTTTTCAAACGATTGTGAATGTCTATTTGTAACCCGTTCTGAGCTTCTGGGAGAACAGGATAGAAATCAAAATAAATAAATAAGTCCCCCAGGTCTTTGAATTCATCATCAAGCGGTTTACTATCTATGGGTCTCATTTTCAAAAGAGGAAATAAGTCCAAAAAGTGGCATAAAAGGGCAGATGGACATTTTTCTCCCCAAACGCTTCAAATTCGCTATTTTCAAAATGGATTTCTATGCTGTTCCTCTGCAGTTCCTCTAAATCTCAAGGGGGCGTGATGTGGCCGGGACTAGGGCACACTTTTGACCTGGTTATTTTTCTGCCGTAGTCAAATATTTTAGAAAATGTTCAGGGCACAGTTTGGACGTTTGGAGCTAGACCTTGTTTTATTAACGAATAAGCGCTAAAAAGGTGTCCTAACTGACCAGTTGACCACTGGAAGGATGTAAAAATGACCCCTCCCACCCCTTAAAGATGTGAATGAAACAGTACATACCTGTCTACATGATAACTTCAGATGTTATGGCCAGTCCTAATAGAGCAGCAAGCAGATTCATGATTTAGCCTAGTGGGCAGTGTAGTGAACCACAGAGATGCGGACTCAGGCCCATACCCCATTTTGACTGCTCTACTTATGGTGGAATATGTGAACCATCCAAAATCCACCCAAATCCCTCTATATATAGGTGACACCTGCAGGTATAAGGGCTAATGGTGTGGTGTAAAGTTGGGTCCAGTAGGTTTTGAGTGGGTTTTGGAGGGCTTAGGGTATTATGGTGAGATGTGTAGCTAGGCCTTTTTATGTGAAGTTCACTACATTGCCCCCTAAGGTGCTCCACTGCTCTTCTGGGATGTCTGTGTGGCCAGTCTATTAAAACTGCTGTTTTGTGCGTTTTTCTTTTGGACTTCTTTTTTTGGTTAAAAAAGATAGATGCACTAAGTGCGAATATAACTAGAAATGGTCACTTTTGTTTAAAAAAAAAATGTAAAAAGACATTTTGCTATTTCGAAAATGGCCATTTTCTCTATTTGATTTTTGGACACCCTTCCAAAAACATCTGAACTTGGATTTTGACATCATATCGAAAATGTCCTCTTCTCCTTAAAGAGTTAGATTAGGTTTATTGAGGCATCTTGTATGACTTATGGAATTTTATATTTTGATGTATGTGTGGGTTTGGCCAGTTTTGGCCTTAAATGAATTTTGTCATTGATGCGCTGGGTATGTTATATGTAATTTAATTTGATATGTAAGTATGTCATTTGTTATAGTGTGTCTGTGAAGTGTTTTGTACGATAAATGTAAATCTTTTATTTTGTATGTTAATATGTAACTCGCCCTGGATAAGGCGGTTGAGAAATAAAGAAACAAATAATAAACAAAATAGGCATAACATTCTTTGTATACCTGGCACCCTCCTTGTGGAATTCTCACCCACCGGACCTCCAGGTGGAAAGCTGCTTTCAAAACTTGATACTTCATTTAGAAAACAGTAAAGCTTCTTTGAGATCAGGACAGATTTGGCATAGACGGCAAATTGGCGCACACCGATGCGCAAGTTAGCTTGTGTTTACTGTGTTTTATATAACGTTTGTTTTCTCTTTACATTTTTATGTTATTTTCTTTGAGTTTGTGTAGTGTTCTATTTTAGGGATGCTTTTGCTAATCGGGTTCAAAAGCACTATCATAGGGCACACTCAGGTGTCACGTTGTAGTATTGGGATCAGCGTGTGCTTCTTATGGGCTATAAACTTAAGGGCTCTTTTTACTAAGCCGCGTTAGGGCTTTAATGCGCGGAATAGCACGCGCTAGACCTTAACGCCAGCATTGAGCTGGCGTTAGTTCTAGAAGTGTAGCGCACAGTGTAGCGCGCGGTAATTTCCTGTGTGCGCTAAAAACGCTAGCGCACCTTAGTAAAAGGAGCCCTAAATGTGTTTGTAGCGTGGGGGGCAGAGAGTAGGCATATCGCTACACTGCCATGTGCTAACTGATTAGCATGTGGTTGGTGTGTGAGCCCTTACCACCTAGAAAATAGGTGTTAGTAAGTGCTCATGTGCTAATGGGGAAATTAGCATGTTGCCATCAATGGGAATAATGGAAAATGGGGCCATAGTGGCCTCAGTGTGTGTGAAAGACCGCCATTGGGGATAGCGCTGGCCAATTTTTAGCACAGCATAGTAAAAGAGCCCCATAGTGGGGTTTGTTTATTTCTTTTTGTGTATTATAAAACATAATTTATAGGATTATAATTTTATTTTATTTTGTGTACTGATGTTTTATAGAACAATATTTTATATACAGTCGATGGTTATATGTAAATTACTGTTTATTTATGCTGCTTTGCTGTTCTTAGCAAAAGGATTTGAGCAAATAAACATAAATATATGACAGGTTTGCTGTATAGCAGGCTAGGCAACTCTGGTTATCAAGTGCCACAAGTTGGTAAGGTTTTAAGGATATCTATGCTGAATACACATGAGATTAATTTGCTTGCAGTGCCTCTATTGTGGGCCCTTTTTACAAAGCTGTGATAGCAACGCTGCCACAGTTCCTAGGGGCTTCGGTGCATTTACCAGGGCAGCATTTCTACTGCAGCTCTGTCAAAGGGGCGCTAAGAGATTCATAATCAAAATGGAAATACGTTTAAAAACTCACCTAAATCGGTACTTGGATGACCTAAAAGACAGGTTGTCCAAGTGCCGATAATCGAAACGGGTTTTAGACGTATCTAGAGGCAGCTTAGGCCTTTTCACTGCCGCTGTGCACCCAGAGTGAAAAGGGGCATTTTTGGAAGAGTGGTTAGGGTGGGAGGTAGGCGGCATGTGGGCCAATCTAGATTTAGTCGTCCTGCAGTGATAATCGAAAGTTTAACGAGACTGCCTAGATGGAACTTATAAGTTGTGACTTAGGTGATCTAAAAACAGGTATAAGTGCTTAGAAGGTATTCAAAGTGGCCAGATAACAACTGCAGTAACAAAGTACACATTCCCCCAGTGATCATTGACCCCCCCCCCGCCATAAAAATCAGAATAAAAATGTACATACTGGCCTCCAGAACATCAGCACCTGGCATAGGAAAGCCTAGTGGAGCTGCACAGAGGTGTCTTAAGTAGTCTGGGGGGGGGGGGGGGGGGGGCTAGTGAACCATAGAGAGGAGGATCCTGGCCTATAAGCCACTCTAGCCACTGCATTCATGGTGAAAAATGTGAGTCCACCAAAAAAAACAAACCCAAAAACCTACTTTACTACCATATAGGTGCCACCTGCAGCAATAAGGGCTATTAGGGTGGTAGGTGGATATAGTAGGCTTTGGAAGCTCACCATGACCTATAAGGGAGTTGTGGTGAGATGTTTATGTAGCACCCTTTTTGTGAAGTTCACAGCAGTGGCCTGTAAGGTGCCCCACTACTCTATTAGCATGTCTAAGTGGCCAGTCCATCACTTTGCTGACCCCTCCCACGTCCAAAAGGTCTTGTTCTAGGTGTTTGGGACTTGGACAATTTTTTGGATGAGAATGCGGTGTAAAGATAGACGACTTAGCAGTCTGGACGATCAAACGGCTGGATGTAGAAGTAGACAATTCTCAAAAAAAAAATATTTTGGACATATTTTTTGAGAATGGACTTTAGACGCTGCTTACTTTGGACGACTAGCACCCTAGGCCCAAAATGGACTTAGACCTTTTTTTTTTATTATGCCGCTCTAAGGGTTCCTTTTACTAAGCTGCGCTAGCAGTTATAGCGCAAACTACATTGCCGTGCACGCTACACGCTAATGCCTCCATAGAGCGTATAGTATTAGTATTTTCCGTATAGCGCAGGGGTTAGCGTGCGCTAAAAACGCTAGCACAGCTTAGTAAAAGGAGCCCTAAGTGTTTAGTTAGATAGTTATTTAAAACAGTTCTTTTATCAGAGTAAGTCAATTTCTTTTTTTAATTTAAATTTCTTTGGCTCCCTTTTGTCAAGCTGCAGTAGAGCGTTTTAGCGCTGACCGGTGAGGTAAATGCTCCGATGCCTTATTCAATTCCTATGAGCATTGGAGCATTTACCTTACTGGCCAGCACTAAAATACTCTACCGCGGCTTGATAAAATAGTCTTTATTTGGTTTTACAAGGAAACACCAGGCAATAACATCTACAAAAACATAAAAGTAATAAAAGAAAAACCTCAAGTCCACTTAATAGGGGAGTACAAGGTGTCAAGCAAAGAAAAAAAAAAAAATAAAAGCACTCTAACAGCGTATCCTTAAAGTGATTACAAAATAGTCTTAATTTTAACTAACCCTATCTAATGCTAACTCTTCATCTAACAAAAGGGTTTCTACCTGACCTGGATCCAAGAAAACATAATTAACATTTTGATAAATAATCATATATTTGCAAGGGAACTTTAAAAAAGGCAGTTCCAACTGCAAGAATTCAAGGTTTCAAATATAAGAATTTCTTATGTTTCAGTTGATTGGTTCTCACCACATCTGGAAACATTCTTAGCTTCTAATCACAATACTGTAGACTGCAACCTTATTTCTAAAATAAGCCCAAAGTATTGAAATCTTATTCCTCTCATTTACAAGCGCAACCCATAAAGTGGCTCAGTATTGAAAATCATCCTAAGATGTTTCCAAAAATTTTGTTAAATCGAATTCTGAATCAGTAACAAGTAAATCTATCTCTGCTCCTTTGATCTGCGCAATCTTAGCCTGAGGTAAATACTTTAATACAGAGTAGATATTAGAACTGCATCAGCAAAACATAACAACACTTCCTTTAGATATTTATGAAACATGATCTCGGGAGATAATAAAGGAATCGCAGGAAAATTCAACACATAAAGATTCTTAGATGTGAACATATTTTCCAGCTGCTCACACTTTAAATGTAAGTTAAAACTTATCTTTTAATGCTAGCAATGCATGTTCCCTGCAGTGTTACCACTTTAGGTTCCATGCTCCCCAAGCACTTATCACAATTGAAAAGTTTAGAATCCATAATATGAAAAACCTGAGATGCCTGAGAAATATAATCTCACAGTTTGGAAGTGGAGTTCTTTAGCAAAGTCTCAACTCTTATCACAGATTTCCAGATGTTTGCTAAGGAAATATCAAAAGGAACCTGCTCACCAGACCCTGAATTCAGTTTGGCACTGGAAGTGGTATCCTACATCTGGAAATAGGAGTTTGGTTTGGCTCTGATATCCCAACTCCAGAACCAACAGTTCCAAGGGACACAGACACCAGTATAGGAGACCTGTCACAAGAATTTAGGTAAGGATGGGGGTAAGGGGAAACCCTAGGTTGAGTGAGTCTCTGGTGCTGGACAGAAGCATTGAAGAAAAGGACACAGGCTGCACCTTAACATGTTTATTCATTAGGACAACCAGAGTCTTGCTAGATGTTGATGAAGAGCCTTCTTTACCCTGGTGCTTCTTTTCCATAATGAATAAAGATTAAAAAAAACTCACTGTACTCACAAAGTACTCACTGAAAATCCAGAAGATTACTCTGCTTGATTTAACTTCCAAGCTCTATCAGTCTCCAGAGGGCCATTCTCCATTGGTCATGCCCTTGTAGCTGAACATTTGCAGCCATGAGCTGCAGATGCTACTGTGCTTTTGAAGATTTTCCCATTTGGACCTCACACTGACATGAAGTAGATCCTGCAATTGATGTCCCTGCAGTGCCTTTTCCTCTGGGCCTCTGGGGGGGTTAGTGATGTCGGTGATACTGCTGCTAATGGTTAAGAAGGACAGTGGAGGCAAATTCTAGTACATCTTCTAAACAGCTACCATTCTATGTGTTTTTTGATGGAGGAGGAGGGACAGCCTGAAGAACAACAGAGAGGTGAGTGGAAAGGAAGAAACAGAGACTGAGAAGCACAAGGAAAATGAGAGGAAAGTGGCAGGTAAAAAAAAAATGAAGTTAATGGTGTAGAAGAGCAAAAGAGCGGTAATAATGAAAGGGGGTAATGAGATGAAGAAAGCAATAAATTTAAGTAGGATGGTTATAAAGAGAATGAATAAAGTGAAAAGAACACGAACAGATGGCATAGCCAGGAAGATTATGGGAAGTAGGAAAAGAGAGAGAAGGAGAGGCAGAGTCCAGGAAAAGCAGAAAATAGAAGACATGTAGAGAAAAGGAAGGGATTAGAATTTAGCTCAGGCTTTTTCAGTAGTTGCTCAAAGTACTCTAGGTGTTTCCTTGTCTCTGAAGAACTTAAAATCTAATTCATTTGTCTTTCATCAAAAAACATTTTTTGAAAAATCATTCGTTATTTCAATGCACAGAAGTACATAGCACTTACCACAGCTTTGTAAAAGGACTCCTAATCACTGTTCCCTCTAAGCTGAGCAGGATTCCTCTACCTATAGTCCTACCAGTAGGGGGTGCTCTTTCACTATCCCAAACTTCAGGGAACCTACCTGTCCCAAGCTATTGAAAACAAAATATTGAAGCTCTACCCCACCCCCACACTGGCAGTAATGCAGTTGGAGGACTCACACCCAGCTTAGAGGGAACATTGAATTCCTAATAGTCCTCAGCACCAGGGCTCCCTCCAGATGCGTATAGTGGTGGGCTCCAAGTCTGATCATTAGGTGTCGCTATTGCCAAAGTATCCCAGCGCTGTCTAACCCAGGGCATGAAGGCTGGAAAATGCCAGTCTGGCCCAAGTTGCCATTTTAAATTGCAGTATATTTCACATTGCTTTTACTAAATATTAGACCAAAAGTTATTGACAATATTAATTAAAATGCAGAATAATTTTATAATGCATTAAAATGAATTAATGATCTATAATACAGATTGACTGATCCACTTTTGTCATTAGGAAAGAGAGACCGGATCGTAACCTAAAACAATCACATCAGTAAGAATGCTTCCAACCCCTGACACCCTTCCTCCCCTCAATGCTAATAAGAGTAAATTACAAACATAATATGATTAAATGAATGCCTCATGAAGCACCAGCATAGAGGAGCAGAGCTCCTCAGCTGTAGAGGGGGTCTAATAGAAAGTCTCACCCCCTTCTGCCTCCAGCAGATGATAGATTGGCACTGTTCTTTGGTACTTGGTGGTACAGTACCAGGATTCCAAACAATAGTGCAATAGTCTGAAAAATAAACAACCCAGTAATATCCTGAATTATTTTAGATCTCAGCTCAGTACTGCTTACAGTGTGTAGCTGTAGCTTTCAAAATGCTCTGAGCAATTGGTGAATATGAGTCAGAAAAGCACAACCTCCTTACCTATTTAGTTTATTATAACTTTTACAGTAGCTGGCTCAGCTATTTTAAGGCATAATTACACTTCTAAGAGGATCACACAGCTCATCTGTCCTGAAGCCCTGGTGAACCATTTTTGCCTTGCTGCCTTTCAAAGCACATACAAGTAAGGGAAAACGGAAGCCCTAGGGATGTCATTACAAATGTGTTCTTAACCTGCTTTATCATCTATCATTTCAAAATGATGTAGGAACTTTACAATCTAAAAGTTATTTTCTGTCTCCAGCTGTAAAGGTTTCTGAGTGCTGCCTTTTTAGACTGAGAAGGGAATTGGAGAGACAAAACCAGCATTCTGTCTCTTAAGTTCCTGCAGTGTAAAGATGGGGGGTTGGGGTAGGTAGGGGTGAGTTGGGGGGGAGTTTGTCTCCAAATGAGTTACTCTTTGTGCATTTTTAGGTCTGGCAAATCAAACAAATGTATCAGTGCAACATATCTTCTGCTTCTGCATGTCACACTGTTACAAATAATTATTAAATGGGTGGAACTCCACCAATAAGCTATATCACTCTCAAAGAGAGGAATATAACTTATAAAGAAATATGAATTTGGAGAAAGTTAGCTGCTTGATTAAAACTTAGCTCTGTAACAATAATTAAACATATATGTGAATAATTTATTCAAGAACTAAGACTCAGAACATTTATAAGCAAACTGAAAATTTATTTAAAAGCATTAAAATCAAGCAAGTAGAGCAGTAGGATCGTTAAGCAAAGATAATAGTATTACACTTGACAAATGTTGCTGATGCAGAAGGATCAATTTATGTGGATTAAAAAGTTATTCACGATGTGAATAGTCCTTACAATGGAGAAGAGGCCGCATGGCCTAGTTGGGCACATGGCCGATAGAAGCACATGGCCTGAAGAGATGTTGCAGCATGGTGATCCAGGGAAAAGAAGAGTTGTTGCAGCTTGATTCAGGCTGGTTCCAGAGGGAGAGAGAGCCTGTGTTAGAAAGGAATTCACTTCATATTTATAGGGTTGAGAACTATTCTAAAAATAGAATCCTAGGTGGTCGAAGTCATGATTAAATTATCTGGACCCATGATGCATAGTAGTCCAGCCTTTTCCTCTGTTCCTAGGTGGTGTCATGATTGAATTACAATGGCTTAAAATGCTGTCCCAATACAGAGTATTGTTACTGTCCTTGCTGATTGTGGTGTGAATCTATGTCTTGAGTGTTTTAAAATGGAGGATAGGTAGATGAGGTCATCTGATTGAATCTTCTTTGAGTGGCTTAAAATGGTGTGATGAGCTTTTATTGTTCTTGCCGATTGGAGTAGTCCAGAGATGAATTTGGTGTGAAGAGCTTCTGACCTACATTCTGTTCCACTGATAATAGAGTTCTGTTTAGTTCTGGTATCCACCCTGGCTGTCATTTTTCTTATCTGAATAGGTGTACTTAACACTTTTCTGAAGGCAGATGGCTCAGTCCTTTCTTTTGTAATAGGCGCATTAACACAACACCTGGATAAGATGGCTTGGAAGCAGGGCTGGCTCAGAAAGCAAATTAGAAATTCATTTTTAAATCCATCAAATTAATATACTTTAACTCCAAGCAAAATTATTTACTTTAATCCATCAAAATAAATAATCTGTTGGGTCAGGCAATAATTCAAATTCAAAATTCATAACTCCAGCAGCATTAACTATAGCATGCTACATATTTTAACTCCAAGCAGAATTATAAAATCATTTCATGCTACAACACCACTGCCATAAAGTGCACCCAAAAGAAGAGAAAAAGGACCTCCGATTTCAAAATGTTCTAATTTGTTCATTCATTGGTCCCAAAGAAATCTCCATTATATTTTTTGAGTGATAAGAATGAAATAAATTGAAGCAATATTTATATAGCGCTATTTGCATGATAGAGATGTTTTGGGGACCATTGCATAAAATAGAGCCTTTAAGAAGGCTGGATGCCTGAGATCCTTTTTCACAGCAGAGGTGTGATTCACAGAAGAGGCAAAAGTGGTTGTATTGCTTTTGGTTTTGAACCTATCGTGAAAGCAATGAATCCCTAAGCCAGTCTCTTAAATTTACCCCCCCCCTTTACAAAACCGTAGCATGGTTTTTAGCGCTGGTGGTAACAGCTCTGATGCTCATAGAATTCCTATGAACATTGGAGCTGTTACCTGCCGTGGCTGTTGCTAAAAACTGTGCTACGGTTTTGTAAAGGTGGGGGGGGGGGAGTAAATTTAAGAGGGGGAGTGTTACTGCTAATGTTGGCTATAGTGCTTACATCATGCCAACAGAGCTTCCTTTTGGAGTGTTGTAGTTCCCCATACAATAGGAAATATTTTGGCATCTTTCTGTCACTGCATGCCTTAGAATTTAAGAAATTATGTCTGTTGCTGACACCTCTATTTGGTGTTCTTGGATTTTTCTCTTTTACTACTAATTCACTATCAGTTGCAATGGGCATTCATAGGTGATCATAACTAGTTTTCACAGTTAGGGTCGTGATCCCATTGTTTTTCTGCCACAGCTAAGTTACAGCACCTGTGAAGCTTCTACCATTTTACTCTAAGTAGCTGATACTGTGGAAGTGAGCAGTAGAGTACAACCTATTCCCATTTTGAGGATGTAAGCCTCTCATTTTGTATCTAACGTGAATTCTGATCTATCAATGAATGAAGGCCATTGCAGGAATAGTGAGAATGATGTCTCTAGTGGTTATTGAAATGTAAGGCCATAGCAGAGAGACTGAATGAATTTTTTGCTTCGGTCTTTATGGAAGAAGATGTACGAGATCTGCCCGAAACAGAAATGGTTTTCAAGGGTGGTGATGCAGAGGAACTGAAAGAAATAGTGGAGAATCTGGAAGATGCACTAAGCCAAATCGACAAGTTAAAAAGTGATAAATCACCAAGACCAGATGATATACATCCCAGGCTACTAAAAGAACTCAAATATGAAATTGCTGTCCTGCTGTTAGTGATCTGTAACTTGCTGCTAAAATTGTTTGTAGTACCTGAAGATTGGAGGGTGGCCAATGTTACACTGATTTTTTAAAAGAGTTACAGGGGAGATCCGGGAAATTATAGACTGGTAAGCCTAAATCAGTGCCAGGCAAAATGGTGGAAACAATTATAAAAAATAAAAGTGTGGAACATGTAGACAAACATGATTTAATGAGACAGAGTCATCATGAGTTCAGCTGAGGGAGATCTTTCCTCACCAATTTGCTTGACTTTTTTGAAGGTGTGAATAAACATGTGGATAGAGGTGAGTCAATTGATATAGTGTATCTAGATTTTCAGAAAGCTTTTGATAAAGTTCCTCACGAGAGGCTCCTGAAAAAATTAAAGTCATGGGATAGGTGGCAAAGTTCAGTTATGCAATTCCTACAATCCCTTGGTTTAACTTGAACTTCACGACGTGACCACCCAGTGTTTATTACATCTATTATTGCATCTTGTAATAAACACTGGGTGGTCACGTCATGAAGTTCAAGTTAAACCAAGGGATTGTAGTCCTGAGGAAACCCCCCAAGGGTGTCCCTTGCTGTCTACCACCTAAGCTAAGTACAATATATTCCTTTAACTTAGAAAAGTTGATAGTTTAACCTAATTCATTTTGGAGTTAATATAATGTTTCATAAAGTGACCTGATGAAGATTCGGATGCATAAAGCCAAGTGTTATGAAATTTTATTGAACATTTGGTAGCATTTCAGAGGGCCTGAAGAATTACAAATAGAAGGTATTTCAGGGGTGTCTAAAGATATCCTTCCTAAAATAAAGATTCTGGTCAGACCTTCTATCAGAATTCACTGTCCAAGCGTAGTACAGGAATTCAAATCTTACTATAGCATGTGACAGTCCAAAGGTTATAATGCATGCTTCTTAAGCTCTCTTGATTAGCCTTAAGTCAAGGCCTGCTCAGGAAAAGTCTGATTGTTGCCCATATAAGGGATGCTTAAACAAGATAAGAGATAAGATAAGGGTAAATCTGTGTCAGGTTAATATGTGGCAAGAGTCTTGTGACCAAAGGGGAGGGGGGAATGCCTCAGCATTCTGTCTCAAGGTGCAAACCTTTTTCCTTGCTTTTACAAGAGGGAAAGAAAAAGAATTCATACTTCTACACAGGGCCTCACAGGGCCTAGATCCGCACACAGGGCCTAGATCAGTGTGCCGACCTGGCCTAGTTCAGAAAACTACCTGTGTGCTGACCTTGCCTGTGTTCTGATGCCCTGGATCAGAACTTATCAGACCTCCAGCCCTACATAGAAGGATATATATTTTCACTCAGAAAATTGTTGAGCTCAGGAACACATTGCCAGAGGTTGTAGTAAGAGTGGATAGTGTAGCTGGTTTTAAGAAAGGTTTGGACAATTTTCTCCAGGAAAAGTCCATAGTCTGTTATTGAGAAAGATATGGGGCAAACCACTGCTTACCCTGGATTGTTAGCATGGAATGTTGCTACTCTTTGGGTTTTGGCCAGGTACTAGTGACCTGGATTGGTAACAGTGAGAAAGGGCTACTGGGCTTGATGGCCTGTTGGTCTGACTTAATAAGGCTTTTCTTATGTTCTAAATTGGAAAGGAGAAAGTAGAGTATGCTTTGTTTCAGAAAATCCAAAGAAGGAAAGGAGAAACAAGTAAGGTGAGGGACTGTAGGGAGTCAACAAGTCCAGCATCAGCCTAAACTTCAGAAGAGAAATGAGGGTATCCCAGTAGAGCGGGGGTGTCAAAGTCCCTCCTCGAGGGCCGCAATCCAGTCAGGTTTTCAGGATTTCCCCAATGAATATGCCTGAGATCTATTAACATACAATGAAAGCAGTACATGCAAATATATCTCAGGCAAATTCATTGGGGAAATCCTGAACACCTGACTGGATTGCGGCCCTCGAGGAGGGACTTTGTCACTCTTGCAATAGAGTGTGTCAGCAAGGATAAAAAAATGCCCGTTCTACTGTATCCTGTAAAACTCCTAACTTAAAAGGTTACAATTTGCAACTGTTGTCTTTAGAAGAAATTTCTTGATTAATTATTTTTTTTTACAAATAATTATGAATTACCTGAACTGGAGGCTCTGGGCTGGAATTTGGAAGTGCAAAGTGGGCCTTAATGATGGTATCCTGTGGCACCCTCAGTTTGAGCTATATGCCAAAGGTTGCCATCCAGTCCAGCTTTGTTGCCAGTGTTACCCAAGTATGATTTTTAGAGGCTTGTAGTCTGACTGAATTTTGACTCTGAGACATTGGAGTAAATTCTGCTCAAGCAATTCCTGCAGTGTGGGGGTTCCAGTGGCAAATCTGTCTTCCTTTTCTAAAATACCCTTCCTCAATGACATCTGAAATGCTCTTCCTCAATGATAGCAATCTCGTTTTACTCCCAGGTGCTAGACATGCACATTATCACTTCACCTCCTACTGCTAGGCCCAAATCTTAGAACTGAAGCTGCACAACAGGACTCGGACTTGAGTGTAAGAGGTTAGGTGCTGATGTACTTTTCTGGCTGCTGTTATTGAAGGAGCTACTCTAGCAACTTGTTAAAAAGTTAGTTACTAAGTTATCTAGGGTTACTATATGGCTCCAGAAAATCCGGATTGAGACATCCGGATTTTACTTCTGTTGAAAGCAATGGAAGTAAGGAGGACAGATAGAGACATCTTGTCTTTACTTCTTTTGAAACCAATGGGAGTAAAACCCAGATATCTCAATCCGTCCTCCTTTTTCTGGAGCCATATGGTAACCCTATGAAGGGCTGGCTGTAAGTTGGGGGTTCAGGGGAAAAAGGACTCTCTCTTGTTGTAGTTGCTAGTGAGTCCTTGCAGCCTCTTCTCCTTAACCGCCAATAGATTAACTACATTAACTACATTAAAATACAGCAGTTGTAATATGTTATAAAGTAGTACCTTAGAATCTTGGTCGGGATGCAGCGGATCAAACATTGAAGGGGAGACTTTTTGATAAAGCCTTCAGGTGAAACATGTCAGAGAAGAAGCTATGGAACCACGGGGTGCAAGGGGAGGTCCACCGATGGATCAAAAACTGGCTGGCAGACAGGAGACAGAGGGTTGGAGTAAAGGGCCATTACTCAGACTGGCAATGGGTCACGAGCGGAGTTCCGCAGGGGTCGGTGCTGGGACCGCTCCTGTTCAATATATTTATTAACGACCTGGAGGCGGGAACAAAATGTGAGGTCATTAAATTTGCGGATGACACCAAACTATACAGCAGGGTTAAAACCACGGAAAACTGCGAAGACCTACAAAAGGATCTGATGACACTGGAAGAGTGGGCCAAAAAGTGGCAAATGAGCTTCAACAAAGGGAAATGCAAGGTCATGCATGTAGGGAAAAAGAACCCGATGTTCACTTACAAAATGGGGGGATCACTGCTAGGGGTAAGTAACCTTGAAAGAGACCTGGGAGTGATGGTAGACACAACACTGAAGGCGTCGGCACAGTGCGCCACAGCCTCAAGGAAAGCAAACAAAATGTTGGGTATCATTAAGAAGAGTATCACGACCAGAACGAAGGAAATCATCCTTCCACTGTATCGTGCAATGGTACGCCCGCATCTGGAGTACTGTGTCCAGTACTGGTCGCCGTACCTGAAGAAGGACATGGCAGTGCTTGAGGGAGTCCAGAGAAGAGCAACTAAGCTGATAAAGGGTATGGAGAACCTTTCATATACTGATAGACTGAAAAAGCTGGGGCTGTTCTCCCTCGAGAAGCGGAGACTTAGAAAAGACATGATAGAAACCTTCAAGATCCTGAAGGGCATAGAAAAAGTAGACAGGGACAGATTTTTCAAATTATGGGGAACCACAAGTACAAGGGGGCACTCGGAGAAATTGAAAGGGGTTTAGGACAAATGCTAGGAAGTTCTTTTTCACCCAGAGGGTGGTGGATACATGGAATGCGCTTCTGGAGGCTGTGATAGGCAGGAGCACGTTACAGGGCTTCAAAGAAGGTTTGGATAGGTTCCTAGAGGACAAAGGGATTGAGGGGTACAGATAGAAGTAGAGGTAGGTTACAGGGATAGGAGTAGAGGTAGGTTAAAGAAATAGTCAGGGACCATTGCTCAGGCAATAGGCCTGATGGGTTGCCGCGGGAGCGGACCGCTGGGTGAGATGGACCTCTGGTCTGACTCAGCGGAGGCAACTTCTTATGTTCTTATGTTCTAATACAGGTCCCTACCTGACATAAAAATTTGGAACAAAAGCAACTCATGCAATCAGCAATTCCCCTTTATCCACCTGAGGGGGTAAACAGCCAGGTGGATAAAGGGGAATCCATTGACATCATTTACCTTGACTTTCAAAAAGCCTTCGACAAGGTACCGCACGAAAGACTGCTTAAAAAGCTGTGGAAACACGGGGTGCAAGGGGAGGTCCACCGATGGATCAAAACTGGCTGGCGGACAGGAAACAGAGGGTTGGAGTAAAGGGCCATTACTCAGACTGGCATTGGGTCACGAGCGGAGTTCCGCAGGGGTCGGTGCTGGGACCGTTCCTCTTCAATATATTTATTAATGACCTGGAGGCGGGAACAAATTGCGAAGTTGTTAAATTTGCGGATGACACCAAACTCTACCGCAGGGTTGAAACCATGGAAGACTGCGAAGATCTGCAAAGGGACCTAACGACGCTAGAAGAATGGGCCAAAAAATGGCAAATGAACTTTAACGTAGGGAAATGCAAGGTCATGCATGTAGGGAAAAAGAACCCGATGTTCAGCTACAAAATGGGGGGATCACAGCTAGGGGTAAGTAACCTTGAAAGAGACCTGGGAGTGATGGTAGACACATCTTTGAAGGCGTCGGCACAGTGCGCCACAGCTCAAGAAAAGCAAACAGAATGTTGGGTATCATTAAGAAGGGTATCATGACCAGGACGAATTAGGTCATCCTGCCAATGTATCGTGCAATGGTGCGACCACATCTGGAGTACTGTGTCCAGTACTGGTCTCCATATCTCAAGAAGGACATGGCGGTACTTGAGGGAGTCCAGAGAAGAGCAACTAAACTGATAAGGGGTATGGAAAACCTCTTATATACTGACAGACTGAAAAAGCTGGGGCTGTTCTCCCTGGAAAAGGGGAGACTTAGAGGAGACATGATAGAAACCTTCAAGATCCTGAAGGGTATAGAAAAGGTAGACAGGGACAGATTTGTTAGATTATGGGGAACCACAAGTACAAGGGGGCACTCGGAGAAATTAAAAGGGGACAGGTTTAGAACAAATGCCAGAAAGTTCTTTTTCACCCAGAGGGTGGTGGATACATGGAACGCGCTTCCGGAGGCTGTGATAGGCCGGAGCACGTTACAAGGCTTCAAAGAAGGTTTGGATAGGTTCCTAGAGGATAAAGGAATTGAGGGGTACAGATAGGAGTAACGGTAGTTTATAGGGATAGTCTGGGACCACTGCTCAGGCAATGGGCCTGATGGGCCACAGCGGGAGCGGACCGCTGGGCCTCTGGTCTGCCTCAGCGGAGGCATCTTCTTATGTTCTTATGTTCTTAATCAGGAAGCCTGAAAAGCTAAGTAAAAAGAAAAGTTGATTAAGAGTTTGAAATTTTAGTATGCAATAGAATTAAGTCAAACACTTTAGAACCACTTTTTTTGAAAGCACTAAGCACTTCACAAGTGAAACTTTAAGAATAACAAAAAAGACTGATTAGGATATATTTGCCTTGATATACCTCAACCTGAAATTGATAGGTTGGCGGTAGGCATATACTGAAGACTAAAATATATATAAAAATAACGTTTTTGATTTATTTTGAATATCTATTTATAACATACTACAACTGCTGCATTTTAATGTTGTTGTAGTTGCTGCCATCATGGAGTCCATTAGCAAAAACTTTTGGGGACCCCCCTTAATTGAACTTAGCTACTGCACTGAAACTAAAACCATACTGGTGAGCATTGATCATGACAATTGCTAGTACAGTAAACTCTCAGTTATCTAGCACCCTTGGAGAATGGTTGATGCCGGGTAACTGTGGTTTCTGGTTGCCTGAGAGTTACTGTAAAAATAGTTTTGTCTCCCTTCCCACCTCACTCCACCATCCCCTCACCTCCATTTGTAGGCCTAGTATCTGTTCTTTCCTTCTTTCTGGGTTACTTTCTCTCCCCCATTCTCTCTCACTTTCTCCTCCCAGTTATGGGTCCAGCATCCATCTCTTCTGCCCTTCATCCTGCGGGACTAGTATCCATGTCTCTTCCCCCCCAGATTCTTGGTCCACCTCCTCCCAGGTCTGCCCTTCCTCCCTCAGCACGGGTCTGGCCCCCCTTACAGCCACAAATCTCCCTCTCTCCAGTCCTGAAGCAGCAGGCAGTCAGTCCTGACACCCCTCCCCCCTCCAGCCACCGAAGCAGCAAAGCCAGTCCTGACAATGACCCCTCCCTCCAGTCCCTGAAGCAACAGAGCTGGTCCTGACAGCCCCACTCCCATCCCTCCCTCCTTTGCCTGAAGCAGTAGCGTCAGCTGGTGAGCAGAGGAAGCGCCGTAAATAGGCTGCTTCTGGCAGCTCTGGCAGGGCCTTTCTTCTGCCGTGTCGGAAGTGACATAGCAGAGGAAAGGCCCTGCCGGACTGGCCAGAAGCAGCTTGTTTATGGTGCTTACTCTGCTCACCAGTTATGGTTACTGCTATGGGTAAGTGAGGGAGGGAGGGATGGAGGTGTGGTTGTCAGGACTGGCTCTGCTGCTTCAGAGGCTTGAGGAAGGGAGGGAGATTTCTAGCTGCCGCTGATGCTTTGGGGGCGGGAGGGATGGAGAATTGTGGCTGCCACTGATGTTTCAGGGGCTGGAGGGAGGAGGGTTTTTGGGTCAGGAGCACGACTTTGAAGGTTGTCTGAGGAGTGCGGGAGACTGGGGTTTTTTTTGCTGGCAATTTTTTTGCTGGTTGTTTGAGAGTGCTGCTTAGTTGAATGCCAGTTAACTGGGATTCTACTATATTTCTTCATCTTGTGAACAGTTTTTTTTATAGATAATACCAACATAGATAAAGCATAGTCTGTGGGCTTTTTGTACTGTAGTATACAGGGCCCCAAGACATTTTTAAGGGCATACGTTTGTCATCCAATCTGTTGGATGAAAGAATTAAAGTACAATGGTAACTGTTTTAAATTCTCCCAGAGTGATATAATACTCTGGAACCCTGTGCCATTCATCGACCTTCTCAAGCAGCTTTCTTAATGGTGCAGTTATCGCAGACTTATTTGGAATGTATTGTGCTAGGTATTTGTTCAAAATAGCCTCTGTGGTGCTGGCATCATGGCATTATCTACACCTTATTCATGTATGGCCTCATGCTATCTTAAGTAATAATATGTCCTATAGAATCTACATCAGTAACCATGAACTATATTTTGTTAGGTTCTTACCTATGGCTTTCTCCATCACCTTCTTTGGAATGGCATTAATCTCTTCTTATAGCTGCAACAGTGATCATGTTATAACAGATTACTCTCACTCTTTCAGGGTTCATTTGATGAAATCTTCTTAGTTAATCTAAAATAGTATGTTTTATTATCAATTCGCTTGAACACATCTAGGCAGTATACAATAAAACTTGTTTATCTGCCAGCTTTCTTTGAATATCTTCCCATTGCTTTGTCATTAGATTTTTGCTGGGGTTTCCAGGGACTAAATACCCTCCTACCTATACCTTTTGTGGTGTTATATAGCTATTAGCTCGTTTTCCTTGCTGATGACATCCAGGGTCATATTCAGATCTTCCATGATGGTATAAAGTATTTTCTTCACCCATGGATCATTCATGTCATATTGTGTTCAACCTGGAGGTGGCTTAAAACTTTTCTTCATCTCCCTAATGAACTATTTTGATTTTTTCCCTTTTTCCCTGCATAAAAAAATAAAACTTAAATTTTTTATAGTTGAAGTCTCCCGGTAATTGTGGAACCATCTTAAATGCTGGGGTTTCCATTCACTGATTCAATTCTGCAAACTCAGATTTCTGACGCCATATTGTGTTTGTAGTTGAACAAATTAGTGGCCTGAGGAAATAATCTAACAGGAGCCAAAGGGAGCTGAGGGGCTAGAAATAGATAACTTTTTTATTGCAGGAGCTTTAATCAGAACTACAGCTAAGGCTGTCGGGCTAACCCTATCCCAGGCTGCCTTGTTGGGACAGGAAGTGACCCTTGGCTTCTTAATGGAGCAATAGTATTCACCACAATCATCCATCCATGAATTTTGTGTAGAGTTTTCAGATAATAAAATTTGTGGCAGGGTGGTTTAGAATATAAGAGTTGCCATACTGGGACAGACTGAAGGTCCATCAATCCCAGTATCCTGTTTCCAACAATGGTCAATCCAGGTCACAAATACCTGGTAAGATCCCAAAAGAAACCAATTTTATGCTGCTTATCATAGAAATAAGCAGTGGATTTTCCAAAGTCCATCTTAATAATGGCTTTTGGACTTTTCTTTTAGGAAATTATGAAAACTTTTTTTAAAACCCTGCTAAGCTAATTGCTTATTGGGTAAAACAAGTTTCTGGACAATAGGCAATAGATTGCAAATGGCCTTGATATAAGCTGCAGAATGGGCATCTATTTTTTTCTGTAAATTCAGTGCTTGAGCAATTAGATATAAATTGATTTCCTATGATTAAGGTATGCAAAGTAGATTGAAAAAAATAGCGCATTGTCCTTCCTAAAAAGATCTTACATAAAACTCCCCTTAAACTAAAACTTTATAATGATGCTGCAGATCAAGGGTTTATGGATAAAAGCAGATCAAAGGCTTATGGATAAAAGCAAACTTTACAGCCTTGTTTTATATGGTTTCTGAAAGTATAATTTGTGATGGGATACCTTATTGTGCAGAAATCATATTTTTCATCAGAATATAGAAGGTTCAAATCCAAGGCTATTTCCCAGTGATTTGGAAACTATTACTGACTGGTCAGTACTGTGCCGCCCTTTTGAGCCATGGGTTGAATTTTCTGAAATTTTAACAATTAGAAAGGGTATAAATATATTTTTCTTCCCATAGTTTTCTTATCTGCAAGCCCTTTTGAGCTGGAGTAATGGTATAAAATCATGATGACCTTTAAGTAATAGTGTGCCAGTGGGGGGAGGGGGGTTATGGGTAATAAATCTATGCAGGCGAAGAGCCACTTTCAATCCCTAGATCTCTCATTTAATTCATTTCAGCAAATAGAACTTGTGGCAGAATGCTGAATTATATAGACTTTGTTTTCACAAAGAAGAGCAAAGCATAAAATGTTTTCAAGGTGGTCTGTTAGTCACAGTTTGCTGTTTTAAGACCTACCTCTTGTTTTCCTTCTAAAAATGTAGCTCACCAATTACATATTCTATCACAAATGGTATTTTGTAAAGCTTCACCACTTTGAATTTCAAAATACGCTGTCATGTGTTTCCTTCCAAAATTCTCTTACCCATAATCCATCTTGAACTGGGCAATTTCTAATACAGATACCACTTTTCGGTATTGAGACTCATTTATGAGCGTTATAGGTAAAAACATCTAATAGGGGAGAAAACATCCACCTAACCCTGAAATAGTTATGTATTCCAGTAGTGCCTGGTTTAGGCAACTGTCCCCCCCCCTCCCTATTTAGAACCAAACTGCTCTAAAATAGTAATCCATGAATTAATTTTATCTCACTTGGACTAGAACAGTTCCATCTGTGCAAGGTTCTTGAAAAAGTTCTTCAAGAAAGTACAGATGGCTTAGAATGTGGAAGTTGGGCAGAATTTGATGGTTTCTCAATTCTACATTGGCTTCTTATTCAGGCCCATGTGAAATTTTAAAATTATGATCATGTTTAGATTGCTGACAGGATGGAGTTTGGGATATTTGAAGGGATACTGAGGGCAGGATGCACAAAACTCTGGCAACCAGTAAAAAATACTGGGTTGGGATCAGTGGTGTAGCAACGGGAGGCTGAACAATGCAAAGACCCTTTCAGAGATCATGTCAGAGATTCAGCGGGGACAGGAGACAGCAAGTACAATGACGATAGGCCAAGGGCAGACTGTCGGCCTTTTGGTGCTAGACGTAATCCAGGAGGGATGCAAAATCGAGTTCTGTGCCCCCTGCCAGACTGCTTTGTAATTTCTCCGGCTGGCTAGCCAGCCAGAAAGAGCCCTCAAAGTTCAAGCTACAATTAAAAAAACTGCTGGCTCTTTGGGCCTTAGAACAGGTCCCAGATGCAGTCTTAAGCCTCAGGCAGATACTCCATTTACTTCATTGTACCAAAGAAAGGCTCAGATGAGTGCAGACCAATTCTAGACCTTGAGTTGGTCAATGAGGCTCTGAAGGTCCCAAACTTCCGCATGGAGATCATTCGGACCATCCTAGCGGCAGTGGCGTTGGGGGAATTTCTTGCCTTCCTTGATCTGACGGAGGCCTATCTTCACATTCCCATTTTCCCGGTCCACAGGAGGTACTTGCAGCTTCATGTGCTAGAGTAGCATTTCCAGTTCTCAGCGCTCCCCTTCAGCCTGGCCATGGCACCTCTCATCTTTACAGAGGTGATGGTAGTGGTAGCAGCATACCTCCGCAAAGCTGGGATTCAGGTGCACCCATATTTGATGATTAGCTCATCAGAAGTCCATCTAAAGAGGAAGGCAAACTGGCATTTTTAAAAGTGGTGCAACTCCTCCAGGACTTGGGCTGGATAGTCAACCTCAAGAAGAGTCATCTGGAACCGACTCAGCACCTGGATTACCTAGGAGTCTTGTTCGACACGGCTTTGGACCAAGTGTTTCTTCCAGAGCCGCGCAGACTGAAGCAGATTTTGGAGCTGCTCCAGAGACCAGCTCCTACAGTGTGGCACTATCTGCAGGTCCTAAGATCAATGGCGGTAACCATAATGGTGGTTCCTTGGGCCAGAGCGCATATGAGACCTCTCCAAGACTCTCTCCTGTCTCGCTGATCTCTTCAGTCGGACTCACTACAAAAGCCACCCCCCTAACTACCTACAGCGAAGAGTAGCATTCGGTGGTGGCTGAAGTCAGCTTTCCTTTCCAGGGGCATGCCTCTTCATATCTCCTCCTGGGAGATACTAACGACCAATGCCAGCCTTTACAGTTGGAGGGGTCATTGTAATGGATACCCAGTCCAGGTGCATTGGACTCCGTCTCAGCAGAAGTGGTACATAAATCGCCTGGGACTCAAAACCATTCATCTAGAAGTTCAGGCACTAGAAAAGTCTCTGGAAGGCAAGGCAGTCAGAGTTTTCTCAGTCTTGGACAATGTGACAATGGTAGCATATGTCAACAGGCAATGAGGCACCAGAAGAGCCCTGTTGCACATAGAAGCTCAACTCCTCTTCCGGTGGGCAGAAGCTCACTTATAGGTGCTTTCAGCTGTGCATGAAACAGGAGTGGAAAATGTGCAGGTCAACTTTCCCAATCAGCAGACTCTCAACCAGGGGAATGGTCACTGTCTCCACAGGCGTTCAATGCCATAGTTCAGCAGTGGGGCCTCCACAGATGGATCTGATGGCCTTGGCAGTAAACACCAAGATGCCACATTTTTACAGCTGAAGATATAAGCTCGGAAGTGAAGATTTGGGTGCGTTAGTCTAACAATGGCCTAAGATTGAGCTCTTATCCATATTTCCTCCATGGCCCATGCTCAATCGAGTCATTTGCAGGAATTGCAATCCATCCCAGCTTGGCCGTCCTAGAGGCACCTGATTGGCCTCGCAGACTATGATATGCAGACCTAGTCTGTCTCCAGAGGCTAATGGCCTCATACTGCCGGTCCAAGTGGATCTTTTCACTCAGGATCCGGTTCCTATCAAGAATCTGGAACACTTTGGACTTACAGAATGGGTCATTACTACATGGCTCAGAGCTAAGAAGCCCTCCACAGTGGCACCTTACAGTGATGGTGTGTGGGAAAGGATGTAGAGCCCTGGTGATCTCCAATTTCGATAATCCTGGACTTTTTGCAGGATGGACTTCAGAAGGGACTGTTAGTAGGTTCTCTGAAAGTGCAGATAGCAGGCCTTTCCTGTTTCCGGGCTCTGGGGGAAAGAGACTCCTTGGCCTCTCACCTAGATTCTGCCCAGTTAATTAAAAGGACTCTACGGTTGTGCCCTCCGTTGCGTTCCTCTTTCCCTTCCTGGAACCTTAACATCATGTTGCAAGGTCTCAATAGTGCTCCATATGAGCCCTTATGGGAGGCTTCCCTTTTGGATCTTACAGTCAAGACAGTGTTCCCAGTGGCAATTATGTCAGTGAGACAGGTCCTTCTTACCAAAATTAGTCTTGTGTTTTCAAGTCAATCAGGAAGTCCATTTGCCCATTTTCCGCTCTATAGGATCTAAGAAAAAGGATAGTGTTGCATTTGCTGGATGTCAAGTAAGTGCTTCTTCAGTACCTCGAAGCTGCCAATGTGTATCGCCTTGTTGTTCTGACCAGTCATGCCGAGAAAGGGAGGCCAGCGTCTGGAGCCTTGAGTTCCAGATGGATTAAAATGGCCATTTCCTCTGCATATATGGGCTGTGATAAACAGCACCGATCGCAGTGAAATAGCATTCCACTAGAGGGATTGCTGTCTCTTGGACACAGAGTAGGGTTGTCTCACCTGAGGAGATATGTAGAGTGGCTACCTGGTCTAACCTTTATACCTTTACCAGGTTCTATAAGGTGGATGTAGCAGCCAGGAAAGATGCCACTTTTGGGTCCTCTGTTTTGAAAGTAGGCTCAGTCCACCCTAGACTCTGGGGACTGCTTTGATATGTCCCTAGCATTCAGGACCATTGGACACATTGTACTAGAAAGAAAGATCAGTAATCTTCTTTCTTGTAGATGTGTCTAGTGGTTCTGAACCCCCACCTTGTCTGTGGGCTTTGTCTGCCTTCTGCCATAGGATCAGTCTGAATTTAAAGAATATCTGTCTCTCAGAGGAGCTGAGGGGAAAAAAAAAGAAGAAATATGATGCAAAGGTAAATCCTCATGTCCATATAGTCTGGCTTCAGTCTCTACTTGATAGCAGGTCATGTGAGTAGTTGCGAGTTCCATACATAACTAAATAATGCTAGTTGCACAAGTTTGAATGTTATAACATTATTTCCTATGTTTGTTACAGAGCAGAACAAAATTGTAGTGTTGGGGGATCTTTCCCTGTTTTCCTCCTTCCTGTTATGTCTTTGATTACAGTGCTACTTGATTGCTTTTGTACAAACCGAGGGGACAGGAGCAGCTCCCTGGGAGGGAGGTGGAATGAAAACATGATTAACACTTTTCTGCAAACATTCAGATTCAAGATCCTAGCATTCAGGACCACTAGACGTATCTACAAGAAAGAAGATTACCAAGGTAAGAACTTAATCTTTCTCTTCTTCCAAATGTATTTCAAAACTTATTTGACAAGGGAAGGTAGATGATGCCTTTGCTATGTTATGTTCGTTTATACAGTGGTACCTTGGAAACAGGAAGAGGAGTCATTATATACCCCTTAGGGGGTTGTTGCAATCCCCTGATGCTGAGGAAGCATGCTGCTGCTTCTTTTTATTCTTTCTTTCAAGAAATATGTTTCCTTGTGTTGCCTGGGTTAGATTCTGGGCCCCTTACTATTTTCATGCTTTCCTTTTCCTGTGTAATCTCTAGACCTTTAGTCTGTGTTTATTCTCTGCTCACTTGTTCTTCTTGCTCTCCACATCTTGCTTTGTTCTTCAGTAGTTAATGATGCTCGTGAGACTTTCAGTGTTGTCATGGTGATGATACTACACTCACTACTTAGAAATGCTCGTGGCTGTATGACATGAGGGTGACCTTTAGAGAAATCTATGAAAATTCCTTTGAAAAGGCCTGAAATCGAGCTTGGTGGGGTATAAATAAGTGTGATTGGCCTGAAAAACTAAAGCCTGCTGTCTTTTTCCCTGTACAACTCAGTTGTCCAGTGAAGATATGTTGTTGTTTTATTATGACATACAAACATCAGTAATATCAAGGCCAATAGCCCAAATAAGTGAATGATTTATCTGCCCAACAAGAGCAAGGGCGGACGCAGAGCCCAAACAAAGCAGAGACACACAGCAGGTTCAGGGGAACAGAAAACAATTCTTCCTTAAAAGTGCCAGGTGTGAGGGGTCCTGTTGGAGTCACAGGCAAAGGAGAAAATATAGGGTTACCAGATGTCCGGGATTTCCTGGACATGTCCTCTTTTTGAGGGCTCCGTCAGGCATCTGGGCAGCTTTTTTTTTATTTTACTGGGGGGTTTTTTCTGGATTTTGACAACGGCAAGATACTTTTCCATAAAATACCCCCAAAATTTGGTAATAGCTATTGAAAGAGCCTTAACCCCACACTATATAAGCCAAAATGGGGAGAGTTCTTGAAAATTTAGTGAATAAATAAAGTGCAATAAAGAAAGAGACCTCAGTACTGGGGAACTGCAGTCAGTCAATCAACTAGCAATATAACCCCGGGCAGACAACTCATATTGATCTATTGACTATAACCTAAATGAGTTTGCCCTGTACCTCATTATGTGTCCTCTGTCATGAAAATTAATAATAATAATAAGAAAACTTTTCAATGTACTCTCCTCATTTAGGGGTCCTTTTACTAAGGCACACTAGCTATTTTAGTGCACGCCATAGACTATAATGGAGGCGCTAGCATTTAGTGCACGCTAAATCGGCTAGTGTGCCTTAATAAAAGGACCCCTTAGCAAATTACAAATTTTTATTTTTCACTGCTCAAATCAAAAAACACCAAAAATTAAGTGCCAAAAAATAATATATGTGAAAATTCAAACTTATCTGGGTCCAAAGGAAAATAGTCACTGCCCGACAGATCCGTTTCACTATCTTCTTCAGGAGCAGGAACCCATTAATCCTTCTTGAACAATGGCAGATTATAATCCATCTTTCCAAAACAATAAATGACCTGCTTCGAGGTAAAATTACATTATTCGCCGATGACGCCAAATTATGCAACATAGTAGGCAAAAGCACAGTGCTCGACAGTATGACGCAGGACCTACTCCTACTGGAGCATTGGTCAAAGACTTGGCAACTAAGTTTCAATGCCAAAAAATGTAAGGTCATGCACCTTAGCAGCAAAAATCCATGCAGAACTTACACCCTAAATGGTGAGACCCTAGCAAGGTCTGCAGCAGACTTGGGAGTGATCATTAGTGAAGACATGAAGACCGCTAATCAAGTGGAGAAAGCATCATCCAAGGCTAGACAAATCATGGGTTTTATCCGTAGAAGTTTCATCAGCCGTAAGCCCGAGGTCATAATACCGTTGTACAGATCCATGGTGAGACCTCATCTGTAATACTGTGTACAATTCTGGAGGCCACATTACCAAAAAGATGTGCTGAGAGTTGAATCGGTTCAGCGAATGGCCACCAGGATGGTCTCGGGACTCAGGGATCTTCCGTATGAGGAACGGCTGGGTAAGTTGCAGCTATACTCACTCGAGGAATGCAGAGAGAGGGGAGACATGATTGAGACATTCAAATATGTCATGGGCCGTATCGAGGTGGAAGAAGACATCTTTGTTCTTATAGGACCCACGGCAACAAGAGGGCATCCGTTGAAAATCAGAGGTGGGAAATTTCATGGCGACACCAGAAAATACTTCTTCACCGAAAGGGTGGTTGATCGCTGGAATAATCTTCCACCACAGGTAATTGAGGCCAGCAGCTTGCCAGATTTTAAGAAAAAATGGGATAGGCATGTGGGATCTCTTCATGGAGGAAGTTAGGGGTTGGGTTATTAGAGTGGGCAGACTAGATGGGCCGTGGCCCTTTTCTGCCATCATTTTCTATGTTTCTAAAAATAGCGTGAGTTTGAGAATTTAAATATAACCTTCTACAATGAATTTAATAAGAGCTTTTTAATGGCACTTTTCAATTAATATTGCCAATTAAGTTCAATTAAAAAGGTAATCCCCCTTTTACTAAACCCAACAGCATAGGCTAGTGCAATAAATGGTCTAACATCCATAGCCATTGAATGGGCGTTTGCCGTGTGGCTTAGTAAAAGGTGGGGGGAAGTTAGGCACTTAGGCGTAGATTCTAAAAAAAAAAAAAGCATTCAAAAATGACGGGCTGCTATCGCAGCCGTTCTGATAGTGATTTTAAAAAGTGAGTCATTCTCAAATGAGGTTGGCGGAGAGTAGCAAAGACTTGCTAAATTTGCATGTGCCTATCGCTACTGATAGCGATAGGCACATACACAGAATAAACACAAAAACAAAAAACACTGCAGGGGAGGGCTCTGTTTGCGGCAGGAGAAAATAGGCATCTCTCCTGCTGCTGGATGGGGGTGTCGCTTGGCGGCGGGAGAGAGTGGGAATCTCTCCCGCTGCAGGGAGGGGTGTTGTTTGCGGTGGGAGAGAATGGGCACCTCTCCCGCTGCTGGGGGGAGGGGGGTCACTTGGCGGCGGGAGAGAGTGGGCATCTCTTCCGCTGCTGGGGTTTTAAACAGTGCTGTCACTGTACCGGCACCTCTGAACCTGTCACAGATTTTTGTTGCCAAAAGCCACCACCGCTCTTGTAGAATGGCTCAGTGATTTTTTTAAGAATCCACTGGAGCGCTCATTTCAATATTGAAGAGTCCATTTGCATGGCAGTGTCAGAGACTGCTAGAAAGCTCGCTAAATGCTGAGATAAGCCGTTTAGATAATCTGCCGCTAAAACCAGTTCAGTGACCGCGTTAAAGTTTTGGGAATCTGGCCCCTAGTTCAGCTAAGCGTGCCGATCTAGACTGCACATTAATTTTGCTGTTAACGTGAACAGTGCAAAATCTTATGACAGTTAAGTAAAATGTCCTTTAAGTATAAATGTAATAAATCGGGGATTGAAACAAACTCTTCTGTTTATCTTGAGTCAGACTTTTGATTTGTGCAAAGAATTATGCATAAGATCAAACTTCCCTCATACAAAGAGAAAGACAAACCTTTATGACCCAATCCAAAGTTGTTGGGGTTTTGTTTTTTTGGTTTTTTTTGTAGTTTGAACATAAACTATCTAGCAATGAATATCTTCAACTATACAGACAGAAGCTCCCTTCCATTTTCTTATTTCAATGGAACATGAATCCTTTTATTTGGTTTAATATTCCATCCTCCCAAAAGAGCTCAGAACGGGTTTCAGTTTATATTCATAGTATTACAATGAAGCATTGCAATGTTACCCCCTTTTTCTAAAACCATAGTGCGATTTTTAGTGCCAGCTGAGGCAGTAACAGCTCTGATACTCGTAGAATTCCTCTGATCGTCAGAACTGTTACCGCCACGGCTGGAGATAAAAACCGCCCTACAGTTTTGTAAAAAGGAGGGGTGGGCATTAGAATGTAGCATTACATAGGGTTACTCTGTGAACAGAAGATAGTCCGCATGAGCTATACTAAAATTATCAAATCATGTCACCCTGTTGTGCAGTTTGTACGTATAAGATCAGCATTTTCTTGTATCTGGAAACCATGAAAACCCACTGGGCAACCCAGCCCAGTTAATCTGAATGAGCACTTTACTTCTTCAAAGTCTGAGAGTAGTGGTACAGAGTAATTAATTCATCAGTGCGGTTTAGCAAAGTGAGATGTCTTTAATGCACGTTGGCATCTTTTATGCTGTGTAACATATTTTCTGTTTTCTTAAGGTGCTGACATGCATTAGTGGAGAAACCCTTCTTTATATTCTGCTGTCATGAGATAATGAAATGTATTTAAAATGAAAAATGGGAATTAGCTATGAGAGATCTGTACTGTATAATTTGATAGTAACTTTATTCCATGTTAATCTTCATCCAGCCATCCACCTCCCCTGCTATTGCTTCAGATATCCTATCGTCCCTGTATCCCCTTTCATTCTGCCCCCCTCCCCCACCCAAACCTGGAAATCATAACGGTAGTTATTTATCCAGATGTGGAAGTGCCTTGTAGAAATCCTTTCACACTGCTGTTCTGCTGGTGGTTTGGGGCGATCGCTACACTGTATCGATACAGTAAGATTAAAGGGTGTTTCGGGGGGGGGGGGCTCATTTTTAACCCTTCCTTGCCCTGAGGGGTAATGGAACAACTCAACCCTATGTCTGCATGATTCATTTCTAGCTGCCCAACCACCAATATTCAGTGGCACTTAAACGTAGAAAGTGGGCAGGTCAGTGTGGCAGTACAGGGGGCAGTGTTGGGGAGGAGCTGGCAGTTATGCATGTACTGACAAAGCTATCCTAAATTTGGCCAGTTAGCTATATGGGTATCAGCCGTGCCACATATTTTTTCAATTGCTCCTTTAGCCCTCCGATCCCCCTCCTCCTTCTGTTTCTCCAGGCCCACCTCAGATCCATGGTTGTCCAGTGTAGGCAATGGGGGCAGGAACAAACCCTACTTATTTCCTGTATCTAGAAGCTGCATCCTCAAAATGGCTGCAACAACCTTTTGTGGCAGACTGGCCGTACTGCAAGGCTAATCTAATCTAACTTAAATCTTAAATTTATATACCATGTCATCTCCCTATAAGGAGCTCGACTCGGTTCACATAAAAATCAGTAATCGAAGTTAGATTAGAGAAAAAAATAACTTTTTAAAAATTATTTATTCATTTTTAAACCTTTCAATAAGTGCAATATAAGATAAAAACAGTTTATATTTTAAGATCACTTAATATTCTATCAGAAACTAATTCAAATCTAATATCCTACAAAGATTCAAAACTACATATTGTCCCAGATTTTGCAAAAAAAAATACAGCTAACAAGCACAAACAATTTCTACAACTTCGACCAAAGCTTAGGGAACTGGGGGCTAAATATGGCCTTATGTACCCAGCTGTAATGCTTGTTACACTTGATAATAAAATGACACAGTTTGAAGACCCAGCAAGGCTGGTGGAGTTTTTGGAACAACAGAAAGAACCCGTATCTATGTAGATCTTGAAAATGTCACATCGACAAGTATGCAACGAGAAAATATTTTAATGACTTTTGATTGGAATAAGAAGTAAAGAAGAAAGAGGAAGAGAAAAAATAACTTATTAATGAAGACCCTCATCTGACTTCCTAGAGAGAAGATAGAAAATTGTTCTAAGAAAAATTAGTTAAAAACTGTTGAACTAACAGTGTTTTCATACATTTATGGAAAATCTGCTACAAGAGGTTGTGGCAGCCATTTTTAGGATACAGCTGCTACAAGCAGGAGTGAGTGGGGGTTCTTTCCTGCCCCCAACTGAACCACCAGGAACCTGAGGTAGGTTGGGGGGGTGTTGATGTCATAGGTTGGAGAGAGGTTGAATGGAAGGAGAGAGCTGTTTTGGGAGGCAGAAAGGGGATTGGAGGGCTAAAAGAGCAGTTGAAAAGTTATGTGGGTGCTGATCACTATTCAGCTGGGACCCACATAACTGTTCTTGTGGGTGCCAACAGATATTCAGCCAAAGCCTGCAGAACTGACTTATGTGGGCCTGGGCTGATATCAGCCAGCACCCACATCAGCTTTGGCATTTAAAAAAAACATTGTCCGCCACCAGCTAAATAATGGACGGGTAGTGTAAGTTGACCGTTTAGTGCTGTTTATGACACATCAATAACAAGTGAAAATATGCACCTAAATGTGGCATCCTGTGCACACAAATGATAGTATTCTGCAAGCTGTACACACATGCCCATGCCCTTTCCACATGAATGCCCCTTCAGTTACACACTAGAACATTTATACACCAAATTTCAAAATGGTACCTACCTGCCATTTTATCCCTATTTGGGTGCATAACTTCCACTGTAAATTAGGACTGTTTAAATTTTATCTTTTCGTGGGAAACACTTTGCTTCTTATACTATCGTTACAAAAGAATGTTAGCAGAACAATCTGGGAAAAGTAAAAACTTTAAAGAAGTTTGGAGTCATAAGAACATAAGAATTGCCGCTGCTGGGTCAGACCAGTGGTACATCCTGCCCAGCAGTCCGCTCACGCGGCGGCCCTCAGGTCAAAGACCTGCTCTAAATGAGTCCAGCCTCACCTGCGTACGTTACAGTTTAGCATGAACTTGTCCAACTTTGTCTTGAAACCCTGGAGGGTGTTTTCCCCTATAACAGACTCCGGGAGAGCGTTCCAGTTTTCCACCACTCTCTGGGTGAAGAAGAACTTCCTTACATTTGTACGGAATCTATCCCCTTTCAATTTTAGAGAGCGCCCTCTCGTTCACCCTACCTTGGAGAGGGTGAACAGTCTGTCTTTATCTACTAAGTCTATTCCCTTCAGTATTTTGAATGTTTCGATCATGTCCCCTCTCAATCTCCTCTTTTCAAGGGAGAAGAGGCCCAATTTCTCCAATCTCTCACTGTACGGCAACTCCTCCAGCCCTTTAACCATTTTAGTCACTTTTCTCTGGACCTTTTCGAGTAGTACCGTGTCCTTCTTCGTGTATGGCGACCAGTGCTGGACGCAGTACTCCAGTTGAGGGTGCATCATGGCCTGGTACAGCAGCATGATAACCTTCTTGGATTTGTTTGTGATCCCCTTCTTAATCATTCCTAGCATTCTGTTCGCCCTTATTGCCGCCGCAGCACATTGCGCAGACGGCTTCATCGACTTGTCGATTAGAACACCCAAGTCTCTTTTCTGGGAGGTCTCTCCATCTGTATTCGTGCATGAGATTTTTGTTACCGACATGCATCACTTTACACTTATCCACGTTGAACCTCAATTGTCATGTCGATGCCCATTTCTCAAGCTTGATTATGTCACGTTGCAGATCTTCACAATTCCCCTGTGTCTTCACTACTCTGAATAACTTCGTATCGTCCTTAAATTTAATCACTCACTCGTCGTACCAATTTCCAGATTGTTTATAAAGATGTTGAAGAGCACGGGTCCAAGCACCGAGCCTTGCGGCACCCCACTGGTGATGCTCTTCCAGTCCGAGTATTGTCCATTTACCCCCACTCTCTGTTTCCTATGCTCTAGCCAGTTTTTAATCCACATGAGTATTTCACTCTCGAGTCCATGGTTCACAATTTTCCAAAGTAGTCGTTCATGCGGAACCTTGTCAAACACCTTCTGAAAATCCAGATATACAATGTACATTAGAGTCCTTTATTAAACAAATTAATGATTAGTAATTCATTAGATTAAGTTTTCTTTGCACACACTTCCAGGGAGGGAGGGTTGGGTAATTTGCAAGTATGTACGTACTGTTTTGTGTTTGGTTTTTTTTTAATTCTGTGAATGTATACTGTTTGCACTTTTTATCTGCTTAGAAAATCAATAAAGATTTATAAAAAAAAAAAAAAAAGTTAAGTACCAAAATGGCACCTAATCTCTGGTGCACTATATAGAATGAGGGCATAGGTAGGGTTACCATGGCCTGATTTCCCCAGACATGTCCTCCTTTTGAGGACATGTCTGGGGATCCAGACGGCTGTTCAAAACCCGCCACTTTGTACGGGCTTTGAAAAGCTTCTGGCAGCGAGCGACGTTGGGACAGCATTCGCGCATGCACGGATGCAATGCAGTGATGTCACGTGCACGACGTCATCTCGTCACACCAGCACATGCGTGAATGCCATCCGATGTTGCACGTGCAGGATGACGGGGGGGGGGGGGGGGTGTAGGGTCTAGCGTGGCAGGCCTGGGGGCGGGGCTGTGGGTCCGGATTTTCCATTTGGAAAATTTAGTAACCCTTGGCATAGGCTTCTTTTATGTAAATTCCCAGCTGGGGATTGAACCATGCTTAATTCATCAGAGACCTTGAGGGTCAAACCATCCAAAGATGTGTAGAACTGGCTCGACACCCTGTCTCATAAACTACTCTTAAGGTTTTCAGCTAAGATTTACTCCCCCCCCGCCCTCTTTTATAAAACTGTAATGTGTTTTTTATTGCCAGACGCAGTGGTAACAGCTCCGATGCTCATATGAGTGTTGGAGCTGTTACTGCTGCGGGCCGGGGCTAAAAATCATGCTACAATTTTGTAAAATAGGGGGGGGGGTTACTGCACAAGTTGCAATTGATTGTAAAAATGGTTTACTTAAATGGTGATATAGTACAATTTGACATCTAACAATATTCTTATGATGTAAATATAAGGCTGATGATCTTATGCTTTGGGATTGTGTGTCATAGATTTGAATGTATGAAATCCTTTATTTTATTTTTCCCAGGGGTGGAGGAGTTTTCTTTTAAAAATTAGCTTGTAGTTCCACAGTTACTTTGCTTTTGCTACTCACATATGTGAACACTCCCCTGTGGGTGTTGAGGAACACGTCTACTAACAGATAAACCACTACTTTTTGTCAAGTATTGTAAATATTTTATTGAAATTGAAAATAATTCAAGCTTGGAAACATTTTCATATTTTGTTGAAATTTTTGATGATTTCTCATAAAAATTAATTCTTCATCACAGTATCAAGGACAATATTTTTCTTGATTTATGTGGATCAACTGTATTTATGAAGAGATTCACCCAAGGCAATGCAATTCAACATAAAACTTACAATTTATAGCAAGACCAAACATAAATACAATGAATGAGTTAAACTCAAAATCAGCAAATTGAAACTTAATAATAGGACTACCGTGAAACAGTTTCAAGAATATGCTTATAACAGCACTAAATTTCAAATGAGAGATATAATACTTATGAATGAGAGATATAATACAATGTCAGTGAAGGTACCTTTTAGGATATGGCCCTCCGTTAGTAGTGCAGAGACTTGAGCCAGAGACTGAAGAGATTTAAAAAGGCTTTTATTAAGCAAGCATATATGCTGGACTTCTGGGCAGAACTGGCTGCATAAACAGAAGACCCTGAGAATTTCAAACACAAAGATTATATAGGGTCCTAACCAGTCCGAACCAGTTCTAACCAGCTCTGACCAAAAGGTAACAGCAGAGAGAAAAACAAAACCATAAATCCATCCTATAATCTATACATCAATGGCTAGCTAACATCTACATTCCTTTGCCTCCTGGCTGTACCAGGCACTAAGACAGATACATAGAACAGGCCTGCATGCATACGTGATTTCTCAGAGCAATAAAGTGGAGTCACAAGTTGTTCTTTATACTAATTATGACCCACTGATCTAAAATAAAGTTTTCTTCATCTACACCGTGACCCGGCTATGTCAGCTAGCTAGGGATCCTTCATTCCCAACTTTTCTTCTGTAGGCTAGCTGACTAGCTGGGTTATGGGAGGTCAGGGCCATCTGTATCAGAGGTGGGGACTGGGTGATAGGAGGAAAGGGCCAGGACTAGGGCGGTGGTACTTTTGTCAATCGTAGTCCTAATAGTACGGTTAAGGGTTTTCAATAAACATGGTAACAGGCAAGGAAGAACACAAAATATGACAGAGAATACCAGGAAAATTATGGTGAGGGCTTTAAAGAGTCCCGGTTTGGAGGCCCAATCAGTCAGTGAGTTAAGTCCAAACATATCATCATCAGCCCAAGTAGCAGGACCGTAGACAGCAATGATGCGCTCCGGGGGCCAAGTGTCTTCCCATTTACCAATTTCCAGGCTTCTTTCAGAACGGGCCCGTTGATCGAATACTGGGACAGCCAGATGTTCTCCTTCGGATAACGGGAGGAGGAAGAAGGCTGGTTTGATAGTGCCCAGAACACAAGTGCCAGTCCAATTTGAGGGTAGAGTGGGGTATGCCGTTTTCCCACAGATCCAGTAGTATCCTTCCGGTGCAGCCCAAGGGGCAGAAGCAGGCAGGTTGAGGTAGACATTTAATGTGGTAGCATTGCCAGTAGTATTCCATCGTCTGGGTATTTTTAACTTAGGATCTCCGGTCCAATAAGTCCAACCGGGCTGAGAGGTGCTGTTTTTAGTCCATAAGGATTGGCACTGCAGGTGGTGACAGAGGGCACAAAGTCTTGTTGGTCAAGTTTCATATGTTCATAAAAGTCTGGAAACACAATGCTGTGTTGTTCAGGGATTCGGTGTCTCTCAACGAGTTTGATGTGCAAGACAGTACCAGGGTCTGTGCCCTTACCGTATATCTGTAGGCCCACAAGATAGCGAGCTTTCCGGAGGCTATCATCGAGGTTCCATTTAAACGACTGTAGAATAGTGAAATTAAGTGGGTTACAGTTCTGGAGGCCACAGTCAGAGGTAGTCACCACTTTGGATAATATGGCTCGGGTGGTGGGCAGTCGGGTCATACCCCAAGTAGCCCAGGATACACATTTCCAGTAGTTACAGTAGTAGTGTTCGGAAGACCCTTCACAGTGGGACGGCTTCTGTCCCGCCAGGCACATGTATTTATCATTGTGCATATATTCCCTCCTCCATGCCAGGGTACCACAACGTCCAAGGAAGGTGGGGTTCTGGTCCATGGCATGGCAAGCATCAAAGAGGACTGAGGCCGGGACATGGGGATTAGTGACCAGGGTTTGTTGAATCAGGGGGCCCTGATCCCAGACTGACCTGACCTCTATCCAAGTATCCCTATTAGTTGCTCTGGGGTCGAAACAGATCTGTGAATCTCCATTATTACATATAGAATATTCAACCTTGTTATATATACATACAGGGGTCACTAGTTGATCCTTACACTCATAATTAGTTTGAAATCTAATAACATTTTCCGTTTTGCCCCCATTGTCCACTAGTGCCACACAAGGGGCACACCCAGGCGTGGGAGGGGTAGGGGACATGGACAATGTTGGCAAGACGTAAATCACAAGCAGTAAATATACAACAGAGTTCATATTAAATATCTTGTCAGATCTCCGGATCAGACGTGCGTGATTACTCTTCCAGAGTGTGGGGCAGCCGCGTGATTTTCAGTTGAAGGTCAGTAGGCCCTTTTTCACAAATATACTCAGCAGCGGGCTTCACACGGCTGTAGTGAATCCAAGACTCGTGGCGGGACAATTTGACAGCTGTGGGAGAAGCAAGTAAGACAGTGAAAGGCCCTGTCCAAAGGGGTTTCAGCGGTTCTTTCTTCCATACTTTCAGCCACACTTGGTCCCTAGGTTTGTAGAGGTGAACAGGGGTTGTAATTGGCAGCGGGGCTCTAGAAATACCCAGTTCTGTAATTTCATAATGGTCTTTCCTAGCTGCTTTATCTCTGCGTCTGTGATAGCGTTCCCTATCTGTTCAAGAGACTCGGGGTCTAGACTGACTATCGGCGGGGGTCGGCCATACATGAGCTCAAATGGGGACAACCGATTGCGTTTACCTGGGGTACAGCGGATGCGAAATAGAACAGAAGGAATCAGTTTGGGCCATGGCAGGCGGCTTTCCTCTGCCGCTTTTCCGAGGAGGGTTTTAATAGTTCTGTTGATGCGTTCAACTTGGCCAGAGCTCTGGGGGTGATAGGCCGCATGTAATTTCCAGGTGATTTGCAGAGTCTGAGAGACAGCTTGTGTGACTTGTGATATGTAGGCGGGGCCATTATCGCTGCCAATCACTAGGAGCAGGCCATAGCGAGGGATGATGTCATGGAGTAAAGCCTTTACTATTTCCCTACTTTTCTCTGTGCGCACTGGGTAGGCCTCTGGCCACCCAGTGTGGGAATCAATGAAAACCAGGAGGTAACGGAACCCATGGGAGGGGGGCAAGTGGGTAAAATCAGTAGAGAGGACTTGCATGGGGTGTGAACCGATAGGCTGGTGACCAGGAACGGGGGATCTGACAGAAGAGGGGTTGTGTCGGAGGCAAATGACACAGCGGAGCAGGACATGGGAGATGAGTTGAGAGAGATTCGGGATATAGAAATTCTGTCGGAGAAGAGTGCGGAGAGCTGGGTTACCGGCATGAGAAAAATCGTGTGCACGTTGGACAACAGTGAGGGCCAGGAGTTGAGGGACGTACAGGAGGGGGGTGGATGTGTGAGAGGAAGGTATAGTAATCCATCCAGATGGGAGGGTACAATGGCCAGATTGCTGCACGGCCCACTTGCGCTCGGGGTCAGTGTACTGGGGGGAAAGGGAATGAAGGAAAAGTTGAGGGGAGGAAAGGGATAACAGAAGAGGGGGTGTGGGCGGACCTTGGAGGGCCGCCTGGCGAGCCGAGCGGTCAGCCAAGGCATTACCGCGGCTGATGAAATCACGGAGGCGACGGTGGGCCCGGCAGTGCATGATAGAAACTTTGGAGGGTAGCAAGATAGCATCCAAAAGGTCCAGGATGAGTTGGTGGTGTTGGATAGGGGATCCAGAGGAGGTGAGGAAGGAACGCTGGCGCCAGAGGACAGCGTGGGCGTGAACAGCTAGAAAGGCAATTTAGATAGGAAAAAAAAACAAAATGCAAAAAGGGAGAGAAAAATCTCCAAAAATGGCCAATGGTATAGTTGGTTTCCCCGGGGTACCCCACAAACCAAACAGATAGACAACACAAAGATTACAGGGCATAAACAAACATAGAAAACACAAAAGGCGTGAAACTTTTCTTCCAGCTGGCAAGGATTCAGAGCTGAACTTAGATCTGCAGAGAAATGCACAGTTATACAAAAACAAACGTCCATCATAGCACGAATCATAATTGGGTGCACACAGTGGCAAAGTAAAGTGCGATATAACACATGGCATAATAATCACATAATCACATAATCATAAAAGGCATCTATTAATGGTTACTGGAACATCCGAAAGAGAAAACGTAAGAATGTGATCACTCTGGCTTGGTGCCCTGCCAATTACATTCATAAGGCAGACAGGGACGCAACTGCTAGGGTGTGCTTCAATCTTGAAAAATAAGCAAAACTTACTAGGTAAAGTAAGATACAGTGTACAATGTTAAATATAGAGGTATTCTGAAGTATGGCAATGTCAATTCAAAGGAAAAAAAAAAGAAACATGTTAAATGTTAAGTGCAAGGTCATTTCAAGGTTACTGAAAGCAGAACATTGTCCTCCTTCTCTGGGTAGAAAAAGGCTCATTGTAACAGGTCCAGAACAGCTCTGTATGTATGACTGCGAAGACAAAGAAGAGACATTTTAACGTGACACCACCCCTGAGGTCACTTAGCCATGTTCCCTGCAGGCAGACCTGGAACCCTTGTCTGCCACCTGGGTCCCGCTACACTCTGAGGAGTGGGCACTGCTGCAGACTAGATGTAGCTACTTTACTCTGCACTGTCCGTACATAATAAGGACACCCTTCCTCTGGAGTTTGAACTACCAAGTTTATTTTAAAGGTATTTCTGTTTCCAATTGTATTTAGAATCCGATTGATAATAACACTTTATACAAACGTGCATGGGAAGAAAGAATTCATAAAGAACACCAGGATAAAGACACAATACGGGAAAGCAAGGGAGACTGTTAGCACAAAAGAAGTAATCTCAATCTATCCGTTATCAATAAAACTCATTCATAAAGGAAAAAAAAAAAAAAGTTGACCACATTACACCGCTATTGATTAAGTCCCACTGGCTACCTATTAGCCACCGAATTACTTTTAAGATATTATTCTTGGTTTTTAAAGTTCTAGCTTTCAATGAGCCTCAATTCATGTCTAGAATGATCATTCCTTATTATGCCCCTCGTTCTCTACGATCATCATCACAAGACTTATTAACTGTCCCTTCCTTAAAAATTGTGGGTACAAGAAGAAATGACATGTTTTCTGTTACAGCGCCACAAACGTGGAATGTACTGCTACTGTACATCAGAAAAGAAAAAGATCTTATCTCTTTTATAAAACTCTTAAAAACTTTGTTATTTAACTTTGTACTTGTGTCTTAAAATTGTTTATCCTCTAAAATGTGTTTTTTTTTTTTAATTGTTCAGCGCTTAGAATGTTTGTATAGGCGATTCATCAAATAATAATAAAACTTGAAACTTGAACTTGAATTATCAAGCCCATGTTTAGCAAATATTTCAATTTTCAGAAAAATATGGATACTTAACCTCTATCATTGTTAGTCTTGTACTTTAAATCCCCCAACACTGGGATACAAAGGCAGGGATGTGCCCAACACAAACCCCACATGTCTGACAAACGGTTGCTTTTTTTTTTTTTTTCTTTTTTTATTACCAGCAGACACACTTTGACAACTGCGAGAACACGTAAACTATCTGGCTCAACTTTCTTTAAATTACTCACTGTCTGTAACAAATCCACTGCACGCAACATATATCTAAAATCACAGTCCTTATTCTCGTTCATCAGTGCGAACTCACATTCTTAATTCTGTCTTGATCCACATGCATTTTACCCTGTTAAGCAACTTACACTATCCTGTCTGCAACTTTCGGCAAAACAATCATGCTGGCTTGCTTTACCAACTTTTCCCAGGTTTCCAACCTAAATGCTATTTCCATCTCCCCGGGTAATTTCTCAACATCACCAATTTCTTGTTCTCTGTGTCTTGTCAGGTGTCCCCAGAGCTTTTGTTTTATTAATTTGACAAGTATGACAAAAAGTTGATTAAATTCCAAATACTAAGCCTCGGACAACAATAAAAATAAGGGTGAAGAAAACAGTAAAGAATTACAAAATTACAAAAAAACCTCTACAAACCCAGAATTAAACGTATAAGAAACAATGAAAGAAAAAAAAAGAACTTCAAGGAGGAAAGGAAAGAGGACATAGATGGGGGTGTTTGTTTTGTTGCTTTGAATTGATCTAAATGGTGCTAAACCATAAGATGAGGAGAGTTAATCCAGTCCAAGCATGACTGTGTAAAAGCCTGAACCAATTCAGAACTAATGAGCATACCTTAGTTTATTTATCATAGGCAAAATACATTGCAATCCCTAAAGCCAAACACTAGTGTTTGTTGTTTTTAGTGAGGGTAGACTTTGCCATCTTAGGGTCACCATAATCGCCAGAAAAGGCGGTTGTAAAATGTTTAAGCATGATCTGAAGGGGCTCGATGGTGTTCTGACCCATATTATACAATCTATATATGCACCCAACAAAAGTTCCAATTTCCAGAAACCAGAATCCTATATACCTCTCTGTGCTTCACAACAGATTAAGAAGTTACTAGACAGAAGAGATAGAGACAGGATAGAGAAGGAATCAACTTCTCACTTACCAAGACAGGTCCGGTACCGGCACAACAAAACCAGGAGCCAGAAATCTCCACCGATTCGTTCCTTCTCGAGGTGCAATCCGTTGTCTTCGACGAGAAACCGTTCCTGGTCAACCACCAGGTTAATGCCGGCTATTACGGGTCTCGTAGGAGGCAAGGTTTGAAATCCTCCGAGGGAGACGATCGTGCCAAACAGGCTCAAGTCTGTAGATCAAGTCCCTGTTCGGCTGCGCCAAATGAAGGTACCTTTTAGGATATGGCCCTCCGTTAGTAGTGCAGAGACTTGAGCCAGAGACTGAAGAGATTTAAAAAGGCTTTTATTAAGCAAGCATATATGCTGGACTTCTGGGCAGAACTGGCTGCATAAACAGAAGACCCTGAGAATTTCAAACACAAAGATTATATAGGGTCCTAACCAGTCCGAACCAGTTCTAACCAGCTCTGACCAAAAGGTAACAGCAGAGAGAAAAACAAAACCATAAATCCATCCTATAATCTATACATCAATGGCTAGCTAACATCTACATTCCTTTGCCTCCTGGCTGTACCAGGCACTAAGACAGATACATAGAACAGGCCTGCATGCATACGTGATTTCTCAGAGCAATAAAGTGGAGTCACAAGTTGTTCTTTATACTAATTATGACCCACTGATCTAAAATAAAGTTTTCTTCATCTACACCGTGACCCGGCTATGTCAGCTAGCTAGGGATCCTTCAGTCAGCATAATACTTATGAAACAACTAATAAATGCACATCAGAACATTCAAATAACATAGATATGACGCTAATGCTTTTCTTCAATACAGCTTATCCTATAGCTGTGGGGCCAAGATGGGGGCAAGATAGGTGGTACAAAGTTGGTTGGGATAAATAGATGGAAGGCTAAACTCGGGCAAGTTGATTATACAGTTAAACAAGATATAATGAACTGATTTATTTACAGTGTGTAACAAGCTAGTCCTGGTGCCGAGTGAATGTATAGTCAATCACCCTATGTATTTATTAAAGGCTTGGTTGGTGCAAGATAGTGAATCCTGTGGGACATAGTTCAACCAATGGTGCTCCTCCGCTTTCATTCAGCCAGGTCTCAGTTATTCCCAAGATGTCTAAGTGGTATTCACTGATGACCTCATGGATCATAGGAAAATTTTTATTGGCTGATCTGGCATTTACTGGGCCCAAGTTTCCAAGTAATGGTCTGTTAGTTGTAGCTGTAGTTTTGTAAGGGTTATATAGCCTGCATATAGATTTTTACACAGAACTGAATACATTTCTCCTGCTAAATCCAGAGACTGCCTGAAGCAGGGAAACCTTTGACCTACTTCTGCTCCTTAGGGGTCTTATCAGTGCTGATGCAACTGGGGTTTATTATCATCACATGTTACAGCTTGGAACCTTATTTGGGACAAGCTGCCCCTTTGAGACCACTTAGGCATCCTGCAGGTATAATTGAATGTTTCACGAGACTTCCTGGACAAAACTTATACGTTGTGACTTATACAATGTGAAAGCAGGCATAAGTGGCAAAAAGGTATCCAAAGTGACCAGATAACCACTGCAGAAATCATGTAAAGACCCACACACACTCCCCCTGTGATCACTGACCCCTTCACACTGCCACAAATATCAGAATAAAAAAGTGTATACCTGTCTCGGGAACATCAGCACCTAGTAGACCTGCATACAGCCTAGTAGACCTGCATACAGGTGTCTTAAGTAGCCTGGGGTTGGGGGGGGGAGTCTAGTGGCCCATAAGCCACTCTAACCACTACATTCGTGGTGGAAAATGTGAGGCCATCAACCCCCCCCCCAAACCCTGCTCTACTAACATATAGGTACCACCTGCAGCCATAAGGGCTATTGGGATTTTATAGAGTGGTGTGGGTGTGGAGTGTTTTGAGGGCTCACCATAACCTATAAGGGAGTTCTGGTGAGATGTTTATGTGGCACCCTTTTTGTGAAGTTCACAGCAGTGCCCTATTAAGGTGCCCCACTGCTCTATTGCCACGTCTGGGTGGCCAGTCCATCACAATGCTGGCCCCTCCCTCCTCCAAATGGTCTTGTTCTGGACATTTGGGATTTGGATGAAATTTTGTTTGAAGATATGGTATGAAGATAGACATACTGGCGGGTCTGGATGAACAATAGCCTGGACTTCCAGATAGATAATTTAAAAAAAAAAATTCTAGACTTCCGGTGACATCATGGGGATGAGTGGTCGCTGAAAAGCACTGCTCCCGTCCTCGCGAGCCCTGCCGTCTTTTTTCCCCACTTGCAATCGGGATCCGAGTGCTCCGGAGGTACCGGGTGCTTCATTGCGTCGGGGGACGTCTGTGCGGCGCGATTTTATAGCGCTTATGGCCTTGAAACCGGCCCGTCCTGCGCGTGATCGGGGCCGACTTCAGGAGCCCAAGATGGCGTCGGACGCGGCTCCCTCTAGCCCGACAGCATGTCCCGCACTGACTTCTGACCTCGTGGCGGAGGTCACAGCAGCGGTTGAAGTGGCAATTGACAAAAAACTGCAGCAGTTCCTGGACAAAATCAATGCTGCTCACGAACGGCTGGATAGCTTGGGGCTGGAGCTGGATGAAGTTCAGCATCGGGTGAGTACTTTGGAGGACCGGGTGGAGCCGGTGGAGCTGGGATCTTCCCGGATGGCCAAGGAGCTGGCAGCCCTAACTCAGAAGGTGGATGACCTGGAAAATCGGGCTCGCCGGAGTAATCTGCGTCTCGTCGGTCTCCCAGAGCATATCCTTGATGCGGAATTGCCTGGCTTCTTGGAGAGTTGGATCCCACAATCACTAGCTTTGGATGCCCGCTTGGGAAAGTTCCGGGTGGAGAGGGCGCATCGCCTGGGGCCTCGGGGACCAGAGGGTTCCAGGCCTCGTATGGTTATATTCAAGATCTTGAACTTTGCTCATAAGACTGCTATCTTACAAGCCCTTCGAGCTGGCAAGGGTCTGCACCACGAAAATAAAACTATCCTTTGTTTTCAGGACTATTCTACTGCAGTGGCGGCACGACGCCGGGAATTTACACCTATTTGCTCGGCTTTGTTTGCAAATAAAGTGAAGTTCGCCCTGCTCTATCCGGCCAAATTGAGGATTCAGAAGGATGGATGCACACAGACTTTTGATTCTCCGGCCTCCGCCCTGCCTTTTGTCACCACTTTGGGTATTGAGGTGGTCCCTCCGGCTGTGCGCAGGGGGCAGCCGGATGTAGCGGTAGTGGCTAATGGGACCCTGTAGGGTTTGTACTAGGGCTTAATGGTCTGTTGGGTTTGTTGGTTGCTCTGTTTGGGGGCTGAGTGATGTGCTTTTGGGGTGGTTATTGTGTGGGTTCCCATGTGTGTATGGCAGTGGGGTTTGGTGTGTGGGGATTTGGTTTTGTTTAGCAGGGGCGAGGATTAGGACGTCATGAGTGAAGTGGATTTGGGGGGTACATGGGGGAGTTGGGGATGGATAGGGGGAGTTTCCCTCGGGGCGTGGGGTTTGGCTTGGGAGGGTATTGCACTCCAGTGTCAGGGGGTTTTGACTGTGTTGGGCCAAGGGGATCTGTTTCTCTGGTGGTGGATCTGGGGGGTCTTATGTGGGCTGGGCGTTTGACCCCTCTCTTCAGTTTTGGGAGTCTGGTGGTTGTTTTCTTTTGCTCTGACTATGGGTGATTCCACTCTGAAAGTGTGCTCCTGGAATGTGGCGGGTATAAACTCGCCGGTAAAAAGGTCTAAGATACTGCAAACTCTTAGGCAGAAGGGGATGCATGTGGCCTGTCTCCAGGAGACACACCTGTCTGATGCTGAACATGAGAAACTGGGTAGGGGATGGGTTAAGGAGGTTTATTATTCTACCCATAGTGCGGGGGTGGCCATTCTACTTAGTAAACATTTTCCCTATACGGTGCGTAGAGTGGTTAAGGATCCTGGGGGGAGATATTTATTTCTTCATCTGGACATTCAGGGTCAGGAGCTGATATTAGCCAATGTCTATGCCCCGAATGTGTTTAATTTGGATTTCTTTCAGCAGCTTGTGGGTCTGTGCGCCATCTTTCCGGATGTCCCCTTGATGCTTATGGGGGATTTAATGCAGTCCTGGATCCAGATATGGATAGATTGGGAGGAGCATCTCCTGTGGATTTCAAATCGGCCAGAGGGTTTGCTCAATTTTGTAGGGTTTTGGATCTTGTTGATGTGTGGCGTTTATATCATCCTTTAGATAAGGATTTTACACATGTGGCACGTGCTCATCCCACCATGTCCAGAATAGATTATATCTTGGTTGTTTCTTCTTTTTTATCACGGGTGACTAGAGCGGAACTTGATGTCCCTACTCTCTCTGATCATGCGTTAATTTGGGTGGAGGTTAGGGGTCTGCAATTCGGTGGTATGCCTGGTCCGTGGCGCTTTCCTCGCTATTTGTATTGGGATAAACATTTTCGGAAACATATAGTACAATGTTGGAAGCAATTTTTATTGGACAATGCTTCTTCGACCTCCAACCCGGTTTTGCTGTGGGAGACCGCGAAAGCGGTTCTTCGTGGTGAAACCATAGCGTATGTGGCCGCACAGCGCAAGGCTCAATCGCGTGATCTTTTATATTTACACCGGAAGGTGGAGGCCTGTAAACATCAGTGGATTGCTTCCGGCTTTCCGGGGGACCATGATTCTCTTTTGGTGGCTCGGGTGGCCTTGCAGGTTAAGATTCATGAACACAGTCAACGGTCCCTTCATTCGTGCCGTTATCGGTTTTATAAATATGGTAATAGGTCTGGTAGACTGTTGGCTCGTTTGGTCCATCCTTGGCAGGGTCCTCATTTCTGTAAAGGTCTTCTTCATGGGGGTGTGTTTGTCACTGACCGTGACCACTTGACGGAGATTTTTTATGACCACTTTCGGGACTTTTATGCTAAACGCCAGTCCGTCCCGGAAACTTTACATTCTTATTTTCGGGCTCTCCATCTGCCACGGTTCTCGGAGGACTCCACGCAGTTTTTGCATGAACCCATCACTGCCTTGGAGATTGGCCAGGTGATTAAGAGTTCGCCTTTGTCTAAGGCCCCAGGTCTGATGGTCTCTCTTCCGAGTTTTATAAGATTTTGCAGGACCATGTGGTTCCGCATTTGGAGGCTTACTTTGCACAGGTACTGTTGGATGGGCATTTTCCGGCCCATGCCAATCGTGCCCATGTGGTGTTGATCTCCAAACCGGCTATGAATCTTGCGTCGGTGGATTCTTATCGTCCTATTTCCTTAATTAACTATGAGCTTAAATTGTTTGCAAAAATCTTAGCTATGCGTTTGTCTTCCCTCTTGCCTGAGGTTGTGCATCCGGATCAGGTCGGTTTCGTTCAGGGGCGGCAGGCGGTGTGGAACGTGCGTAAAGTTATGGCTGCTTTGGGACATTGTGTGACTTCTTCTATCCCGGCCCTCTTGATTAGTTTAGATGCCCAGAAAGCTTTTGATTGTGTCGATTGGGACTACTTGTTTTTGGCCTTGGGTAACTTTGGGCTGGGGGGTCTATTTCTGGACATGGTGCGGATTCTCTATGTTAATCCTAGTGCAGCGGTGCTGGTCAATGGTGCTGTCTCTGCTGGGTTCCAGGTGGAGCGGGGCACCCGTCAGGGGTGTCCGCTCTCTCCTTTACTTTTTATTTTATCACTGGAGCCCTTGTTGTATCACATTCGGACGGACGGCTCTATTTTGGGCCTTCCGGTGGGACAGGATGAAGTGCGGTGCCTGGCTTTTGCAGATGACATTTTGTTGCTCTTGACTCAGCCCCGCCGTTCTTTTCAAAGGGTTTTACAATTAGTACAGTGCCATGGGGTGGTTTCTGGTTTTGAATTGAACTTGGACAAGTCGGAGGCCTTGCCCTTTAGTGGGTATGCTTATGCGGATTGGACATCCCCTTTTCCATTACGAAAGGTGGCGCACAGACTTAAATATTTGGGGATCTATATTACTGGTTATCTCAAAAGGGTTTATGGGGAAAATTTCAAGGTATTATTGCACAAAACCCGGGATTTATTGGCTCTCTGGACCAATTTTCCTTTAACTTTGCGGGGGAGGATAGCATTGTTTAAAATGGTTCTGTTTCCGAAATGGATTTATGTGATGCAAACTTTTCCTATGTATATTACCAATAAGGACATTGGTCTGTATCATAAAGTGTTACGTAAATTTCTTTGGAATAGTAAGAAGCCCAGATTGACTTTAGCACAACTTTCCTTGCCACTGGGGAGAGGCGGTTTGGTATTGCTGGACCTGCGGAAATACAATGTTGCCTGTCTCCTTCGTCACCTGGTCGACTGGATCAAGAATACTGCCTATTATACTCCTGTGTCCCTGGAACAGCAACTGATGGCGCCTACACATTTGTTGTATTATCTTCATGCGAAACGACCCCATCGGATTTTTCCAACTCGTTCTCATCCTTTGTTGAAATCTATGCGTCAATGTTGGCAATGGTTATGCAAACGGATGCAGGTGCCTTTTACTTCTACAGTGCTTTTACCCTTGTGGGGAAATCGGGACTTGGATCCGGATGACTCTAAAACTTATTTGAAGACTTGGTCGACCAATGGCCTTTGTTATGTGCGGGATGTGGTGACGACACAGGGCCTTCCGGTTTCCTTCCCTGCTCTTCAGGCTCGGGGTGTAGTACAGGCTCGGGATTGGCTTTCTTATGGTCAAGTCAGTCACTATCTGCACTCCCTGGACCGTTCTACTTTGCAGGAAGATAAGGCGGATCTGGTTTGGGAGACTTTGACCCTGTCCCGTTCGACCAGTATGAGTCTCTCCTTTCATCAGATCAGCTTGGGCAGTTTTTCGGCACCTTGGAATTATGATACGGTGGCTGATGTTTGGAATCTGGACCTTGCCTCTACTGAGCAGATCACTGGTGAGGATTTGCGTCTCCTCATGCGACATCTTCCGAGACTGACTCGCTCGGTGGTACTGCAAGAACAGCACTACAAATTCTTGTTGAGACTTTACATTTCCCCATATAAGGCCTTGGTGGCTGGTATTGCAACTCATGCTGAATGCCCTAAATGCTGTGCTGCCCCTGCTGGTTTGTTGCATATGTTTTGGTCCTGTGACAGAATACAAACCTTCTGGTCTTTTGTTGGCCTTCATCTACAGACAATCTTAAAGAAACGACTTCCCCTTGGAGCGAAGGTTTTCCTTTTTTATCACTTTACCTCTTTGGGACTTTCTAGGGGTAATTCCCTGTTGCTGAAGAAGGCTTTTTTGTTATTTCGTAAATGTATCCTCTTGTTATGGAGGCAGGCCGAGGTGCCTACCCTCACAATGTGGAAAAATGAACTGTTTACTTTGCTGAAGTATGAATATTTGGATACTAAAAAGAGTGGCCCTAGTCAATGGAGGAAATTCCGAGCAGTTTGGGCTCCGGTCTGGGACAATTTGTCTCCGGGTGCCCGAAGTGCCCTTCTGAATTTCTGACACTGGAGTGGGGTTGGGGGGGTTTGGGGGGTGGGTTCTTCTTGGCTTTTGCTGAGTATCTTTTGTCTCCGCGCAGAAACCACGCGGTAGACCCTCTAGTCTGGTGTTTTACTTTGTTCCTGGTTCTTTGTATTCGGATTGTGGTTTACTTCTTTGTATACTTCTTTTCTTAATAAAAAGAAAATTTGAAATTAAAAAAAAAAAAAAAAAATTCTAGACATATTTTTCAAAAATGGACATTTTCCCCCATCCGACTTTGAGCATCTAGCGCCTTACATCCGAATCGGACTTAGATGTGTCTTTTGATAAAGCCCTTCCACATATCCTAGCTTCTCTAAGCACTAAAGTCTCATACTTAATTTGTACTTTCTGATCATTATTAGTTGCCACTTGCAATATAAGTAAACTTTCTACTTTTCTAATACAGAATCTGATTTATTGCTTGTCAGAAATCCTATTTGCACATGTGGTTTGGACTTAGATCTTTGGGAAATATAGATAAATATATCAGAGTGCTAACATCCAGTGTAAATCTGTAGTCCTAGTGCCCTGGAATAGATGGACTGTGGGATGGATCTCTGGTTTACTAAGCCAAAGAACATTCTGGATTATAGTAGATAGGGTTTCATAACTCTCTAGCTATTCAGTAAAACAAAAAGCCAGTTTGTCTTTGGTAGCAATTAGCAGTGGAGTGTTAATTATGCTGAACAGTGCTTGATCAGTCTGAGTCTCTTTGAAGAATCTAAGAAGCAGATTCTCTTGAGATATGAGGTCAGACAAATAGCAGCTTGTAAGCTGTTTATTCCAGCCATATTTTGTGCTTTTAAATATTGAAACAAAGTAAAATAATTTTTTTAAGTCCAGCATCTAATAATGTGCTTCTGTTTGCTAGAGACACAAATCAGATGACTGTATATCATTCCTGTGAAATTATTTGAAAATACACAGAAAAGATGAAAAATTGTCTCTGGTTAATTAGTTCCCTTCCTCCTACACAACCTGATTCTGCTCTTTAGAACAATGAACAGACAACTCTGTTGAACAAGGCAAGTCACACCATTTAATCAAACTTATAGACCAGTGGTCGGCAAACTGCGGCTGTTTAGCTACTTGAGTGCGGCTCTGCCAGTAGCCAAAATTTTCCTGCACAGCAGCTGTTCTCACAAACTGCCGGCGGATGCCCTGAAGTTTTCCCTCTGCCGCAACTTCCCATTTCTGACAGGGCAGATCGCCGCAGAGGGAAAGCTTTGGGGCAGCCACTAGCAGTTTGTGAGAACGGCTCCATCAGAGCCAGATTAAAGGATAGGGCCCAAAATAGTTATGGGTGTCCGCCGGTGCGGTGCTGGATCCTCAGCAGAGTCCTTGCCTGGCTCCCCCCCCCAGCATCATTGTACCATGCTCCCCTCCAGCATCATCATCCCGGGCCCCCCCCCCCCAGCATCATCGTCCCGGGCCCTCCCCATCGATCCTCTCACCGCGAGAAGACCGACAAACCTCCCTCCATCACTCGTTGGCAGCCGCAGCACTCTAAACAGTGACGCGGCAGAGGAAATCACTTGCAGAAGGCCGCGAACTGCAAAGCAGCCTGTTTAGAATGCTGCAGCTGCCGACGAGTGCTGGAGGGAGGTTTGTCAGTCAACTTGCGGCGGGTCACCGGGTTCACATGGGAGGGAGAGCTAAATGTTCCTTTTCAGAGGGGCCACGGCTACAGGGAGAGAAGCAGTCTGCCCTGGGTGCTCCAAGGCCTGGTATCTTTAACTTCTTCGGGCAGCTACAATTAGCTGCTGTTGCCGGCTTCGGGCCTTCCTCTCTGCTGAGTCCTGCTTACTTACTGTTTCCATGAAGGCATGACCCAACAGAGAAGAAGGCCCGAAGCCAGCAACAGCAGCAAATTGTGAATGCTGCTGCTGCCTGAAGAAGTTCATGACGCCAGGCCTTGGAGCACCCGCTTAGGGGCTGCACTGTTGACCGAGGACGGGGTGACAGAAGGAGGAAAGGGAGCAGAGGGGGAGACAATTGCTGCACCCAACTGGAGGGACAGGAAGGAATGAAAGGAGATGCCAGTGCTTGGAGGGTAGGGAGGGAGGAAGAGATGCCAGGGCATGGAGGGAAGAGAGGGAGGAAGAGATGCCAGGGCTTGGAGGGAAGAGATGCCAGGGCATGGAGGGGAGAGATGAAGAGATGCCAGGGCATAGAGGAAAGAAAGGGAGGGAGGAAGAGATGCCAGGGCTTGGACGGATAAGATGCCAGGGCATGGAGGGAAGAAATGGAGTAAGGAAGAGATGCTAGGGCATGGGGAAAAAGAGGGAGGGAGGAAGAGATGCCAGTCATGGAGGGAGGGAGGGAGGAAGAGATGCCAGGGCATGGAGGGAAGAAAGGGAGGTAGGAAGGAAGAGATGCCAGGGCATGGAGGGAAGAGAGGGAGGGAGGGAGGAAGAGATACTAGGGCTTGGAGGGAAGAGATGCCAGGGCATGGAGGGAAGAGAGGGAGGGAGGAAGAGATGGCAGGGCATGGAGGGAAGAGAGGGAGGGAGAAAGAGATGCCAGGGCATGGAGGAAAGAGAGGGAGGGAGGGAGGGAGGAATAGATGCCAGGGCATGGAGGGAAGAGAGGGAGGGAGGGAGGAAGAGATGCCAGGGCATGGAGGGAAGAAAGGGAGGGAGGAAGAGATGCCAGGGCATGGAGGGAAGAGAGGGAGGGAGGGAGGAAGAGATGCCAGGGCATGGAGGAAAGAGAGGGAGGGAGGGAGGAAGGAAGAGATGCCAGGGCATGGAGGGAAGAGAGGAAGGGAGGGAGGAAGAGATGCCAGGGCATGAAAGGAAGAGAGGGAGGGAGGGATGGAGGAATAGATGCCACAATCCTTCCCCTCAATTCTGATGTCAGAGAGGAAGTTCCAGGGGGGAAGGCTGTGGGCCTGGCACTTGTATGCCCCAAGCCTGGTGTCGGGCAAGCAGGGAGAACAGAATGCAAAGGCAACGCGAGTCTATCCGGGTTATGCGATCGACTTGTGTTGCCTTTGTGATCTACTGGTGGATCGCGATCAACCTTTTGGGCACCCCTGGCCTAAGTGGTTTGCATTCAGGTACTCAAGTATTTCTCCCTATCTGTCCTGGTGGGCTCACAAACTGACTAATGTACCTGGGGCAATGGAGTGTTAAGTGACTTGTCCAGGGTCACAAGGAGCAGCACTGGGCTTGAACCTATAACCTCAGGGTGCTGAGGCTGCATCTCTAGCCACTAGGCCACTCCTTGTCTGCAGAAGACTTTTTACCACATCTAGCATATCATCCACAGGTATGTATTTTACTGCCATGCCTTGCACTATTATATTCCTGCCATGCTCCTGTATGTATACCAAGTACAGTGGTACCTTGGTTTACGAGCATAATCCGTTCCAGGATCATGCTCGTAATCCAAAACGCTCGTTTATCAAAGCAAAGTTCCCCATAGGCCTTAATGCAAACTCAGAAGATTCGTTCCACAACCAAAGTTTGCAATGGTGGCCCAGGGGTGAGTACCTGCCTACGGGTGCTTCAGCGATTCCAAAGTGGTGCCTTCCTTCCCTCGTGGTCCCCGTGCGGCTACCCTCCCGCTTCGGCCGATGCCTCTGCCGTCCGTCAGCGCCTCCCGGCTCCCGATCCAAGCCGGCCACCATCCTGAACAAGCATGCACGCAGCTTCATCTCTTCTCTCCTCTCCTAAGTCAGCCGCTGCTCCGACAACACGCTCACCATGTACAAGCATGCAGGACGTTCTACTTTATTATATATCAGTGTTCTCCCCAGAAATTTTTTCCAGCCGGGTGGCATGAAAAAGTAGCCGGGTGGGGCGGGGCGTGGAAATTTGGTGGTGGGGAAAATTAAGGGCTCCTTTTACTAAGCTGCAATAGCGTTTTTAGCGCATGCAGAATTGCCGTGCTACACAGCTAGAACTAACGCCAGATTAATGCTGGTGTTAGCATCTAGCACGTGCGGCAATTTTGCGTGAGCTAAGCGTGTGGTAAAACCACTATCGCAGCTTAGTAAAAGGAACCCTAAATGTGTACTATTTGTATTAGTTAATTATTATTAGTTATTTTCCAGTGCTCAATATGACTGCCTTTCTTAAGGTTTGACACTTGTTCCATAATATTTTTATTAAATTTAAGAAGTATCCAATTCTAGAAGTGAATAATTAGATATTTGCCCTCTTTCAAATGGTATAGAGCAGCGTCTCTCAAACTTTTTTAACTCCGGCATACTAAACGGAGCAAATGTTTTTTTGTGGCACACTAAATGCAGCAAATGCTTTTCATAGCTGGAAAAAATTTCTAGGGCGAACACTGTTGCCATTAGTTTTCAAGGTCCAATCACTTCAAAAAAATGTTGCTTATCTGGGCAGTTGTATAATAAAAAGAATGGATAAGATAACATGAGAAGTGAAATTGTCATGAATTAGAGGGATACAGACCCTGCAGGTCCTAAAAGCAGGCTTGTGGATTAGATACAAACTATTAAGGCAGTGGTATACCTAGCATATGTGACACCCAAGGCCCATTATTTTTTTACACCCCCCCCCAACTGTATGAAAAACATGATTTTTAGTAACAATCCACACATCACACAAGAGTGTGCCTAGGAAAAGGCAGCATCTTACATACTTCAGTGAGCAGTACATCAATACTCCCATTGTAAAACTAAACAAGCCAGACTACTACAGATCAATCCTACACCGTCAATCCTAACTGAAAACCATGTCTTTCGAACACACAGAGCACAGAAAACACCTTCGCCTAGTATGGAATATGTAATCATAAACGAACCTCTCTCCCTTTCACAAAACTGTAATGTGGTTTTTAGCCATGGTGGTAACAGCTCAGACTCTCATAGAATTCTGAGCAATTACCAGTATGGCCGATGCTAAAAAAACGCACTACAATTTTGTAAAAGGGGGATAAAATAGAAAAACGTAGACAAAGGTTAAATTGAATCACCAAGAAGCTGGACTCTGCATACAATGCAACACCACAGAAACAGTGATGCACCTCCCCTAAAGCAAAAAAATAAATAAATAGAATTTTTTTCTACATCGTCTTCTCTGGTTTCTGCTTTCCTCATAGTCTTGTCACTCTCTTCCTTTCATCCACTGTCTACCCTCTCTCTGCCCCTTCTATATGGCAACTTCTCTCCTTGTATTCCCCTTCCATCTCTCCTTTCACTCCTATTATTCTGGCATCCATCTTCTTCCCTTCCCTCTTCCAATGGTCTGGCATCTTTCTCCTCTTCTTCCCTTCCCTCTACCATACCCCCATGGTCTGGCATTTCACTCTCTCCTATCCCTTCCCCCCACTTCCATCAGCATCTGCCCCCTTTCTTTTCCTCCAACTCAATTCTATCCAGTATCCTTCCCCCTTATGTCTCTCTCTCCTTTCCATGCACACCAATTCCATCAGCATCTGCCCTCTTTCTCTCCCTCCACCACCCTTCCATACCACCCTGACCCCCTTTTTCTCCCTCCACCTCCCTTCTATGCTCCTTTTTCCCTCCAAACCAGCAGGGTCCCATGATGATTGCTTCTGTTGCCTCTGCCTCTGGAAGATGTAAGTGACGTTGGAGGGGGTGGGCCAGCAGACACAGGGAGTTGCGGCAAGGTTCCGCAGCTGCCGGTCCACCCCTTCCGACGTCACTTACGTCTTCCAGAGGCAGAGGCGGCAAATGCAGTCATCGCGGGACCTTCCTTCACTTCAGTGCAGCTGCTGACTCTGCTTTGGAATAAGTACGGCAGCCGCGCTGAGGTGCAGGTGCCATTTAGAGCAGCTCAGAAGATTCTAGATCCAACTGGCTGTGTACCCCCCTAGGGCTGGCACCCGGGGCGGTATGCCACTGTATGAGGGACAAAAATAATAAAAAGAATGGATAACCTGACCGATTTAGACATGTCATACAATTATAACCACAAAAATATGTCATAAAATGTAATTCTAAACTCAAAAGACTCCAGACGAAAAGCAGACTATAGAAAGGAAACCAGAAAAGACCAAACCCATAGTACTAAGATTCAAATGCTAAAATCGGACATGTCCTTTATGAAGAGACGTGTGGATCACCGCTAATTATAACAAGTGATGTTTTAAAATATGAGACAGTAACGGATAGCCAGACCTGGTGGACGGAAGGGATAAATACTGGAGCCAAAACCAGAGCACTGTGATGAAACTTGAATGGAAATATGGATACCTATTTATACTTTTGAGTAAAATTGCGATGCGAACATGTCATAGAAAAGAATAAATAATGTGTAAACTAAAAACCAAGAACAAAATATTGTAACACTAAACTCAGAATTATGAAATAACATGCTAAAATAACTTACCCCCCCTAAAATAGGGCATGTACATACTTAAAATGATGGCTGGTTACAAGCAGTATGCCTAGACTATATAGACCTAAACAGGGCAAAAGTAAACGTATGGGAAATGAACAGCTGATAATACAGAGTGTATCTTGAAAACATAAGCCGATAGTAGCTCAAAGACAAGCTGACTGGGTAGATGAAAAGTGAAATCTGGGAAAGATCGAAATTATTGTTCAAATGAGCTTCTATTAAAACCAAAGAATAAAACCACAGCACTCGGGAAAGTAAAAAAGGGAGAGTAAATGGACTTACCGAAAAGGTCTCTGCACTGATGAGATAAACTTGTACGCAGAATAAATGTGAACACGCGACAGTGAGGCTATGATATTTGATCCGTTGAAAGAGGCACCAATAAAGTGTCGGCAGTGGATTGAATGCACACTGATAGGGGAGGGGCATTGGGTTGTTAAAAAAGGCTGCTTTAATAAATAAATGAAAATACTGGTGAAAAACTAAATAAAAAACCAAAACCATGATAAAATGCCGAACCTGACTGCAAGTGGTAGTGAAAGTAGCATAAGGCACCCGTAGTACTGTTAGTGCCAGAGCTGCTTAGAATAAAGAACCGTGCTGTACATGAGGAGAAAATAGAATGAGGTGATAAGATGTAAAGTGCTGGCCCCTCACTGCACCATTTGATAAAACTAAGGAGCGATGTTCTAGAGCAGGAGTACCCACACTTTTTGGGCTTGCGAGCTACTTTTAAAATGACCAAGTCAAAATTATCTACCAACAATAAAATTTAAAAAAACACAAAGCACACTGTTCGCATAGAAAATGTTAATTATTATTCCTATTCCGGGGTTTTTCAAAGAGGTCAAACCAGATGACTCTATGCACTGTCACCTCAGTAACAACTATACAAAAATAGACAAATATACCCCCTCCCTTTTTACTAAACCACAATAGCAGTTTTTAGCGCAGGGAGCTGCGCTGAATGACTAGGGCTGCTGTTGACACTCATAGGCTCCCTGCGCTAAAAACCTCTATTGTGGTTTAGTAAAAGGGGACCATAGTGTAAAATATAGACAGCAGATATAAATTCAGACACATTTTGATCACTAAATTTAAAATAAAATCATTTTTCCTACCTTGTTTGGTGATTTCATGAGTTTCTGGTTGCACTTTCTTCTTCTGACTGTGCATCCAATCTTTCTTCCCTTCTTTCAGCCTGTATGCTTCCTCTCCTCCAGACCTCATTCCCTCCCCCAACTTTTTCTTCCTCTCTCCCTGCCCTTTCTTTCTTTCTCTCTTCATGCCCCCTTTCTATTTTACTGTTTCTCTTCTTTCCTTCTGTCTCCCTGCCTACCCTCTTTATTTCTTTCTCCCTGCCCTCCCCCAAGCCACTGCCGCTGCCATCGGGGAACAGGCCCCCAAGCCGCCGCCGCTATCGGATAACAGGCCCCAAAGCCGCCGCCACCCCAAGCTCTCCCTGTTTCCCTGCTTCGGGCCGACCAGCATTCCTCTCCCCATTGTCAATTCTGCCGTCAGAGAGGAAGTTCCGGCCCAGCCAGACAGCGACTGGCTGGCCAGAACTTCCTCTCCGATTGCAGAATTGATGTCGGGGAAAGGAAGGCTGATCGGCCCAAGATCACGATCGACCTATTGGGAGAAATGCTGCCGGGTTCTGCCTTCGCGGAAACAGGAAGTAGGCAGGACCTGGCAGCATGAACAGCAAATTGTAAGCTTCACTGACCTGTCTCCTGCCTTAGCCCGTAGCAAACGCATGCTTCGGGGCTCTAACATGTGCGTGCCGGCTTCCCTTCTCTTCTCTTCCCCCTCCGGACATAACTTCCAGTTTTGGAGGGAAGAGAAGGGAAGCTGGCACGCACACATTAGAGCCCCGAGCATAAGTTCACTATGGGCTAAGGCGTGAAATCTCCAAGCCGGTTTTTTGTTTGTTTATTTTTTATATTGAGCAGCGGTGGCAGCAGCAGAATTCACGAGCGGATGATAGCCGGGCGGTCATCTAAATTAGCCGGGCGGAGCACCTGGCTAAAAGGCCCTAGGGAGAACACTGTGTATGTAAAACTTGTAACCCATTCTGAGCTCTTCTGGGAGGTTGTGGTATAAATCCAAGTAAATAAATATTTGTGAGCAATTTTCTAAGCGACTGTAAACAGAACTACAGTTTGCAAATTAGGTGCAATGTCTGTAAAAACAGAGCACTGGCAAATTTTACACCTAGGAGGTTTGTTTGAATGTCGACAACGCTAAATTGTTAATGAAAGTGTTTTGACTGTAAGAATTTTTTGCATGCTGGGAGGCTACCCGTTGAACATAGAATTAGCTATAAAATCTTACTCTTAACTTTTACAACTCGCTCAAGCAATCTATCAGAATTCATTGATAGACTTCTAATTCCTTACAGTCCCATTAAATCGCTTTGTTCCACATCACAGAATCTCCTTGTGGTACCATCATTAAAATTAATCAATATGCTGAGATCCAACAATTTCGCTGTCACTGCACCCTCTCTCTGGAATTCGCTGCCTAATCATTTATGAATCGAATCCGTACTAAAGCAATTTAAAGCAAAATTTAAAACATTCTTGTTCCAAGATGCTTTTGGATAACAACTGTCCTTTTAAGGACTAAAACCAGTTTTATAGCCTTTTACCCATACCTATTGATTTTCCCTTAATTGTGCTCTTTTTTGTTAAGATTATAGTTCTCGCCCTTCTTCCCTAATTGTTTGTAGTTAGTATATATGTTTGTATGTGTTTACTAACCTAACCTAGTTTTGTTTAGTAATTTAATTTTAATTTGTTCTTAAGACACTTTTTATTTCTGTACACCGCTTAGATATTTGATTAAGCGGAATAAATTTTTTTTTAATAAACTTGAAACTTGAGGAACAAGTGGAGCTGCGGTGATTGAGGAACACCAGGTCATCAGAGAAAGAGATACGAATCAAACAGCTGCCCAGAGCAGGGAGGGCTCTTCTCAGGTGACAATCATCTATTCATTTCCTAGAGATATTTAAATAGTGTATTCTGTGGTGCATAGGCGTAGATGCATGTCCTTTCAGCCACGCCATAGTCACTCTGGAATTATATCACTAGAATACTGGCACAACTGAGCCACTACACATTCTCCACCCGCCCTGTTCCACCCAGCCTTGCTCTGTTCCGCCCAAGTCATGCCCCATTCTGCCCCGGCCTCGCACCCCCCAGCCCCTCCCCCTTCAACCTGTTGTCATGCTCGGAGCCATGTCGGGAGGGCATCTGCACTTGTGCAGGTCTGATGTGATGATGTCACACACATGCACGTGATGTCACTGCGTCGCATCCGCCCATGTGCAGATACCTTTCCGACGCGGTCCCGAGCTGGAAGCTTTTCAAAACCCAGCCAAAGTGCTGGGTTTTGAAAAGCCGTCCGGGGAAATCCGAATGTTTGGTAACCCTGATAAGGCAGTTCATAGAGGTCAGATAGCAGTCTATGTCAGTATTAAAGAGCAGAAGCTGATAGATCTCTGACCTTTATGACAGCCTTGCAAAGTTGGAACACTCCTATAAGAATACTAGAAATAATTATATCTTACAAAAAAATTAATTAAAGGGGCATTAGCAGCCTTAGAAACTTCCCGAATGGCATATTAAATGAATCTAACTAAATATACCTTCTATGAGAGTGCAAACAAAGCTAGTAGGATTTACTTTGGCAATAGAACAGCACAAAGATTAAAAGAATTAATAGTGTCGAACACTGGATGAATGCTCTAGTTTTCAAATCTGAAAAAAAAAAAACCAGCACCTCATTTTCCAGATTATTATCAAATGTGGTTTTAAATTTTTCCCAGCTTACTGATCCACAAGACTTCATACTTTAAAAGTTTAGGGGTACTTATTTATTAGCTACCTTTTTCATGAAGAGATTCACCCAAAGCAGTTTACATTACATTGAATAGTAATCAGGTACTCTTAGGTATTTTCCCTATCTGTCCCTGTAGGCTTACAATCTAACTGTACCTGGGGCACTGGCAAGTTAACCCCCCCCCCCTTTTACAAAACCGTAGCACGTTTTTTAGCGCCAGCCAAGGCGGTAATAGCTCTGATGCTCCTAGAAATTCCTTTGAGCATCAGCGGTGTTGCTGCCGTGGTCGGCGCTAAAAACTGCTATGGTATAGCAAAGGGGGAGGGGTGATAAGTGACTTGCTCAGAGTCAAAAGGAGCAGGCTGGAATCAAACTCACAACCTCAAGGTACTGAGGCATCAGCTTTTACCATTAGGCCACACCTTCTGCTCCCCCCCTGTTTGCCAAATGTTACTCCATCTTCATCTTCTACCCTTGTTCCTTTAGCCATGCCCACCTCATTTAATCTTCAGTCCTCAACTTCTCTAAAGAAGGTCATCATGCTTCTAAAGCCCTCTTCACCCTCTGCTGACCCTATTCCCGCTTTGCTTCTTTTATGGTTTCTGGATCCACTCCTCGAACCTTGATGGTTAATAATCCTTGATGGTTAATAATAGTCTTACTACAGCCAGTTTTCCCTCAATATGGAAATATGCAATTGTTACTCCTTTGCTCAAGATTCCTAGTTCTGATCTTCCCATTGTAACCGATCTTCCTTTTGTTTCAAAAATCATCAAAAAAGTGGTTGCAGTCCAACTCTGATTTTCTATTAGGTACAAATGCACTTCATCCATGTTGGACTGGTTTTCGCCCCCATCATTTTACCGAACATACTCTTCTTTTATCACATCAGACAAATTCTTGATAGTAACCATGATGCTGTTCTCTTTTCCCTCTATATGCCAGCAGCCTTCGACTTAGTAGACCACACTATCCTTCTGGACTGCTTGAAAGGCCTACAAGTTACAGGGGTAACCCTTCAGTGGTTCTGCTCTTACCGTTCAGATCACTCTTATGCTGTTCATCATTCAGGTACTTTTCTTAATCTAAACCACTTTCCTCTGGCATTCCTCAGGGATCTGTTCTTGGACCTATACTTTTCAATATCTTTCTAGCCCAGTGGGCTCAAACTAGCAGCCCGGGGGCCACATGTGGCCCGCCAGGTACTATTTTGAGGCCCTTGGTATGTTTATCATAATCACAAAAGTAAAATAAAAGTTTCTTGATCATATGTATCTTTAGCTATAAATGACAATATTATTATTAAGACTTAGCCAAAAGGAAAGATTTATAAACTATAAAGAGTTTTACCTCATGCAAAATTGTCATTTCTTTAGTAAGACATTAACTATTTTTTTTCTGAGGCTCTCCAAGTACCAACAAATCCAAAATGTGGCCCTGCAAAGGGTTTGAGTTTGAGACCACTGTTCTAGCCCCACTTGGGATCATTTTTTCATCTATGCAGATGATATTCAGCTCCTTCTTCCACTTGATTCACATACTCATACCTGTTAGATATGGTTGCTGACTGGTTAATGACAAATAAATTAAAGATCAACTCACAGAAAACAGCAGTTATGATCTTTTCTTCTGGAATACCTTTTCCAAACCTGCTCAGTTTCACTATGAAAGCTGCTACCCTTTCTTTTACAGTAACTGATTCATGGAGTAGCGATAGACAATACTTACCCCCTCTTTTACTAAGGTGTGCTAACCGATTAGCATGCGCTAAATGCTAACGCGTCCGTAGACTAGTATGCACGCGTTAGCATTTAGCACGCTAAATCAATTAGCGTGCGCTAATCGGTTAGCGCACCTTAGTAAAAGAGGGCCTTAATCTTTTAACTGCCACATTTCAAAGGTAGTTTCTTCCTCTTTCTTTGCTCTCCATTGCATTTGCTTTATTCATTCACCTCTCTCTATGAGTTCCCTTCGCATACTTAGTTCTCTTTAAATTCGACTATTGTAATTCCATTCTTATTGGTTTCCCAAACTGTCAACTTCACCGTTTACAGTTTCTGCAGAACACTGCAGTCAGACTCCTTTATCACCGTTCCAAATTTGATCACATCTTTCCTATCACATATCGTATTCTCTTTAAATACAAGTCTGTCTTTCCAAATTCAATCTTCTGCTATCATCTTTTTTGTTTACTCTGTTGGTTCCATAATCCCCACAGAGAACTCTCCGTTCTTCTCAGCAGCACCTGCTCACTGTTCTCTCTTTTAGACAACTACTGTATTTCTTGATATCCACAGAAATTCGTCTTTCTCAGTCATGGCTCCAATTTTATGGAACTCATTTCCATTTTATCTTTACACTGAAAGTTCATTCATAAGATTCAAAGCCCAATTAAAAGTTTACTATTTTTCACAAGCTTTCAATGCGTAATTTTCCTGCTCTTTTCATGGTCAAATTCATCTTTGCAGAATATTAGGTATCCCCAAGATCCTAATTTTTTTTCCTTCCCCCAACAGCCTTGAAATTATTGTAACCAGTCCTTCTTGGCTTTTCCTTTTGCTTCAGTTATGTCTTCTCTTGTCATATTTTATAGATTTGTCCCCCTTAATTTTTTTTTCATTGTAAACTGCTTAGATTTTAAACTTGTTTTTATATTTGCGGTATATCAAAAAAACTCTGAAATGAACTACATAAATAGTTGAAGAGAACAATTGACATTCATACTAATTGGGATATTTAATGAAAACAATATCACAGCAGCTGCAAAACTGTTTCTACACTGCATTCATCTCAGTTATTTTAAAAAAGAGACAAAGATTTAACATTCTTCACTAATTATAGGTCCGTATCACTTTTAAATGTGGATTGTCAAATATTGCTAAGATCTTAAGTAAGCGAATTGACCAAATTTAGTTTATTTGAGATTTGATATACTGCTTAGACAATTAGATCTCAGCTGTGTACAATAATACAAAAAAATATTGGAAGTAAGAAAAGGAAAAGAACTCCCAATATAGGAAAGATGGACAAGCATTCAAACATATATTTAAAAAAAACAACACCCATACACATCGAGAAGGAAGCCTCCATCAGTCCAGAATTTGGCCTTTACATATGATTTGGAAAAAGTGAGCTTTTCAGACTTCTGTTGGCACAGAGGCTGATTGGGATTGGGAATTGGTTCCAAAGATAAGGAGCAAGATTTAAAAAAAGATGGAGTCCTGCGTGGTAACCCATCAAGCCCTGTAAGAATGAGGAATAACCATCCTAAAATCAGCCAGAGATTTGAGAGGTCTACGAATGCAACTAATCTGGAGCAATAAGGATCACTAATCTCTGATGGGCCACTAACTTGCGAATGACTCAGCCTATTATCGGCCATGGAGAAAGCACATACAAGAGCTCTTTTGCTGGTCAAGGCTGCATTAGAGCGTCCAACCCGCTTCCCGGTTTGAAACTTTGACTGAAGAAGCAAGGGGCTTTCCTGTTGGCGTCTGACACCATGAGATTGACCATCAGCCACCCCCAATGACTCACAATAAGAACATAAGAATAGCCTTACTGGGTCAGACCAATGGTCCATCAATCCTAGTAGCCCATTCTCACGTTGGCCAATCCAGATCACTAGTACTTGGCCAAAACCCAAAGAGAAGCAACATTCCATACTACCGATCCAGGGTAAGCAGAGGCTTTCCCCATGTCTTAATAACAGACTATGGACTTTTCCTCCAGGAATTTGTCCAAACCTTTCTTAAAACCAGCTACGCTATCCGCTTTTACCACAACCTCTAGCAACGCGTTCCAGAGCTTAACTATTCTCTGAGTGAAAAAATATTTCCTCCTGTTGATTTTAAAAGTATTTCCCTGCAGTTTCATCGAGTGTCCCCTAGTCTGAGACAACAATCATTCTCCTGGATCCAGGGTCTGTCTGTTGAGATAGTCATCCTGGACATTGTCCACTCCTGACTATATCTATCCAAATTCCCAAACATTATAAAGAAGAGCTCTAGCCCTCCGCTGTCACAACTCTCAAATGTTGATGCGCGTCGCCTACTGTACCATGAACTGTCACACTTTGTATTGCCCATCATATAATGCCCTACTCGATCAAGTCACCTCCCGTGGTATAATATATAGCCCCAATGTGCAAGATCCCACCATACTATCTACTATGTCCTGACCACACCATGTGGTTTTGTTTTTGTTTTTTTTTGTTTTACCATACAATGTTGTGCCCTATTTTGTCATACTGTCACATTTTCTCTCTCACTCTACTATACTATACTCATACATTGTATCTTTCATATTATGAGGTGTGAGCGAAAAGTTCCTGGAAATATACTCTCTCACCACAACGGAGCATGCTACCCTGCTAATTCACTAGATGTTACCTCCAGTATCACTAAGGAACTCGTCTACAAGTTCTCGTTGCCGTGGAAAGCAGTGTTTGCTTACACTGTGCGTATTTGTGGTTTTGTTGAAGATGTTTTGCTATCAGCATTACGATCCTCTTAATCTCATCTACCGTCTCAAATCTTTTCCCCTTGAGCTTTATTTTCATTTTTGGGAACAAAAAAAACCCCAAAACACCTCATCCAGGATACTGTTCCACGCATCTACCACCCTTCTGTAAAAAAGTATTTCCTCAGATTACTCCAGAGCCTATCACCTCTTAACTTCATCCTATGCCCTCTCATTGCAGAACTTCCCTTCAAATGAAAGAAACTTCTGTATTATAGAAACTTGGCTATCAGAAGGAGAAGAAGCTTATTTATCTTATTGTTGCCTCCCAAATTATGATTATCTCTGGAATCACTGCCATAATCGTAAGGGCGGTGGTTTAGCCGTCATTTTTCAAAACGGTTTGATCGATTTTTGCGACCAATCATTAGGTAATGTCCTTATCGAATACTTACTTGTTAAAATAAAATCTTATCCTAAATTCGACTTACTACTACTTTATGCTCCTCCTCCCATTGGACAAAACAACATAGCATCATTACAAAGTCTAATTTTTGATCACTGCACAGCTTCTTCACATCCCCTGGTCTTGGGAGATTTTAACATATACTTTGAAGATCAATCAACCTCAGCTACAAAGGACATGCTCACTTTTATAAACACCAGGACTTATGGGAAGAATCCCCCCCCCGGTACCGAGGAGGATGTCTCCTCATCGGACGAGGAACCCTCAGCGCCCGATACCACTTCCAAACCTGAGCAATCCTCGTTCTCCAAGTTCCTCAGGGAGATGTCAGCGGCTTTGTCTCTCCCTCTAGAGTCAGACTCCAAAAAATCCGAAGCCTTTCTGGAGGCCCTGGATTTTGAACAACCACCTAAGGAGTTCCTCAAGTTACCCGTGCATGACATACTACGGGAAACCTTTTATAAAAACTGGGAGAACCCTCTTACGGTCCCCGGGGCCCCCCGCAAGTTAGATAACCTTTACCGAGTTATCCCGATCCCGGGGTTTGATAAACCTCAATTGCCCCATGAGTCTCTCCTTGTTGAGTCCACCTTGAAGAAAACTCAGGGCTCCAGTGTTTATGCCTCCACCCCTCCTGGCAGAGAGGGTAAAACTATGGACAAGTTTGGCAAGAGGCTCTACCAGAATGCCATGCTGGCCAACAGGGCGAACAATTACACGTTCCACTTTTCATTTTACATGAAACACCTGGTCCAACAGCTGTCCGCCCTTCAAAAATATCTTCCAGAGAGGAAGATTCCACTTTTCCAGCAACAAATTTCCAGTCTCCTTCAACTGAAGAAATTTATGGTCCGCTCTATCTACGATTCCTTTGAGCTGACCTCTTGTGCCTCTGACATTGCTGTCGCCATGCGCTGCCTGGCTTGGCTGAGAGTATCGGATTTGGACATCAACCACCAAGACCGTCTAGCCAACGCTCCCTGTCTTGGGGATGAACTTTTTGGGGAGTCCCTGGATTCCACCACCCAGAAACTCTCGGCCCATGAGACCAGATGGGACACCCTGGTTAAACCCAAGAAAAAGGCTCCACCTGCTCGACCTTACAGACCACAGTCCTCATATCAACGTAGGTTCTCAGCCAGACCGCTCAATCCGCCTTCGCAACAACCTAGGCGGCCTCGCCAGCAACAACACCACACCCAGGCTCGTTCTCAGTCCAACCAACCTGCCAAGCCTCTTCCACCTTCCAAACCCTCTCAGCCCTTTTGACTCTTCTCTCCAGGGCATAGCCGGTCTCCCGCCTTCATTGCCTCTTCCTCAACCAATCGGAGGCCGTCTCCACATCTTCCTCAGCTGTTGGGAGGTCATCACATCGGACCAGTGGGTCCTCAACATCATCCGCCACGGCTACTCTCTCAACTTCCAGACTCTTCCACCAGACAATCCTCCCGTAGAGTCTGCTTCTCACTCCTCCCAAAACCCCCTCCTCCTGAGGGAGGTCCAATCCCTCCTTCTTCTCAATGCCATCGAAGAGGTGCCTCCGGACCAAAGGGGTCAGGGATTCTACTCCCGCTACTTCCTGGTTCCCAAGAAGACAGGAGACCTCCGTCCCATTCTCGATCTCAGGGACCTCAACAAGTGTCTAGTCAAGGAGAAGTTCAGAATGCTCTCCCTTGCCACGCTTTACCCTCTTCTCTCTCAGCACGACTGCCTATGTTCCCTGGACCTCAAAGAGGCCTACACTCACATCCCAATCAATCCGACTTCACGTCGCTACCTACGATTTCAGGTACAGCACCGTCACTATCAGTACAAAGTGCTACCTTTTGGCCTCGCTTCATCGCCCAGGGTGTTCACCAAGTGCCTTATTGTGGTGGCGGCCTTCCTCAGGTCTCACAACCTCCAGGTGTTCCCCTACTTGGATGATTGGTTGGTGAAAGCACCTACGTCTCCACTTGTGCTACAAGCCACTCATCACACCATCTCTCTCCTCCATCTCCTGGGGTTCGAGATCAACTACCCCAAGTCGCATCTACTTCCCACACAGCGACTTCAGTTTATTGGAGCAGTTCTCGACACCACACTAATGAGGGCGTTTCTCCCCTCCGACCGTCAACGGACCCTGCTCCACCTCTGCCGTCAGGTGCTCCTTCATCACTCCATTCCTGCCCGAAAGATGATGGTCCTCCTGGGCCACATGGCCTCGACGGTCCATGTGCTTCCTCTGGCGCGACTCCACCTCAGGACACCTCAATGGACTCTTGCCAACCAATGGTCACAGACCACGGATCTTCTTTCTCATCCCATCTCTGTGACATCGTCTCTTCAGCAATCTCTTCAATGGTGGTTGAACTCCTCAAATCTTTCCAGGGGTCTACTTTTTCATCTACCCCCTCACTCCATGATCATAACCACGGATGCCTCCCCCTATGCGTGGGGAGCTCACCTGGGAGATCTACGCACCCAGGGACTCTGGACCCCGCAGGAGCGTCAACATCACATCAATTTCCTAGAATTCAGAGCCATGTTCTATGCTCTCAAGGCCTTCCAGCACCTTCTCTGCCCTCAGGTTCTCCTCCTGTGCACAGACAATCAAGTCGCCATGTACTACATAAACAAGCAAGGCGGCACCGGATCTCGCCTCCTTTGTCAGGAGGCTCTCAGCATCTGGACTTGGGCCACGGCCCACAATCTCTTTCTCAAGGCTGTCTATATCCAGGGCGAACAGAACTCCCTGGCCGACAATCTCAGCCGCATCCTTCAACCTCACGAGTGGACTCTGGACCCTTCCACACTCCACTCCATCTTTGCTCGCTGGGGCACTCCGCAAGTGGACCTCTTTGCAGCACCTCACAACCATCAGCTGCCCCAGTTCTGTTCCAGACTCTTCTCTCCTCATCGTCTGACCCCAGATGCATTCCTGCTCGACTGGACGGATCGGTTCCTCTATGCCTTTCCTCCACTTCCTCTGATGTTGCGGACGTTATCCAAACTCCGCAGGGACAGGGCCACCATGATTCTCATTGCTCCTCGGTGGCCTCGCCAACACTGGTTCTCCCTCCTGCTTCAGCTCAGCTCCAGGGAGCCCATTCCTCTTCCTGTGTTTCCTACTCTACTTACGCAACAACGTCAGTCTCTACTGCATCCCAATCTGTCTTCGCTCCACCTGACAGCTTGGTTTCTCTCGGGCTGACCTCTCCAGAGAATATGTCTCAGCCTGTCCGTTTCATTTTGGACGCCTCCAGGAAACCGGCCACCCTCCAATGTTACCATCAGAAGTGGACCAGGTTCTCCTCTTGGTGTCTACGGCGTCATCACGATCCCACCTCTTAAGCGGTGGAAACTGTACTGGACTATTTGCTCTCTCTATCCAATGCTGGCCTCAAATCTACCTCAATCAGAGTCCACCTCAGTGCCATCACTGCGTTTCATGAGCCTATCCTCGGAAAACCTCTCACGGCTCATCCACTGGTTTCCCGGTTCATGAGAGGCCTCTTCAATGTCAAACCGCCTCTGAAGCCTCCTCCTGTCGTCTGGGACCTGAATGTGGTTTTATCAGCCCTCATGAAACCCCCCTTTGAGCCTCTTGCCACAACTTCGCTCAAACTTCTCACATGGAAGGTGCTTTTCCTCATTGCCATCACCTCTGCCAGGAGGGTTAGTGAGATGCATGCACTGGTCGCCGATCCACCGTTCACTGTTTTTCACCATGACAAGGTGGTTCTGTGTACCCACCCTAAGTTCCTTCCCAAAGTGGTCTCGGCTTTTCACGTCAAACAGTCCATTGTGTTGCCTGTCTTTTTCCCGAAACCTCACTCACATCCTGGGGAACAGGCGTTGCACACTCTGGATTGCAAGCGTGCCCTTGCCTACTATCTTGATCGTACAAGGGCTCACCGCTTGTCCCCTCAGCTCTTCCTGACCTTCGATCCTAACCGTCTAGGTCGCCCTGTCTCTAAACGGACGCTGTCCAACTGGCTTGCGGCCTGCATCGCGTTCTGTTATGCTCGGGCCGGTCTGTCACTGGAAGGTGCTGTCACGGCCCACAGGGTTAGAGCTATGGCTGCTTCTGTTGCTTTCCTCCGTTCCACACCCATTGAGGAAATCTGCAAGGCTGCCACCTGGTCCTCAGTTCACACGTTCACTACTCACTACTGCCTGGATGCATTCTCCAGACGGGATGGGCACTTCGGCCAATCTGTACTACAGAATTTATTTTCCTAATGGCCAACCATCCCTCCTCCCTCTCTGTTAGCTTGGAGGTCACCCATGCGTAAAGAATATGCTGCCTGCTTGTCCTGGGATAAAGCACAGTTACTTACCATAACAGGTGTTATCCAGGGACAGCAGGCAGATATTCTTACGTCCCACCCTCCTTCCCGGGTTGGCTTCTTAGCTGGCTTATCTTAACTGGGGACCACGCACTCCTCCGTCGGGCGGGAAGGCACTCGCGCACGCGCGGTGCGGCCAACTAGAACTTTCTAGTTAAAAAGGTCCGTACCAGGGGCTCCGTCGGTGACGTCACCCATGCGTAAAGAATATCTGCCTGCTGTCCCTGGATAACACCTGTTACGGTAAGTAACTGTGCTTTATGGCAAAACTTACTGAGAGACTTGTATTCGAACAACTTTCAGATTTCATTGAATCAACCAACATTCTCCATCCCCACCAAACTTTCACAGTACTGAATATACCATGATAGGCTTGACCAATAATATTCATTATTTTCTTGACCACCATAAATCTGTAGTTCTAATCTCTCTAGATCTAACTGCCGCTTTTGACACCATAGACCACGACCTATTAATCGATCGATTAGAGTCAATTGGAATTAAAGACCAAGTATTAGCATGGTTCACTTCTTTTTTGTCAAATCGTTCATCTTTTGTCAGATTTAATGATAGCACGTCCAAAATTTACTCTTCAAAATATGGTATCCCGCAAGGTTCAATATTATCCCCCCTTCTTTTCAATATATTCCTTTCACCACTTCTAAATATAACACAATCTTTAGGTTTTACAACATACGCTTACGCTGACGACATTCAACTCATCCATCCATTAGATCCGGAAAATAAAGACGACATTGCAGCCATTAACAATAAACTTGTAATAATAAAAAACTGGCTCGACACAAATAAATTGGCATTAAATCTTAATAAAACTAAGTCACTGCTCTTTTCTTGGAAAAGAGATACAATATTAAGCTCTCCAATTTCCATTAACAATACTGAATTAGAATTGGTTACCACCATAAAAATATTAGGCGTTTTGATAGATGATAAACTTACATATCATGACTATATTAGTAATATCATTAAAACATGTTTTTATAAACTACGATTAATTCGTTCACTCGCAAACTTCTTACAGCCTGAATCTATTAATATTCTAATTCACTCCTTAATAATATCTAAAATAGATTACTGTAATTCTCTCCTTCTTAACGTTTCTCAAAAAGAAAAAAGAAGGCTGCAATTAATACAAAATACTGCCGTGAAATTGATCTACAATGCAAAAAAATATGACCATGTTACCCCTCTGTTGATTAAATCCCACTGGCTTCCGGTAAGCCACCGTATTACTTTTAAATTATTGCTTTTAGTTTTTAAAGCCTTAAATTTTAATGAACCCCAATTCATCAACAGGTGGCTAATCCCTTATAGCATGACACGATCTCTTCGCTCAACCTCTTACAATCTTCTCTCCGTTCCCTCAATGAAAGTTATAGGAATCAGACGGCACGATATGTTCTCAGTTATGGCCCCCCACTCGTGGAATCTCTTACCCCAATATATTAGAGAGCTAAAAGATTTAACTTTATTTAAAAAAACCTTAAAAACATTTCTTTTTAAAGATGCTTATGACTCCTAATATATTAATTATCGATTTTTCTAAGCAGCTAAAATCACTCTCCTTTTTGTTCTTCCCTTTTATGTTTTTTCCTCTCTTCTATCCAAACATTGTAACTTTCTCCCCACTTACCCTCACAATTCTTGTAAGTTTTAACCCATAAAATTATTTTAAATGTACGTGTTTTGTATATTAAGTTTTAACTCATAACAAAAGTTATTTTATATGTTAATACTAACATTTTACTTGTAAATTTTATTATATTGTACATCGCCTAGCAATTTAAATAGGCGATTCATCAAGAACAAATAAACTTGAAACTTGAAAGAGACTCGACTCATGCACATTTATATTACGTAGGTATTTAAACGCCTCTTATCATATCTTCCCTCTCCCGCCTTTCCTTCAAAGTATACAGATTGAGATCTTTAAGTCTGTCCCCATACGACCAAAGGGAAATGATGACACAAAACCAGTCATCCAATTGATAGCCTAACATTGCATGCCAGAATCAGATCAATATTATTGACCTGAAAAAACCGACAGGTCTGCCTGTTTTTTTCCTATGGGCACAGATGTTGTATGTGTGCAACACACACATAATATCTGGCCCTTCTGCAACTATGACACCCCCCCTGCTGAATTGACCCCCCTGAAGCAACCCCTTCCCTTCTCCACTTTACCAAAAATCGGCAGGAGGGATTCCCACTCTCTACTGCCACTGGATGCCCCCCGGCCCCCTGAACTTCCCCGTACCTCTAAATTAGGATGACAGCAGGAGGGATGTCCAGTCCCTCCTGCTCACAGGCCCGTCACTCCAAAATGGTGGGGAGGGGCCTAAGGCCCTGATTGGCTCAGATGCCTAAAGCCCCAGGCCTTAGGTCCCTCTGCATGGATCCCAGGATGCACCGGGAAAGGGAAGGCCCACCATTTGGGAGTGATGGACCTGCAAGCAGGAGGGACTGGGAGTCCCTCCTGCTGTCATCCTAATTTAGAGGTACAGGGAGGTTTGGGGGGTGTGGGGAGTGGATCAGTAGGCCCGGGTGGCATCTGGTGGTAGGAGGGAGTGGGCATCCCTCCTGCCAATTTTTATTGAAGTGTGGGGAGGGGGGTCCTGGGGGACAGTTCAGCTGGTGCGGGGGGGGGGAGGGGGGTTGCGGTGGCAGGAGGGAGTAGGCATCTCTCCTTCCTCTATTTTGGGTCCAGGGGTCATCAGGGAATCATTGGAGTAGGGGAGGGGAAGCTCACAATTTTTTTTAATGGGGACAGATATTGTACATGTGTGACATAGGCACAACATCTGTGCCATTAAAAAAAAAAAGAAAAAATCCCCAGCAGCTGAGTGGCAGGAGGCTACTTTAGGGTTTCTCCTGCCGCTCGGCTGTTTGGACTTCCCCAAACCGGCTCTGCACATGTGACAAAGTCGTTCTCACAGGAATTACGGTGAGCATTCGCTGTTGGAATATCAGTCGCTGTTTCAGAATCAGCCCAAAAACCGGCTCACAGCGACCCACACGATCTTAGCGACCATGTTATGTGCATCTAGCCCATGGTTAGTATTTCAGTAAATGCTTACATCAGGGATCTATACACATAAAATGCAAACAAAACAAAGTTATATAATATGAGGTACATAATTTAAAAAAAAATACATCTATAAACCTGCCTAAATCGGTACTTGTTCGATCAAAAAGATAGATCATCCAAGTACCGATAATTGAACAGGGTTTTAGATGTATCTAAAACCAGCTTAGGCCTTTTCACTGTCTCTGTGCGCCCAGAGTGAAAAGGGGCATTTTTGGAGGAGTGGATAGGGTGGGAGGTGGACGAAATGTGGGCCGACCTACACTTAGTTGTCCGGCAGCCATAATTGAAAAGTTTGACTGGTTGCTTGGATGGAACTTATACATTTTGATTTAAACCAAGTCAAAACAGATATATGTTCCGGATTAGGCTGCTGAACTCAGCTGCAAACATGGCATGACAGGACATTGTTTTACAGAGATGGCAAAACATGGTAAAAACATAACCTGACAAACATGGTATGGTGAGACATATCATGATGAACATGGCAAACATTTCATGACATAAATTAAATAAATAATCTATAAATATGTGCTCAGTGACGTGAATATAGATGAATTTAGCTGGAAGGCTGAAAAGATGCTCAACTTTTTATATCATAGCACAAGCCCTCCCTGCCTCCAAAATGACATAAGAATATCTAAAACATCAAAAAGGTAATAATGGACTTATCTTAAGCAGTCTTGATAATGATGTAATGTTCCATATCAGGGAGGCGCTGAAATATTAAAGTGCCTCCCTGATATGGAACATTCTTCATTGTCAAGACTGCTTGAGATAAGTAACGAGGTGGGGAACGACAGTTGTGTTTGTGGAAGTCAAAAACTGACCTACAATACACTTCCCCCTCCCCATTCGCGGTTTCCCTACTCGCGATTTCACATAATCGCTATTTTTTTTTGGGGGGGGGGAGGAAAAAAAACAAACCATATTTTTGTCTTCCCCCCGGCATCCCGGCCTTATCTGGTGGTCTAGCTGGTTTTTGGGGCAGGGGCAATCTTCCTACGCTCCTGCCCCGTGCAGATAGCCATTAGGAAATGGCTGTGGGGAGTTCCCGTAGTCTCTCGATGCCGGGGGATGCCGGGGGAAGGCGGAAGGGAGGCAGGGGTGGGTCAGAGCCTGATATTCACGTTTTTTCGCCATTCGCAGTCCGGCTCTGCCCCTATCCCCTGCTAATAACGAGGGAGAAGTGTAAGTGAAGAATGGGCTGGTGTTTTGTCATAATGCTACACCCAAGATTTGTTGTTATCCAAGATGCCTCAGAACTTCCCAAATGACAAACCAAGGGCTTCACAAAGGTCGTTAATTTGTTAAAAGACGATCTTCATGGATTTTTTCATGAACTCTTGTCACATTGCTTCATTGATCCCAGTTGAAGGGCATCTGGAGCGTTCATCATTGTCCATGGATGTTCTGCCATTTTTAAACCGCTTGAACCTCTTGTAGGTTTATGCGTGACCCATAGCTTCATCCCAAAATGCTCTTTTTAACATTTGGTGGGTCCCTGCTGCCGTCTTTACTAGTTTAAAACAAAATTTCACACAAATTCTTTGCTCCTTCAAGTCAGTCATAATGCTGATAGCAAAACAGCTTCACAAAAACAACTTCAACAAAACAGCTTCAGCAAAACAACTTCACAAAAATGCACAGTGTAAGTAAACACTGCTTTCCACGGCAACAATAACCTTTAGACTAGTTCCTTAGTGACCACTTCAAAAATAAAATCATCTCAATTAGAACAACATTCAACAACTCACAATACAACACAGACAAGATTCTAACAAAACCCACAACAGCCGAAGCAATATCAGCAGACAGGTTCTGGACCGACTTCCCTAAAACCCAATGGACCGAATTGGACAGGCTATACAAAAAATATTGCAAATCAGCATGTGATCTGAATAACTGCCCACCATACCTACTAGCAACAGCTTCCACCAACTTCAAAGCTTGCTACACATTATGGCTGCAAACCACACTCAGGGAAGGCCAGTTCCCACCAGACCTCGGAGAAATTATAATCACGCCAATACTGAAAGATCCCAAAGGTCTAACAAACAGCCCATCAAACTACAGACCAATCGCTTCTATCCCTACATACGTCAAAATAATAGAAGGACTAGTCGCACAACAACTGTCCACGTACCTTGAATCCCACAATATCTTACACCCATCCCAATCCGGATTCAGAACCAACTACAGTACCGAAACTCTACTAGTATCTCTACTAGACATAGCTCGAAGTCACCTCAGCCAAGGAAACAAACTGCTAATCATCCAATTTGATTTATCAGCTGCATTCGACCTAGTGGACCACGACATACTCCTCCAAATACTAGACGCAATAGGAATTTCAGGTAAAGTTCATAACTGGTTCAAAGGCTTCCTCAAAAATAGAACATACAGAGTCAAATCTAAAGACATTCTATCTGAACCATGGTCCAATCCATGTGGAGTACCACAAGGCTCTCCCCTCTCTCCCACACTTTTCAACCTATTCATATCCTCCCTAGGCACCGTCCTAGACGCCCAAAATATTACTTCTCTCAGCTACGCGGACGACATTACCATCCTCCTTCCATTCGACATACATAACCCAATCTCCACAGAACACCTGAAAACTACATTGGAAACAGTGGATAAATGGATGATAGATCACAAGTTGAAGCTGAACTCTGACAAAACCAAATTCTTATTACTAGAGAAAGACAAAAAACCATCCCTAACAGAACTGGAAGTAAACTCAATCAAGTACCCTATACAGAACTCCCTCAAAATCCTAGGAATACACTTAGACAGATGCTGTACAATGCAAACACAAATCCAAAAAATCACCCAAAAAGCATTCTTCACAATGCGAAATTTAAGAAAAATCAGAAAATTCTTTAAAAAAGACCAATTCAGGATCATTGTCCAATCCATGGTACTAAGTATCGTCGACTATTGCAACAGCCTCTACTTACCCTGCCCGACCAACACAATAAAAAAACTACAGACCATCCAGAACACAGCCCTCAGACTCATATATTCACTCAGCAAATACGACCACATTACCAATGCATACCTAGAATCCCACTGGCTACCAATAAAAGCAAGAACACAATTCAAACTCTACTGTCTCATTTTCAAAGTAACCCATGGCACGGCACCCAGTTACCTAAATAACCGTTTTCACTACTACCACCCACCAAGAAAAAGGAGAACACAGAACCTCTTCACCTATCCACCACTCAACGGTACCTGTCGTAAGAAACTCTATGACAACCTCCTGGGGACACAGGCAGCCAAAATAGACTCTGACATCTCTAAATTACTGACCAAAACAACAGACATAAAAGAGTTCTGCAAAGAAATAAAAACACTACTGTTCAAAAAATATCTCCCATCACTCTAACCACCGCCCAATGAGTTCCCATTCAACGACTTCGGAATCACTCATCCATATTATCTCTTTGTCTGTGATCAAGAATGTACTGTAACTCTTCTACACTACACCCGACTTAACTGATCGAGTTGACATGTATTACCTCTGCAAAATGCATTATCTTCTGCTATATGTATTATCTTCTGTAATAAGTAATATCTTCTGTGAAATTGTAATATCATAACTCTTCACTGTTCCTGTAACTTACTCCTATCCTGAAATGTAATTCTACTGGAATGTCCCAGATATTTTCTATATTGTAATCCGCCTAGAACCGCAAGGCACAGGCGGAATAGAAATCCGTAATGTAATGTAATGTAATGTATCAGTGTAGCACACTCTGTTATGGCTTTCCAGGAACTTATGGCTTGTATCTTGTGTATTTGCCACACTGTCTGTCTACTGTGCTACAAATTCTCATGCTATGCCCACTACACAATATTTGCCATCTTGTGTCTACCATGCTAGATTCTACCATGTCCAAAATCAAGAGCTACACTCTTATGTTCATCTTACTTAGAAAGTGAGAATAAATAAATAAATAAACACTCTATCTTATAAATAGCATTCCAGTGCAGCTTCATTCCACTTTAAATATTTTCATGGTTTAAAATGATTTACCATGTTTTCATATATTGACCTCAGTGGCTACACTCAGACTGTCTCTTTCATGTAAGGCTTGAGTTTATGCAGCCAGCCTCCTCATTGGTCACATTTTTTCAGTATTCATTATTTTAAATTATTATAAATAACTCCATAGTTTTCTAATAATGCCTATGAAGAACTTATCTTAGGCAACGGTACTATGTCCATTCCCCAAATTCTGTCCTTTCCTTCTTCCCTCTTGCCGCATTCCCTCTTTTCCTCTATCTAGGCTTTTGTGATTTCTCTTGCTGTGTCCCATTTTTTCCAAGCGCAATAATGTAAGCCTGTCTTCGAGAAGGAAACATATATTATTAAGAACAAAAAGTAATCTCCTTAGCAACGACAGCAGAGACCTTAACTGCTTTTATTCTAAATGATGAGCTACAATTAAAATGTCTAATAAGTTTTCAGGAGCCCTTTGTGACTATGATTTTAATTACATTATATTTTGGGTATAACTTTCCATCAAACTCCCTCTTCCATCCCCCTGCCCTCCCCCCTCACCAAACAACTGTTTCATTTAGGTTCAATGGAGCTTAGCTTAGAGGATTTTCTGACATTTTAGATGAATCATGATTCAGCATCACAATTTCTGTGTCTCATCTCTTCCTTCCCAGAGAGATGGTAGCTCCGTGTAGGTTGCTTCCCCTCCTGCTGCATTTAACAATGAGTGGGGAGTACTCCCTCTTTGCAATCACAACTCATTCTCCAGCTCTGCTATCCTCCCTTCCTTACCTCCCTTTCCACAACTTTACCCACATACTTGAAAAGTCCATAAGCCATTATTAAGGTGGACATGCGAAAATCTACTGTTTATTTGTAAGATAAGCAGCATAAAATTTGCTTTACTCTTTTGAGATCTTGCCAGAAATATTCAAGAAAATAAAAAGATGATTTAATCATGAATTTATAATGTGCGTAGAGGCTTTTTATTGAGTATGAAGTTGTATTTAAAGAAAATAATGGGTATGTAATGAAATTGTTGTTCTATTATGTTTTATTGGAGTTAATATTTGTAGTACTATATACTCCTCTTTTACTAAGCCACAGTAGAGGTTTCTACTAGTGCTGCCCGATTCCCGATTCAAATCAATTCACCAATTCACTTCAGGTGAATTGATTCGAATTGATTTGTTATGACAAAAAAATGAACTCACCAATTTGTCGGCTCCCTGAGACCTGTTCGGGCTTTCCCTCTGCTGCCCTTCCATCTAATGTAATATCCGGTTTTGCGAAACCGGAAGTTATATCAGAAGGACTCTAAATGTGGAACTCTTGTGCGGGAACTCTTGGGTGGATCGGCGGCAGCAAGGTGATTGGTTGGCTGGCTCTCTCCTTCCAGGCCAGAAGCAGTTCTCCTCTCCTCCCCGGCTGCATCTACCAAGTTTGTATTCCAGGCAAAAGCGGCAGTGATTTTGCAATCTACAGAGTTCTTCTGCCGCTACTCCAGGCGTCTTCTCTCCATTTGGCCACCCAAGCGGAAACAGAAAGTTTTCACTGAGGGCAGGCCACAGTGGAGAGAAGATGCAAGGAGTGGCGGCAGGAGAACTCTGGATTGCTAAATCACTACTGCCACCGGCAACATTAAAATAAAGGTAGATGGGGGAGAGAGGAGATGGACTTGGGGGAGTTTGTGGACTGGAGAGGAAGAGATGGGGAGAAGATGTATGGAAAAGATTAACTTGATGGAGGGGGAAGATGGATAGTAGAGGGAGAGAAGGACTTGGGGGAGATCATGGAGAGGGGAATTGTTGGACTGGAGAGGAGGAGAAGGTGGATGGGAGAGATGAACTTGGTGGAGGGGGAAGATGGATGGCGGAGGCTGGAGGAGATGGACTTGGGGGAGAGGGAGAGATGAACTTGGGAGAGATTATGGAGAGGGGAGATGGGGGGATGGAAGAAATAATGGATCTAAAAATAGAGGAGAGGGAGAGAGATGGTGGATAATGGGATTTAGGGAGGGAACAGAAAGGGAGAGAAGTTGGACACAAGGGATGGTGTGGTGGGATAGATATACTGAATAGGAGGATAGTTGGGAAGAGAAAGGGAGAGCTGGTGGAAGGGAAGGAGGGAGAGATGCTGGATGAAAGGATAGATGAGAAAAGGAGAGATGGTGGATCTGGGGATGGTGGGGGTCCATCGCTGCAGGAAAGATGCCAGACCTCCGGGGGAGGGAAGAGAAACGGAAGGGGAGGACAGAGATGGGAGATGGATGTAAACGACAAATGAGCAGGAGACCCTGGCAAGTGAGTTATCAGAAGACAACCAGAGCTCACCTGCCCGCCCTCTTCACCCTACCCACAGACCCTGCTCTACACCTTGAGTTCTCAAGCAAGGTCCTTGGCATCACTAACGACTCCTCCCTTTCCCTCAACGATCACCTGAATTCCCTGGCAAAATCTTGTTTTTTCAGCCTCCACATGCTGAGGAAAGTTAGATCCTATTTTCACCAAAAGCATTTCACCGTCCTTGTACAATCCATCATCCTATCCAAACTCGATTATTGTAACGCCATCTACTTAGGCCTAACGAAAAAAAGTCTTCGCAGACTCCAGCTTATCCAGAACACTGCGGCTAAGCTGATTTTTGCTAAACGCAAATATGACCACGTCTCCCCTCTACTTACCAATCTTCACTGGCTCCCAGTACTTTCCAGAATTCATTTCAAATGCTCCTGCCTGGCTTTCAAGATCATTCACGGCATCCTTCCGCCCCTAATCCCTCTATCCTTCCTCGCCCCGACACCAACTACCACCAGATCTGCCCACAGACATAAACTATCCTTCCCCTCTCTACACGGCATCCTCCACGCAGGTAAACTGGGTAGATCCCTCCTCTCCAAAATCACCGGCCTCTGGAACGACCTCACTGTCCCGCTGCGGAACCTGGACTCCCTCCAACTATTCCGAAAACAACTGAAAACCTGGCTTTTCTCTAGCATATAATAATCTCTTCTCCTGATTACATCCCTTCTTTTTATGCTTTGTAAACTCTTTCTCTTCTCATATTTTTTAAACTCTGTAAACCGTGTCGAGCTCCACTTCAGTGGAGAAGATGCGGTATATAAACCTAAGGCTTAGTTTAGTTTAGAGCCTGGGACCAACATGATTTGAATAATGACCAGACAACAAAAGGTAGAAAAGTAATTTTATTTTCTGTTTTGTGATTTGAAATGTGTATCCTTCCATGAGCTAGGATTTAACAGAGAGAGGAAAAGTCTTTTTTGTTTGTTTATTTTGTTTACATCACAGCGCCAGTGTGGGTAGGAGAGGACAAAGTGGGTGGAGTGGGTGAAGAGGCTATAAAATAAACCCATCAGGATATTTGAAAAAAACACCCAATTTGGCAGGAAAACTGAATCAAATCGAAAAATCGATTCAATAGGCTGAATCGAACAATTTTTTCCTGAATTGGACAGCACTAGTTTCTACCACGGCCCGGAGTGCTAAATGCTCCGACGCTCATAGAATTCCTATGAGCATTGGAGTATTTAGTGCGCCGGGCCATGGTAGAAACCTGTATCGCGGCTTAGTAAAAGAGGGCCATAATATGTATGTTTTTTTCTAATCTGCTTAGGCTTAGGCAGATTATAAATTTTTTTAAATTAAATAAATAAATACTTGTGACCTGGGTTGGCCACTGTTGGAAACAGAATACTGGGCTTAATGGACCTTCAATCTGTCCCAGTATGGCCCCACTTATGTTCTTATGTTTATGTTGTTCTTATTGGACTTACTTGGATAAATTTAACATTTTACAGTACTCACAATTCTGTAAATATTTTATTTATTTATTGTGATTTATTAACCACCGTTATGAAGAGATTCACCCAAGGTGGTGTACAGCAGGTATAGTTTGACATAAAGCCTACAATTTTAATAACAGCATAACAAAAGTAAAAATGACCAAATATAAACATAAAAGTGACCCCCCCCAAACCTCCAAAATACAGGCAGGAGGGATCCCAGGCCCTCCTGCCCATGGCGCCCTCCTATACCCCTCTCAACTTACTTTAAATTGAACGGACAGACGGGTCACAAGCCCGGCCGGCAGGCCTGCCATCCTCTGAATGGCGGGCCTAGGGCCTGATTGAGCCAGGCGCCTAAGACCCCACCCATAGGAGGGGCCTTAGGCACCTGGTCCAACCGGAATTGGCCCAGTTTGAAACTTATCTCTTCATTGATATTTCTGTAAAGTCCACATGGTGTTGTCCTAGGTTCCAAATGCTGACATTACCGTCCAAGCTCACTCCAGCCTATCCAACCATCCCGTTGTTTGCAGGATATCTACCATAAAGTCTGGTCAGTAACATCCTCATGTTCCAAGTTAGTAGAGTTCCCATTGATACCCTCCCCAGCCCATCCTACACCAAATCACTGCATATGGGACACCACATATGGGACACAGTACCGATCTTAGTTCTTTAATTTACATCCTTTAATTTACATTGTTCTAGAATGTTGCCTGAGTAAGACCTGGGCTTCAGTGTCTCTCTCTTATATTTTTAAGTTTTTAGTTATATTCAGTTTTCATTGTTGATTTCTAGTTTATTTTGTTCCTTTCATGTACCTTATTCATAGTTTTACAGGGTTCTGCACTTTTTTCTTTTAATTTTCACTCGGGCGGGTCAGAAAACATCTTGGAAAGGAGGAGTTTGACAGTTATAGAATCGCAGCATAACTGTCTACAAACCTAAAAGCCTAGAATGGTGCATTTTCAGCAGAGGCCCTTCCTGCGTCTTTCCTTCCTTCCTTCCTTCCTTCTCCCCTGATTCAGTAGGGGATAACGGTGAGCACAAGTAGACGCTGGGACTGCACCGAAACCAGCGGCAGGCAGCAGAATCAGCAGCAGGGACTAAAGAGCACAGCTCTGCCCCTCCCCCGATCCAGCAGGGGATAACGATGAGTATAAGGAGACGCCGAGGCCGCACCAAAAAGAGTGGCAGGCAGCAGAAGCAGTGGCGGGGACTTAATGAGCACAGCTTTGCTCTTCCCCCGATCCAGCAGGGGATAACGGTGAGCACAAGGAGACGCCGGGGCCACACCGAAACCAGCGGCAGGCAGCAGAAGCAGTGGCAGAGACTTAAGAGCACAGCTCCGCCCTTCCCCGATCCAGCAGGGTTCTATACCATACTAGATATCGAATCTGAGAATGGTGGCAGTTGACCGCTTAATGCAGCTGATGCACCGAGATGATAGTGGCGGTTGGCTGGTTGTTGCAGAGGTCATCTGATCCAAATGACATGCCTGCATTTTAGCATTGCATTGACTCTGATCTAAATGACTAGCCTGTATTTTGGCACTCATTACTACTTCCTGGGAAACCTCATGGCTGAAATATTGTGTGTTGGCTTGGCTGCATACGTCAGGGCTCAAGGAGCATACCAGCTTTCGCTCCTTGGCATATCATTCTTTATGAACTTCTAACATCAGATCCTATTGTCTGACTGGAATTTACTTTATTTCATTTTTATTTATTGTTTTCTCAGGTATTTTAGCTTGTTTGTGAGCCTTCGGGACAGCTAGGGAAATCCAAAGTACCATTTTTATTTATTTTATTTTAATGTATCTTCAATCTATCTTCATTGTAAACCGCTTTGAACCTCACGGTATAGCGGTATATAAGAAATAAAATAAGAAATAAAATCAATCCTTCTTTAATTTACATCATTCGTTTTCTAATTAGAGATCCTTTATGTTTATCCCACGCTTGTTTTGAATTCCATCACACTGGAAAATAATCAATATTACAAATGCTTAAAGTAGTCTGACAAATTGTACATACAGCCTCCAAGAGAGAGTGACAAAGTATTAATTGATGTCAGTTGTATCTCCTGCCACAATCTATAATGAAAAGGAGCAAAAAGGCAGACATTTCAGCACTTTCAACTCCAAAAAGAACAGCTGTGAAAGTGATATACCATATATATATCTGCACTTCTCACTAAGAGGGGGTCAGTAGTTCCAGAAGTACCATATAAAAGAAAGAAAACTCTAGTCCTTAGAAAACAGGGCAAAAAAGCGCAAAAAAGCAGAGTGCCTTGAGAATGGATTGGGAAGAACCTGTAGCCTAAGCTGGCATGACAAACAACTCATATGCTCCCCCCAAAAGGATATGTGAGCCCCAAAACACTAAGTGGTGATTACCAAAAAAAAAATAGACAGTATTAAACACAGTAAAATATGATGGAAGGGGAAGCAAAGAAGGTCTTATACTAAAGATTAACTCATGCTGTCTGCCATAGGGCCCATTTTATTCCTATGGGTAACATGTTTAGTAAAAGACCCCTCAAAAGAGTAACAATCAGTCAAAGGCCAAAGAAGACAAGAAGTGGTAAGGTTAGAAAGGTTTTAGATGGTTACAAATGCAAACATTAGCCAATGGGCTCCTGAGTTGCACGGTTTGCTACTGACACAAGTAGAAAAATGAAAATCAACACAGTAACACTGCTCAAAATCCTTGGTAAGCTGCAGGAATGTTAGATCTTCCTAGATCTTCTCATGGCCTTCTTTTCCCTGGAGCTTATCTTGGAAACTTCTGAATTATCTTCCCTCAATACTAGGTTGGTGGACTACATTTTCAGACGGAGCACTTGATCCAAGTGACAACCAACTTTCAGACCACTTTGGATTTCCAAGCTGGGATTCTTCAAATTATTTTTCAGATACCAAAGTGAGCACCTCACCTCCTAGGGGAAACTAAAATAATAATAATAATAACTTTATTCTTTTATATCACCAAACCAAAAGTTCTAGGAGATTTACACTAAAAAGAGCTGGACAATCAGCGAAATGCAATAATACAGTAAAAATTACAAATATTTGTAAAATAGAATTTCAATAATAAAACTCACTAAGTAATAAACTTATCGAACAAAATGGTCTTTATTAATTTTCGAAGACTGCAATAGGATAACATAGTTTGCTGAATACATTTATCTAACCAAGATTGTTGCCTACCAGCTTGAAATGCTAGGGTCCTATCTAAGAAGGTCTTATATCTACACCCATTAATTTTTGGATAAGCAAATAAGTAGAAGTTTCTAGTTTCTCTTGATGGTCTATGCAACACAAAATGAGGAAAAAGGTAAGCTGGAGACAATCTCGATATCAGCTTAAAGCAGATACAGGAAAATTTGAATAATTCTCTTGTCTCCAAAGGCTGCCAATGAAGTAAACGATAATATGGACTAATATGGTGGTTCTTTTTTAATCAATCGAACAGCTGTATTCTGAATTATCCTTAATTTTTTTATAATTTTTTTGGTGCTCCTAAATAGATGATGTTACAATAGTCTAAAATAGATAAAACTAATGCCTGCAAATTTCATCCACATAGAGAGATGATCCAAGATGACTCCTACCTGAATGATCGGGTACACGCCTCCGACCGAAGCGCTCCTATTACCTGATCTTTCGCCAGTGACTGTTGTTTTCAGCCTGGTTTCACTTGCCCTTTTGACGTGATGCCGAAGAGGAGAGGCAGGAGCGCTGCTGGTGCCTCGAGGCGCTCAGAGGGCCCGTCCCTCGGCAACATTGAGGAGCTGCTTCGGAGGATGCAGGGAGCTGCATCGGTGAGTCCGGTGGAAAGCTCGCTGAGGATCCCGCGAGTAAGCGAGACCGACGGGATTCCTCTTGGGCCAGATACCACTCTTAGCCCGGATGTCAGAGCACTGCCTCCTCCACCATAGTTGGCCAGCTCTCCCAGGGGTCAGTAACAATGTTCCCTCTAAGCTGTGCGCTTGTGCGCGTGCACACAAATTAAAATAGCATGCACAAAAAAATACATTTTTGCCTAAAATGATTTTCACTGCTAAAATGAAATATTATAGAAGACCAGCTGTTCCGATTTCCCATTACAACACGATCCCGATACAACACAAATACTGAAAAAGGACACTGAACCCACTCCATCGGCACAAACCCTAGCCAACTTCTTTCAAAACAAAATCACCGAATTAAGAGCAACTCTACCCACATCCACAACAAATGCTCTTCAATTCCTGGACCCCCATGACCAAGACACCAGAGTAGACATGCTATGGGACCACCTCGAATACCCAAACTGGCAGCAATTCCTAAATTTATTTAACAAGTACACCAAATCTAACTGCCTACTTGACGCATGTCCCCCTAAAATCATGACAATTGCCCCCCTAGAATTTAAAAAGGAACTTTTTGCATGGCTAACATCCGCCCTTGCAAACGGAACACTAAACAAAAAAATGGGACATATACTAATCACTCCAATCCCCAAAGATCAGAAAGCCTCCTCAGCACTGCCACCCAATTTCAGACCCATAGCAAGCATTCCCCTCTTCACAAAGATACAGGAAGGATTGGTCAACCTTCAACTAGTCAATTACCTGGACAAATTTAACCTCCTTAGCGAACACCAATCAGGATTCAGAAAAGGATACAACACAGAAACTGTCCTAGCCTCCTTGCTGAACCACCTTTATGATCTCTTTAGCAAAGGCAAAAGCGCACTGATCCTACAATTAGATCTCAGCAGCGCGTTCGACCTGGTAGACCACGAAATCATGCTACTGTGCCTTGAAGCAATGGGAATCTCGGGAAAGGCAAAGAAATGGTTCCAAGAGTTCCTAACAAACAGATCCTACCGAGTAATCAGTAATGGAAACTACTCTAAACCATGGAAAAACCCTTCAGGCGTGCCTCAAGGTTCCCCCCTATCCCCCACACTTTTCAATATCTATATCGCCTCCTTAGGTCACCTACTACAAAAACTAAATTTAATATACTACATCTATGCGGACGACATATCCATCCTTATAACCTTAAACGACATCACAAAAGAAACTGTAGATAATCTCTCAAACACAATGACCGAAATCGATAAATGGACCACTAATTTCAAACTAAAACTAAACGCAGAGAAAACAAAAGTCTTTCTGGCTAGTCCCAATGACAAAATTACGAAAACATCGATAAAAATAAACAACCACGAATACCCAATTTCCAAAAACATAAAAATACTGGGTATCACTCTTGACACTCACCTAACTATGACTGACCACACAAACTCACTAGTGAAAAAATGCTTTTATACGCTATGGAAACTAAGAACCATAAAAAAATTATTTGACCCTTCATCATTCAGGTTGCTGGTACAGGCACTGATCCTATCCCTTCTTGACTACTGCAACATCATCTACCTAGGCATCCCACAAAAAACAATAAAAAAACTAAGATTAATACAAAACACCGCCGTTCGCCTAATTTTCGGACTTAGAAAAAACGACCACATCAGCCCCTACTATAAAAAGCTGCACTGGCTTCCAATAGAAGCGCGAATTATATTCAAATTCGCTTGCACCTGTTTCAAACAAGCCTGGGGACTAGCACCTTCATACCTACAAACTCACTTCACCCTACACAACCCCACAAGAACGACCAGAAACAAAAACATCTTTGCATACCCAAAGACTACAGGCTGCAGATACAAATCCTTCTTGGACAGAACCTTTAAGTTCCAAGCGAACAGACAGCAAACCTGGCTGAAAAACCACATAAACGAACCAAATATGACTTATAATGCATTCCGCAAATCGATCAAAACCACCCTATTCGCTAAATTCATTGACTAAAACGGTCCCCTCCCCCACTAAGACCCCCCTCATGGATGTTCTAAATCTTTCAAACACTCATTACCCTTAGATCTCCAATTAATATGTAAGTTTACCATTTAGACTATTGTACGGCATCTAGACTCTTTGTTCGGTACTGTATTTAAACTTATTGTATAGTATTGTATTTAGACTCACTGTATTGTATTATATGTGGACTTATTGTATTGTATTACCATTGTACTGTACTAAGACCTTTGTTATTCGCTGAATGTCCAGCCTTCTTACATTGTAAACCGCCTAGAAGTCGCCTGACTATGGCGGTATAGAAAAATAAAGTTATTATTATTATTATTATTTATTGAAGCGCTATAATATAAATTTTAAATCATTCACGTGATTCCATTATCCTTGGCAGTTGAACTTGACACGTCACGTGCCCCATAGGGCCATAGACTATGGCCCATAGGATATGAAAAACTTCCGATAATTTGACTTCCTGAAGTTCCGCCATATTGTTTATTTCATGGAATCGTAGTGTGCAGCGTGGTACTGCGGTTGTATAACTGTATTCGTTTATTAAATTGCAACCAGATATAACTCTTAAAATGTCTAAACCGCGAATGGTGAAAAGTGTAAAACGCAAGAGAGCTGCAACAGCTTTTAGGTCTGAATGGCTTGAAGAAATTGTTGAAACAGAGATACTGAAATACAATGAAATGGAATTGTTGAAACAGAATCTCGAAATACAATGCGTGTTCGACTGTGTGAAATATTTACCTATGACGAAGACGATGGAGTTGTGTGTTGTTATTGTCAAGATGCCAAAGCAACTGGAAAATTCTCTACTGGAAAAATATGGGATGATGTTTGGAAACTGGACTTTCTGAAACGCCATCTATCAAGTAAATCTCATACCGACAGTATTAGGAAACTCAGAAGTAAAAATCCAAATTTAAGAGGGGGACTGGTTAACATGTTGCTTGAAAGCCCAACCAAAAAAGAAAACAGGCAAATTAATAATGAACAGAAGTGTTCCAGTCCTGATGAAATTAATGTTCTTGTCGACAGTGTTGTGCTGGCCATTAAGATGAATATCTCAATGCTCTCTGTTCAAGATATCAGTGAGCACATGGTGAAGTATGTTAGTATACCTGATACCTGAGAAGCAAAAACTATGCGTTTGAATTTTTTGGAATTATCAATGGCATTGTGCAAGATGATCATATGGCAGACATTAAATTAGCAACGTATCATACGTTAACTGTTGATGAAAGCACAGACATTTCTGTCAACAAGTACTTAATATTCTACTTTAAGTATCGGCCAGTCAATTCAAATGAGTATAGGACATCATTTGGTGGGATGCTACAGTTGGAAGCATGTGATGCTACATCAATAGTAATAGCAATTAGGGAATTCTACAGAAAACATGAACTTGACCTGAATAAAATGGTTATGTTAACCTCTGATGGTGCCTCTGTTATGTTGGGCAAAATAGATGGTGTTGCAGCACAGCTGAGAAAAGACATTCCACATTTAGTGCAGCAACATTGTGTTGCACATCGGGAAGATTTGGGACTTTCTGATTCATGGAAAGAAGTAAAATTGATGAAAGAGGTAGAAACTGTAATGAGAACTGTGTACACGGTGTTCTGTCGGTCTTCTACTAAACGATGCAAATTTCAAGAAATAGCAGATGCATCTGAATGTGAATCAATTGCTTTCAGACCTCTGAATGAAATGCGCTGGTTATCTTTGCACTTAAAGCAATTATTCAAAATTATGATCCCCTGTTAAAATATTTTGAAGAAGACAAAGATAATGATCCTATTGCAAAGTACCGCTATAAGAAGCTGAACAGTGAACAATTTCATATTACATTTGAAGTTTTGAATGATGTCTTATCAGAACTAGCTTCCTTAACCATGGCATTTCAAAAACGTGGTTTGACACCATTGGAAGCTTATCATCTTGCACAGGGTAAATTGAACAAACTTCGAATGCAATACTTAGGCGACAAGGTTAAGTGGAGTGATAAAGTCGACAGTCTTCTTGACAACAGGATGAGGTCTGGAGAAAAAGTTTCAGTGGATACTAATTCCATATTAACCTTCATCAACATCCTATGTTTGCATCGACGTCATGACATGTTCTCAGTAATGGCCCCACAAATATGGAATACCTTACCTCAATATATAAGAGAAGAAAATGATTTAAATCGCTTCAAAGACAATCTGAAGTGTCATCTTTTTAAAGATGCTTTTAATCCTTAGCTATGTTCAAAGTTTATTTTAGTCCTTCTCTATTTTTTACTTTACCTCCCTATTATTCTGTCCATTTATGTCTTCTCCTATACTTTAATATAAATAATTGTAGTTCTGCCCTTCTTACCTTACGTATCTGTTAGTCTATAAGTCTGTCTGTCTAACCCATTATATTTAAAGATTAAACTGGTATATGCTTATACCTTTTAAATTTGTAAATCGCTTAGTAATATAAATAAGCGATTCATCAAGTCAAAATAAAATCTTGAAATCTTGAAAGATTTCCTGAAAATGAAGTTGAGGAATAGTCTGCTTTTCACTGTACAGCAATATCACAATGCGACTTTGACTTCGGAAATGGACATATCAGATCTCTTTGTTTAAAGTATAAACAATTTCTTCCGGAGGAAAGTATTATTATTCAGCAATACAATGACTTTAAATTCCTTGTTGCAGAAAAAATCAAAAGCAATCTGATAAACAGCTTTCCAGATATGACAAAATTTGCATTTCAGAATGATCAATTTGCAGATTTAGCAAAATTGATGGACACTGGTGCCACATTCTTAGCATCTAGTTCAGATTGTGAGCGTGGTCTTAGTCTAATGAACAATTTGAAGACTAAACAAAGGAATCGTTTACATTTAGAGCATATGGAAATGCTGTTGCGTGTTTAGAATCACCTTCAAGATGGAGGCTCAATAGATCTTGACAGAATTTATTCGGACTGGATAAATATGAAAGATCTCAGGGAAAAACTTTGAAAACTAAATTGCTGTTATTTTCTAAATTTTAAGTATAAAGTACAATTATACCTTATTTATAGGTAGCGCTCAATGAAACATTTCAATGAAACATAATTTATGTTTATTGAAATGAGACTTTATGTTACATAAAGTGTAACTAACATAAAGTGTAACTAAAATTACATTGTGTTTTCGTTAATTCAGACTAAAATCAAAGACCTGCCCATAACTGAACTCCGGGCCCTCTGGCAATCATTTTTATAGCGCACACAAATTTAGTTTTTCTTTAAAATGCGCACAGATGAAATTTTTTGTGCACACAGCCTATGAAAAATTAGAGGGAACATTGGTCAGGAAACCCTGGAAGAAGGGGCAATACTTTCCCCAGAGGCAGGAAACTTAACATCTGAGAGCTTGGAAACGGAGATCCCGGGTCGGGTAATCTCCGGAGAAGACTCTGTTGGAATTAAAACAGCTGGAGGAGGACTGAGCCAGAAGGAACAAGGGCCAGAACATTCTAAGGAAGGTGAGAGACTTTGCGCTCCTAGACAAGCTTCTTTTTGGGATAGGCCTGCTGAGGTGACCTTAGAAGCCCTTTGGGACCTGGTAGCAAACTTTGGGAAAGTAATTAGTCCTAATTTCCAACAGATTGAAAATAAACTTATCCGTCACTCAGAAGAATTAGGAAAATAAAAATTGGACATGACTTCTTCTAATAAATTATTTCAAAAGACCCAGCAGGACATGGTCTCAGTAAAACAACTCCAGGAAACTATAATTAAAGATAATTTGAATCTTAGAAGAAAAGTAGAGTCATTAGAGAATCAACTATGTAGCAATAACTTGAGACTGATAAATTTTCCAAGAATAAATATGATTACACCTAGAGATATGCTTAGGAGGTAGTTATTAGAAATACTTGAAGTTCCAGAAACTAAACTAAACTAAACCTTAGGTTTTTATACCGCGCCATCTCCATCTCGGCACCATTTTCTCAAGTTTACTATCTCCCCAGTAAAATTCTGCATCAACAACAACCTGGCCCTACTGAAGGACAAGCATTGAATATAATTGAGATCTTGGAGAAGTCAGACAAAGATGTGGTAGGTAACACCTGCAACTTTAGTAGCCACACTGGCTTTCTATAGATAAATCTTGGTTATTGAGACTATTTCTAATGAATAAACAGAAGGAATTTCTTGGATGTAAAATTCAAATGTTCCCTGATGTTTCAAGGGAAACTAAAAAACGCAGACATGATTTTCTTCTTTTGAAGCCGGGGATCACTTCATTGGGGGCTATTTATTATTTAAGACATCATTGTAAGTGCATTGTCTGTTATCATTCCATTAAATATGTATTTTTTTGAGCCCAACATTTGACTAATTTTCAGGCTATGTCCCGCCTGGACAAAGAGAAAATTTAAGCTTGAGCTCTAAAAGAAAATAGTAGCTCCCTTCCCGATCTATAGGTATATTATTACTCCTTTCTGATTGTTTCTCTTGATTTTCTCGCAATTAAAATCTTGGATCTAAAGAGGACTTGAGCTAAATCTACCATAACAGTTTTTCTTGTAAACTGCTTAATTTTTTTTTTTTTTAAAGTATGGATCTATATGATTGTAATATGCTTGGTTAAATTTGCTTTCTGTACAAGTTTTACTTGATATTATATTGAAATCAATAAAAATACTTAAATATAAAAAAACTAATGCCTGCACCAATAGTTTGAATGATAAAGGATAAAAATATTTTTATAATACAGACTATTTAAACCTCACAGTTCATTTCAGAAATTCTGAACTGATAGAAAGTGCAAAAGTGTACTAGTGTTTAAAAGTGCCATTCCAAAAGTGCATATGTGTTGTAAACTTTTAAACCTCATAGACTGAGAGTAGCAAGCAGCGGTCCTGGTTCTTAGAGCATAAGAAACAAAGCTAAGTACTTTCAGCTCTACGAGGTTTAAAAGTTTGCAGCACATATGCACTTTTGGAATGGCACTTTATGAAATGGCACTTTTAAACACTAGTACAATTTTGCACTGGTGCACTTTCTGTCGGTCCAGACTCTCTGAAATGAACTGGGAGGTTTAAATAGTCTGTATTATGAATGAATTATAGTCCCTTTAGTATCAAACAGTATTAAATAGCAGTTTTAATGAAAATTATTGAAGAAATAAAATTTATTTCCTGATAGAAAACAGGGAGTCTTGGGCAGGAGTCAGCTGAGATTTTCCTTCCACACACTCGCAGGCTGAATAAGGCCCCACGTTTCTTTTCTGCTGCTACTTCTGGTGCCACTGCAGGTCCCTGGAAGGGATGATGAGGCCCTAATGCGCAAAGGAGTAGGGTTAGCTGGCAGGTGGGGGAAAGGAGATAGTGGACAGAGCCACCCCTGAGCTTGGCAGTTGACAGAAAACCAGCACTTAGATTAGCTAGGCTTTTGATGTGCCAACCACTGTCCTTCCCTAAATAAATCTTGCCAGGCTGGCCAAATATCAGCTGGCTGGCAGCCCTAGGTGTGGATTAGAATCAGGAGTTGGCGTGGCAGTAGCACTGCTAGAGGTAAGCACAGGATGTGTTACCTATCTCAGAGGGATTCCTTTCCCCCAAAAAACTTAAACATCCATCTAGCAGCAGGCAGCCCCTTCCAGTGGGTGGCCTGGACTTGCCGGGCTCACTCAGTGGTGTCTGTGCCCCTTGTTTAACACCTTGATGCTGTCAGTTTGTTAGACTGCCATTTTAGATGAAATGAAAGCTAACATTTTGGATTTCTGTCCTAGGAACTCTCTTGCTTGATTGCCCTTTTCCAAGACTGTGCATGTGTGTGTGTGCCTGTTGCAGGTCTGACTGAAAGGCTGCTCCATTAATTAGCTCAGAGTGGAGGTTGTCTGGTTTAACTGCTGTTTGTCAGATCGAGTTTTAAAAGGAAATGAAGGAAGTACGTTGGCTCTACAGGGGTACTCTAGCTTTTGACAAATGCAGTAGCTGAGGGAGCTCTCTGATCCATCAAAAGCCCTGTGCCCATTTAAAAAACAATTTAGAGCTGTCTCCCTGTGCGGAGAGCTGTGGTATTTAACGCCAAGCCGAGCAGAATGGATATTAACAATCTCCTTTAAGGTTCTTGGTAATATTGTTTCCCAGGTACTTCATGAGTTCATCAAGGAGAGGCTCGTTTATCAACTCTCCCATCCATATGTGCTTAGAAAGCATTTCTCCCGTGTTCTGGAAGAAATGAGACTTACATAATAAAATACCGTTGAGGCAAGAATGTTAGTGGATGTGGGTTTCCTGCAGTGTGGCTCACAAATGAGAGTCACTGGATAGAAAAAAAAAAAATTGCCGCTTTTTGTTTATAAATGGTTGTGAACATGATGTAAATCCCTCGACATCTGATGATTGCTTTGGTATAAGATGAAAGTATAATTCTGTGGGAAAAAATTAGGTTGGGGGGAATTCATCAATGAGTTATACGGTTAAGATGGGTTATTTTATAACACGTTGTGCTATTTTAGCACAAGGTCTTATTGGTATCCTGTGCTAAAACAACATGACTTGTGGTAAAATAACCCATCTTAACTGTAGAACACATTGATGAATTTCTCCCTATCGCTGCATTGGCTGGCCACTGACATTCAGCAGTACTAACCTAGATAGTACCGCTGATCTCTATCTGACCATTCTTGAATCAGTTAAAGTTGGGGCAGAGCCAGTACTTAGCCGCTTAGCAGTGAAGTTCAGTCCACTAACCGGCTAAGCAAGTGCAAAATATTAGGGCAGCAAAAAGGCTGTTCTAACTTTATGCACTAAGTTAACTGGGCATCGGTCTGAATATTGGCCAGGTGGGCCCATTACAACTGACAATCCAACGGACTTCACATTGTCAGTTGTAAGAGACCCAGGATCGCTTTTTTTCAGCACTGCTGGAAGTTCTGTGTTTCTTATCAGCTGGTTGCTTTGCCCTGACACAACCAACTCTGGTGAAACATAACCATGTCGGGCATTATTTCTACTATTTATTCATTCAATTTTCTATACCATTCTCCCAGGGGAGCTCAGAATGGTTTACATGAGTTTATTCAGGTACTCAAGCATTTTTCCCTGTCTGTCTCGGCGGGCTCACAATCTATCTAATGTACCTGGGGCAATGGGGGGATTAAGTGACTTGCCTAGGGTCACAAGGAGCAGCGTGGGTTTGAACCCACAACCCCAGGGTGCTGAGGCTGTAGCTTTAACCACTGTGCCACACTCTCCCTCACTACTACTATTATTAATTATTTCTATAGCACTACCAGACGTACGCAACACTGTACAGAGTCACAAAGAAGAAGAAACAGGCCCTGCTTGAAAGAGCTTACAGTCTAAACAAGCAAGACAGACAAACAGGATGCATTGGATACAGTTAAGGGGAATGGTTAATCAGCTGGCTGGGTTAGAGGGCAGAGGAGTAGGGTTAAGGATTGAAGGCTATATCAAAAAGGTGGGCTTTCAGTCTGCTTTTAAACAAGGGAAGGGGCCTGATGGACAAACTCAGGTAATTTATTCCAGGCTTAGAGGGCAGCTAGATAAAAGGAACAAAGTCTGGAATTGGCAGTGGAGGAGAAGGGTACAGCTAAGAGCAGCTTATCCGAGGAACAAAATTCTCTGGGAGGTGTTTAAGAAGAGAGAAGAGAGGAGAGATATTGAAGGGCAGCAGAATGAACACACTTGTAGGTCAGCAATAGGAGCTTGAACTGTATGCACTGGCGGATAGGGAGCCAGTGAAGTGACTTAAGGAAAGGGATGACATGAGCGTAGCAAGGTTGGTAGAAGATTAGTCATGCAGCAGAGTTTTGCATAGATTGCAAGTGGGAGAGGCGACACTGCGGGAGACCAGTTAGAAGTAGATTGCAGTAATCTAAGTGTGAGGTTACGAGACCGTGGACAAGGGTCCTGATATTTATTGTGGATATCCTGAAAACTTGACTGCCTGGGCCCCCCCCAAGGTCAGGTTTTGGAACCACTGCATTAGACTTCCATTCTTGAGTACCCTGCACGTTCTGGAGGGATTTTAATGCTCATTAGTAAAAGAACAGTTGATGATCTACTTGAATATTTTCTCAGTTCAAGGGAAGTAAGTTTTCATATTCCTATAAAGCTCATTAATCTAACGTCTTAGAGCTGATCCCAGGTATGAAATATTTTCTCTTACTTATGCTCCAGTAATTTCTAGCTGGTACACATTTGGGCAGATTAAAGTGGAACTATGAGGTGCCAGCTAAGAAACATTGTTCAAAAGATATGACAACAAACAAAAACTGGAAACCTTGACAATTTTAATAATATCCTAATAAAAAAAAATACATAATTGAAAGAAAACCAGGTGCTCAAAAACATAAATTCTTCAAAATACCGCAATAAAAGTAATCACTAAAAGAAAAAAAAATTGATCATGTAACTCCCCTTTTAAAGGAAAAGCATTGGTTACCTGTAAATCACAGAATCACATATAAAATAGCCGATGCACAGAAGAAGAAGCATCTAAGCATACCGAGGACATAGAGGAAGAAGCAGCGAAGCACCCCAAGGACATAGACCTGCGACCAGAGCGAAAACTGAAGAGGGGAAAGTCTGCGATCCTAGTGGGAGACTCAATCCTCAGGCAAGTGGACAGCCACATAGGTGGGAGAGAGGATCGACTGGTGACCCAGGAGCGAGAACAAAGGACATCGTGGACAAAATTGGAAAGATCCTAGAAGGAGCAGAGACGGAATTGACTGCAGTAATGATCCACATCGGGACAAATGATGTCAGCAGGAGGGACTACAGCAGAAGTGCACTAATAGAACAGTTCAAGATTCTGGGAAGGAAGTTGAAGATGAGGACTCAGAGGATAGTGTTTTCAGAGATCCTACCAGTACCGAGGGCAGATGTGAAGAGGCAAACGGAACTACAATCAATAAATGCATGGATGAGGAGACGGTGTGAGGAAGAGGGGTTCCACTTCGTGAGGAACTGGACAATGTTTTGGGCAAGAGCAAGCTCTTCAGGAGAGATGGACTGCACCTGAGCAAGGCGGGAATTAGACTTCTGGCAAACAACGTCAGGAGAGGAATAGAACTAGCTTTAAACTAAGAAGAAGGGGAAAGCCGACAGTCGAACAAGTGTCGACGATTTGGAAGAAGGTATCCCGTGAAGATACTAAGTGGGAGAAATGCTGGGAAGAAACAACAGGCAAAACACAGGAGTGGATTGAGCCAGAGGAGGAGGATAAGATGATTGTAGCACAGGAGAAGAAAATAAAGACTGATGCACAGGGAAAGGAATCAAAGACTAAAAATTACCAGGACTTAAATTGCATATATACTAATGCAAGGAGCCTAAGGAACAAAATGGGGGAACTAGAAGTCATGGCCAAAACTGAGAACCTAGACATCATTGGGGTCTCTGAAACATGGTGGAATGAAGTAAACAAATGGGACATAGCACTGCCGGGGTACAAACTCTATTGCGAAGATGGGTCAGGGCAGAAAGGAGGAGGAATAGCTCTATACATAAAAGAAAGCATACACTCGACCAGAGTGGACACAGCAGCGATGCCCAACAAATTGGAATCGCTATGGGTTAAAATACCGGGAAAGAAAGGGCCCGAGATAAAGATGGACCTGTACTATCGTCCACCTGAGCAAAACGAAACTACCGATGAAGAAATGGAAGCCGAGATGAAACGAGAATGCAAAAGCGGTAACATGATCATTATGGAAGACTTCAACTATCCCGGGATAGACATGAGTCATGGAAACTCAAAATGCGCTAGGGAGACCGGATTCATGGAGGCTATATAGGACTGCTTCATGGATCAGCTTGTTAGAGAACTGACGAGAGGAAATGTCACTTTGGATCTAATCCTTAATGGGCTAAGAGGACCTGCAAAGGAAGTGGAAGTAGTGGGACCGTTGGGAAACAGCGATCACAATATGATCAAGTTCAAAGTTGAAGTAGATATACCGAAGGGAAAGAGAACCACAGCGACAACTTTTAACTTCAAGAAAGGAAACTATGAAGCGATGAGAGTATTGCTAAGTAAGAAACTTAGGAACAGCACAAGAAATGGCAGACTGTAGAGCAAGCCTGGTCTTTATTCAAGGGCACGATGAGCGAGGCGCAAAATCTGTATATCCCCAGATTCAGAAAAGGGTGCAAAAAGCCGAACAAAAGAACCGGCGTGGATAACTAATGAAGTGAAGAAAGCGATAGGTGATAAGAAGAATTCATTCAAGAAAAGGAAAAAGGGCAAAACTGAGGAGAACTGGAAAGAACACAGGAAGTATCAAAAAGAATGTCACCTTGTGGTTAGAAAAGCAAAAAGAGAATATGAAGAGAGGTTAGCCAGGGAAGCAAGAAATTTCAAACCGTTCTTCAGATATGTTAAAGGGAAACAGCTGGCTAGGGAGGAGGTGGGACTGCTGGATGACGGAGATGGGAAGGGAGTGGTGAAGGAGGAGAAAGAAGTGGCAGAAAGACTAAACATGTTCTTTTCATCAGTATTTACAAAAGAGGACACATTCAACATATCGGAACCTGAACAAATCTTCAAAGGAAACCAAGCAGAAAAATTAACATCCATTGAAGTAAGCCTTGAGGATATACACAGGCAGATAGAAAAATTTAAAACTGACAAATCACAAGGCCCGGACGGAATCCACTCTAGGGTATTGAAAGAACTAAAGGAGGAAATAGTGGAACTACTAAAGCAGGTTTGTAATCTATCCCTGAAATCAGGTGTGATCCCGGAGGATTGGAAGATAGCCAATGTTACACCCATCTTCAAAAAGGGATCGAGAGATGACCCGGGGAACTACAGACTGGTAAGTCTGACCTCGGTTCCGGGGAAAATGGCGGAAGTGCTAATAAAAGATAGCATCGAGGAGCATCTGGAGAGGCATAAACTTATGATAACAAGCCAACATGGCTTCTGCAAGGGAAGATCGTGCCTGGCGAACTTATTGCACTTCTTCAAAGGAATTAACAAACGGATGGACAAAGGGGATCCCATAGACATTGTATACTTAGACTTCCAAAAAGCCTTTGACAAGGTACCCCATGAACGCCTACTTCAGAAACTGAAGAACCATGGGGTGGAAGGAGACGTACACAGATGGATCAGGAATTGGTTGGCGAGCAGGAAGCAGAGGGTAGGAGTGAAGGGCCACTACTCGGACTGGAGGAGGGTCACGAGTGGTGTTCCGCAGGGATCAGTGCTTGGACCGCTGCTATTCAATGTATTTATAAACGATCTAGAAACAGGGACAAAGAGCGAAGTAATACAATTTGCAGATGACTCCAAGCTATTTAATGGGGCTATGACTAAAGAGGACTGCGAAGATTTACAAAGGGACCTGAACAAATAGGGGAGTGGGCGACGAGATGGCAGATGAAGTTCAATGTAGAGAAATGTAAAGTCTTATACGTAAGAAACAGAAACCCGAGGAACAGCTACACGATGGGAGGGCTGTTATTGAGTGAGAGTACCCAAAAAAGGGACTTGGGGGTAATAGTGGACATGACAATGAAGCCGTCGGCACAATGCGCAGTGGCTGCTAAGAAAGCGAATAGAATGCTGGGAATAATCAAGAAGGGTATTACAAGCAGAATGAAAGAAGTTATCTTGCCATTGTATCGGGCGATGGTGCGCCCCCATCTGGAGTACTGCGTCCAGTATTGGTCGCTGTACCTAAAGAAGGATATGGCGATACTCAAGAGGGTTCAGAAGAGAGCGACACATTTGATAAAAAGTATCATACACTAAAAGATTAGAGAGACAGGGGCTATTTTCGCTGGAGAAGCGGAGACTTAGAGGGGATATGATAGAGACTTAAAAGATCAAGAAGGGCATAGAGAAAGTGGAGAGGGACAGATTCTTCAAATTTTCGACAACTACAAGAATGAGAGGGCATTCGGAAAAATTAAAAGGGGACAGATTTAGAACCAATGCTAGGAAGTTCTTCTTCACCCAACAGGTGGTGGACACCTGGAATGCGCTTCCAGAGGGCATGATAGGACAGGGTACAGTATTGGAGTTCAAGAAGAGATTGGATAATTTTCAGAAGGAAAAGGGGATAGAAGGGTATACAGTGTTCTCCCCAGGGCCTTTCAGCCGGGCGCTCCGCCCAGCTAATTTAGATGAGCGCCCGGCTGTAATCTCGATCGCAATCCTGCTGCTGCTTCCGCCTTCTGCTCAACATTTAAAAAAAACCCCTTCTCACCGGCTTGGAGATTTACCGGGCTGACTCGGCACAGCCTGAATCGCAGGAGCCTGACTTTTTTTTTTTTAAAGTTTTTAACGCCAGCAAGCGACTTGAACCCATGCTCCGGGGCTCTAACATGTGCATGCCGCTTCTCTCCGAAACCGGAAGTCACGTCCCGAGGGGGGAAGAGAAGGGAAGTCGGCATGCACACGCTCCGGAGCATGGGTTCGCTATAGGAGACAGGTCAGTTTACAATTTGCTCTTGCTTGCTTCGGGCTTTCTTCGCTGCCGGATCCTGCCTACTTTCTGTTTCCGAAAGTAGGCAGGACCCGGCAACGAGGAAGGCCCGAAGCAAGCAAGAGCAGCGAGTTGTAAGCTTCCTTCTGTTGCTGACTTATGGAAGATAGGTCAGCGATGGAAGGAAGCTTACAACTTGCCTTAGTCCAGCCCTGCACAGCATGCGGCCCAAAACGGATCTCACTGCCGATATGGCTCTCACTCCGCTCTCCTTTGAAGATCAGCTCAGGAGGCAAGATTTAGCCCGAGATCAGATGAATATTAAAGGGCATTTGAAGGCATCTGAGCAGATTGAGGAGAACATGTCCTGTTTTTCCATGCCTAAAAATACCACCTTGTCTAATGTAATCTCTGATCAGATCCTTAAGAGTGATGCAACTATGTATTCTGGACAGTCTCCTCCAGTAAACAGAGCTTTAAAGCCTGCAACCATACAGAACCAGATGGTCAAAGGGCTCCGAAGTGTAGTATTGCCAAGGGATCTGTCTCACAAGTTTCTGACGCTGGCAGATGTAAGCACAGCACAAGAAATAGAGACTTGTGGCATTCTGTGTGGAAAGCTGATGCATAATGAATTTACTATTACCCATGTAATAGTGCCAAAGCAGTCTGCTGGACCAGACTACAATACAGTGATATGGAGAATGTGGAAGAATTATTCAGTGTTCAAGATCAACATGATCACCTCACAGAAGAAAGACGGAGAGAAAGAGAGAGGCCTGGACCAAAGGGGAAAGACAGGAGGCAGATACTGGAGAGGGGGGGGGGGAGAGAAGGGAAGGAGACAGATGTCAGACCATGGGGTGGAGTGGGAAGGAAGGAAATAAAGAAGAGAGAGATGCCAGAACATAGGGGAGGGGTGGAGACAAAAAATGGAGAGGGGTTGAAGCTGAAATAAATCATGTACAAAGGAGAGAAAGGGCACAGGATATAGAGTTTATTGAAGGGACATAGAAAGAGGGAAGATACCATATGGAACAGAGAGAGGGCAGACACTGGATGGAAAAGGCAGAAAGGGTGGACAGTGGATGCAAAGGGCAAAGATAGGATGGACAGTAGATGGAAGGGGTAGAGAGAGGGTAGAGGCTGGGTGGAAGGGGCAAAGAGAGAGGACAGATGTTGCATGGAAGGGAGCGAGGACAAATGCTGAATAGAAAGAAGAGAGTGAAAAGAAGATGACTAAAGCAGAAACAACAAAAGGTAGAAAAAAAATATTTTTGTTGCTTTAGGTAGAATCAAGTAGTATTGTAACTGTATTGATTAAAATTTATCAATAGGAAATGGAAATAAGGCAATTTTGGGGGGGAATAAACACTTTCCTCAGGTCAGGACAGGATACCATAACAGCTGTATACTGTACTGTCTTGAAGAAAGATTTGGCCTCTGAAAGCTAATTGAAAAATGGATTAGTCCAATAAAATTGAATTTTCATATTTCTCATTATTTTATTTCTATTTGTTAAATTGTAAAGTGGTGACTTATGTAGAAGTTTTTTTCAAATTTACATCTACTGTCTTTATATTTTGCACAGTATTAGGGGACACGTGTCACTGTTTCTGTGGTATTGCATTGTATGCAGAGTCTGGTTTCTTGGTTCAGTTTAACTTTTGTCTACATATTTCTATTTTTAGTTTGTGAATATTCCATATTGGGCAAGAGTGTATCTGTGTTCTGTGTGTATGAAAAGGACATGGCTTTCTGTTAGCATCGACTACAGGATCAATTGACTGTGTAGGATCTGGTTTGTTTAGTTTTACAATGCGTGTGTTGGTGTTCTAATGCTCACTGCAGTGTTTAAGATGCTGCCTTTTCATAGATGCACCCTTATTGTGTGACTCATGGATTATTACTAAAAATATCTTTTTTTATATAGAGGAGGGGGTTGTTAAAAAAATGATTAGCACTGGTTGTCATATATACTAGGTACACCACTGGATTTAATGACCCTATTCTAACTTTACTGTTGACGTAGGTGTTGTCCCCCCAACACACAGACACACACATTATAAAGAATTAAATTAAAGTTGTATTATCATCAAGCAGCTTTCAAATGACATTATAAGCAAATAAAAATAAAATATTTTTAATACATTGCTAATTATTACCTGCATCTTTACCTATACTGTTTTGCCCTAGCTCTTACTTTGCACTACAGCAAAATAAAAAAGAAGCAGATAAAGATCAATCACACAGGTGTCCTTCAAGGCTCAGTAACACCTCTCCATAAATTATGTGGAAGAGGTCTGGAAGTGGGGATAGCATCTATTTCATATCCTCAGTGAGACCTCAGGAAGGAACCTAGTGATCAAAACATTATTAGAGGTGTTGTACAGCCATTTCTTGTATGACTGGACGAGCTATATTTATCTTTTTTTTTTAGTTGTTTAAATTCATGCAGAAATAAATGGTTAGATTGAACCTAATGACTTCATTAACTCATTTCCCTTTTTTAAACTTCTATACTATTTGAAAGAGGGTGAATATCTAATTATTCACTTCTAGAATTGGATACTTCTTAAATTTAGTAAAAATATTCTGGCACAAGTGACAAACCTTAAAAAAGGAAGTCATATCGAGTATTGGAAAATAATAATAATTAACTAATAAAAATAGTATACATTTAATTTTCCCCACTACCAAATTTCCCCGCCCTGCCCCGCCCCACCCGGCTACTTTTTCATGCCACCCGGCTGGAAAAAATTTCTGGGGAGAACACTGGGTATAGATAGAGGGTTACTATACAGGTCCTGGACCTGATGGGCTGCCGCGTGAGCGGACTGCTGGGCATGATGGACCTCTGGTCTGACCCAGCAGAGGCACGGCTTATGTTCTTATGTTCTTATAAAATATTAATAAACAAAGCTCCTGCATTCTTAGAAAGATTTCTAATACCATATATTCCCACAAAATCCTTAAGATCCAAAGAAAAATCTTTACTAATAGTCCCCTCGCTAAAATTCATTTATTCAAGGAGGGATGTGATTTTTTTTCCGTTACAGCCCCTCAAATTTGGAATTTGCTCCCAATCAACATAAGAGAAGAAAAATTACTTAGCAAGTTTAAAAGTCTCCAAAAAAGTTGGCTTTTTAAGGATGCTTTTAACTGATTCATTTAAATTTTATTATTTTACAGTGGACTAGGAATACTGCCAAACGAAAATTAAGTGGGTAACCTTCCCCGACCTCTTGTTTCATTACCTATCGCTTTTTATTTGTTTATGAATTGTATTTAATCCTCTTTTTTTCTCCTCCCTTTTTCAAACATATTATTTTATTAAAATTAGAACTATTGTCTTGTTTTTTATTTTTTATGTTAAACTAATTTTTAACTAAATGTAAATCACATTTGATTTGGATTTTGTGATCAAATCAAATATTTTAAATAAACTTGAAACTTGATAAGAACATAAGCCATACTGGGTCAGACAAATGGTCTATCTAGCCCAGCTTCTTGTGGCCAATCCAGGTCACAATTACTGGGCGAAACCCAAATAGTAGCAACAATCTATGCTACTGATCCCCATGTAAGCAATGACATTAGTGGCATGTAGTGAGGACTTTCAGGGAACTCAGTGAATCCTGCTGTTTTATTTTTTTGCTTGATGCAGTTTGATTTGTTGAATAGGCAGCCTGATTAACCAGTAAAACTGCATTAAACAAAAAGTAGACAAAAAAAAAAAAAAAAGCAGGGCTCTTGATCTGGGGATTCTCTGAACCCTCTGAAGGCCCTGACAATACTGATCTGAATTTGATTGGCTGCGCAGCTTCTGTCTGTTGCTTGCTCAGCCAACCAAATTCAGAGTATTGCCTTCAGGGCCTTTAGGGGGTGGGACAAATTCCCTGAAGATCCTGATCACATGCCATCAAATGGCATCCTCCTTGTCTGTTTCAATAGCAGACTATGGACTTTTCCTCCAGAAACTTGTCCAAACCTTTTTAAAACCCAGCTACACTAACCATTGTTACCACATCCTCTGATAACGAGTTCCAGAGCTTAACTATTTCTTGAATATAAAAAAATATTTTCTTCTTTTTGTTTTAAAGGTCCCCTAGTCTTTGTAATTTTTGACAGTGAAAAATCAATTTACTTTTACTCCACTCAGCATTTTGTAGACCTCAATCATATCTCCCCTCAGCCATCTTTTTTCCAAGCTGATTAGCCTTAACCCTTTTAACCTTTCCTCCCAGCCATCTCCAAATAACCCCCCTCCCTCCTTTTACTAAGCCACAGTAGAAGTTTCTACCGCATCCAGGAGTGCTAAATGCTCTGATGCTCATAGAATTCTATGAGCATTGAAGCAGTGTTGGAGCATTTAGCGCCCTGGGTCGTGGTAGAAACCTCTACTGTGGCTTAGTAAAAGGGGGGAGGGAAACTATAAAATGGTATTAGCAATTATTTAATGCCCCTGGGAAAAACTTTCAAATCCCTTAAGTGACCATTTCAGTCAGCAAAATACACCACAAAAACTCCAAAAATCTTATCTGAATAATAGAAAGTGTTTTCCCTCCAACTGTAGATACATTTAGAGACTTACAGCAAAATAGAAACAACCAAGGAAAACGTCCCCAAATGACACGTGTCACAAATATGTGCCAGAATGCTCAGTGTCAGTGCTTGTAAGTATCAAAAACAATACAGTGTTTCCCTTCGAGTTCGCGAATCGCAGACTCACTCATTTGCAGTCTGCTCCGACCGCCTCTTCCTGTAGTAAAGTCGGGCTACACCAATCAGCAGCTGTATGTCAAAGCAGCTCCTGATTGGTGTAGCTCGACTTTACTACAGGAAGAGGCGGTTGGAGCAGCCTGCGAGTGCTCCAGCTGCCTTCTCTTGCCTCTCCTGCCTCTTGACAGGCAAAAAAACACATTTGCAGTTTTTCAAAATTTGCGGAGGTTCCTAGAACGGAACCCCCGCAAATTTTGAGGGAGTACTGTACACAAAAATATTGGAGTCTTCCTCTAAAATTGCAGTGTTTCCTAAAGCTGTGTTACACGTAAGAAGTATTTACTAGAGACACGGGCTGATGTGGTTTCCTTGCATCAGCGCCAGGTGCTTAAACTCAGTGCATGGTTACCTCATACATGTATAATGGACTATTTGGCTCGCCCAAAGCTGTAAGCAAATGGCATGCAATTAGGCTGAGCGTAACACAATCTAATATGAGAGATCAAACTGGAAACGCACAGGTCTAGGCTGGTGACAATCTCATCTTGTGCACAAAGAAAATGTATCGGCATTCAGTGGCGTAGTGAGGGTAAGAGGCGCCTGGGGCGGAGATGCCACACCCTCACCTCTGTCCCCCACTCCTTCCCCGATCCCCCCGCTGTGTGCACACACCCCTTTCCCTTCCCCTGTACCTCTAGTTATTCACCGCCGTGAATAACAATTTCAACATGCTCCTCGCGACCCTGTCAGCTCTCCCTGTGATGTCACTTCCTATGGGCGGCACCTGGAAGTGACATCAGTGGGAGAGCTGATGTGGTCGTGAGGAACATGTTGAAGTTGTTGCTCGTGGCGGTGATCCACTAGAGGTACGGGGGAATGGGGCCACGTGCGTGGCAAGGGGAGGAGTGGGAAGAGGCAGAAGGGGGGTGCATTCAACCCCACCAACATGGCGCATGGGGCGGACCACCCCTCTTGCCCCCCCTTATTACGCCACTGTTGGCACTTGTTGGATTTTTCATTTCAAACATAAAACGCATATCTTGGAATGCTATTCTGTCCATAAAATCCACTGAGTATCATACCAGCATATGTGCCGATACCCAGATGTGCAATATTCAATATGGCTCAATTTATCCTTTAGCTTGAATCAATCTTCAATATATATCTTGAATAACACACCATTAGGATAATCAGGCCGCCGACATGTTTCGCCGGAGCTTTTTCAAGGCGTTATCCCAGCTGGCAGGTTAAGTTAAACCAGGATAACGCCTTGAAAAAGCTCCGGCAAAACATGTCGGCGGCCTGATTATCCCGATGGTTAAGACCAAATGATTAAGCTAAGTACTTGAAAAAAAAAAGTTTTAAGTACTAATAGCCTTTAAGATATTATGAAGATACTTAAGTTTACACTTTGCACTTTAAATAAAGACTAAATTAAATTATTTAAATTGGATAGTTAATAAGTAATACAGAACCTGTGACGAACCTGCACGTCAAGCTTAAGGCAATGACTGCATGGAGCCTGGAGTGGTGTTCTGAGGTTCTTTAAATCAAATATAATGGCTTGGATGTACGAGTATCACTAATGGTGTGTTATTTGAGATACCCAGATGTGAACAGTCCAACACTGAACTCTTTGTTCAGCACACCTCCACTCAGCTCTGTCTTTTTAAACCATAACCCCCCCCCCTTTACAAAACCATAGCATGGTTTTTAGCGCCGACCACAGTGGTAACATCTACGATGCCCATAGAAATTCTATGGGCGCTGGAGCTCTTACTGCTGCGACCAGTGCTAAAAACGCTAGCACGGTTTTATAAAGGGGAAAGGGGGGAATAGTCTTCATGGAAGCCAGAATAAGTTGGTGTCCTTATACTAGCAGTAAAGGGAGGAAACAGGCATGAAGTCCTCCTTACTGTGACTACAGAAGAACAAGTTAATCTTTTATTCCTCTTCAGAACTTGCATTAGAGTCTTGGCGTTGCACTGAGCCTTCTGTTCATCTACTCAGCACGGCTAATAACTTCATTAGCATATGATTTTTTTTCTTATTCAATCATATTTTTAATTAATACAAAGTAATAGTAAAGAAACACAAATAAAATACTAAAAAAAACCCCACATTTCTCACTTCAGTAAATTCTAGTCCACTTCAAGAACGATCCTAAAGAATCCAGGAGAGCACATAAGTAAATTTTCTAAAGAAAAAGCCAGCTTGAAGAATATAACTAACATTAATCCTTTTCACCAGCTGACACATTAATGAGTCCTTTAACATTGCTACACTGCTGAGCAGCACATGCTAAATGCCAAAGCGCTCGTTCTATTCCTATGGGCGGCTCGGCATTTAGCGTGCACTGTTGGCAGTGAATCTTGATAAAAGCCCGCCAAAGTGAATTATCTTCAGTACAATTTCTAGTGGATTTCTCTACAGAAAATTCTCCACATGAATAGGATCCAAAAACACAAATGAATTATTTCCACCTGTTACCAGACATTTGCAAGGAAATTTCCGGAACAAAGAGATGCCTGTTGCCAAAACATTAGCTTGTGATTTCAGTGTGCTAATGTCTGCTCTGAAGCTTTGCACACAGGTTATGAACAAATCTTATTTCTATATAGGACACCTGCAAATTTGTGTGCCAAAAGCTAAACTACCTTGAGAACCTAGTGTGCTTTACGAATTGTATCTTGCCTAGGAAGGTAATACAGTAAGTGGGCTAGAAATATGCAAATAAATACATATTACTGCATCAGCCCCTTGGGATCTAACAAAAAATTCTGGTCTCCCTCTCAGCATGGTTTCTGTCTGGTATTAAACTGCACCGATATTAAAGCACAAAGAACGTATGTTTGCTGGGAAAATTTAGTTTTTGCCAAAGAAGTAACACATGCAAAATATAAACAAGATCAAAGTATAAGGATAAAGTTTTAATGCTTTTGGGCAGACTTGACTGCCTAGCTTGGATGCGAAGCCTAACCTATCAGGCTAAGGAAATTCAGTGTTGTTTCTCAGCTCTGGCCAGCTGCAAAGGATTCTGGTTCTGTCATGAAAACTGGCGATTTTCTTCTGTACCAGCTCCTGTGCTAATTATCAAGGACAGACTCTATGGTCTCTTATCTATACAGCGACTATTACAACAGGGCTTAAAAGAAGCAAACTACCAATCTGAGCGAGGATGATCTGCCATCTGTGAAAAGAGCAGACTTCCAAACACAGATGGTGAGAAACAAGAAGCCAATTTACAGACTAAAAGGCTTAAAAAGCATTGCTGATAATTTTTTGTAAAATTATTTTTATTGTGAGCCAGTAAACACCAGGGTAACACAGACAAAGTGAAATATGGACATATGTATATATAGATACACTTCTCCCTCCGAATCCGTGGTTTCAGTATCCACGGATTCGGTTATTCATGATTTTTTAAAAAATCAATTTTAAATTTTTCGAGCCCTCTGAGACTCCCCGGAACCTTACCTGGTGGTCTAGCGGGCTTTCGGGGTAGGAGCAATCTTCCTACGCTCCTGCCCCGTGCATATCACTCATAGGAAATGGCTGCCATGAGCTCCTGTAGTCTCTCGAGACTACGATGGGAGCAAACGGCAGCCATTTCCTAAGAGTGATCTACATGGGGAAGGAGCGTAGGAAGATCGCTCCTACCCCGAAAGCCTGCTAGACCACCAGGTACGGTTCTGGGGAGTCTCAGAGGGCTTAAGGTAAGGTCTGGGATTCCAGGGGGGGAGTCAGAACTGGCCTGAATATTATTTGCGTTTTTTTCATATTCGTGGGCCGGCTCTGCCCCCAACCCCTGCTAATATTGAGGGAGACGTGTACATGTCTCCCTCCGTATTTGCAGTTTCAGCAATCGCAGTTTTGATTATTCGTGGTTTTTAGCTTGCTGGCTACTCCCCCAAATTGCATCAGCTTGCATAGAGAATTTGCCGATTCCAAGCATATACAGAGAAAATTCCCAGCACTTTCTTCACCGTGTTTTGCCTCTCCTTCAGGAGCAGGCTAGGTCTCCCACCATGTTATTCGCGGTTTCACCATATTCATGATGGGTTTTTAAAAAAATTATTTATTTATAACTTTCAAACAGGAATACATCTTGCTGCATGAAACACAGAGAAGGAAAATTATTCAAAAAGAAAATTCTTATAATATATCCAAATCTTAATTCCCTTTCTTAGACCACAATAACGGTAGAGGTAGTCAACGTATATTACAAGGAGAAATTAAATACATATCATTTTCAGAAAAAGCTTAGTGTGAATCAACAACTAAATTATTCAAAACAGTCCCCTTTTCCGATCATTCCTTGACGATTTTCTTAATATCTAGGAACTGCTTCAAATGTTCTGGAGAATAAAATGTATATTTGACACCCAAGTACCTAACCAGGCACTTACAGGGATACGCAAGAAGAAATGTAGCACCTAACTTTATTGTCTCTTGACGTAGGGAAAGAAAATCCTTTCTTCATTCCTGAGTGGTTTTAGAAACATCGGGGTATAACCATATTTTCTGACCTCCAAATAATTTCTGAGAATTCTTGAAATACAGTTTCAAGATCATATTAGCGTCCTGTTTAAAAACAAAAGATATCAAAAGAGTAGCTCTCTCCGTGTCAGCTGTTAAAGTATTTTCAAGAACTAAAGACACATTTTCAAAATCAATCTGAGGCTCTTGACCATTCTTTTTTCCTAGTTCCTTTTGTACAGCCTTTCTATTTGGCAAATAATAAATTTTATTAATTGGAGAAATATTATTTAGGGGAATTTTTAAGTTCTCAGATAAATACCTCTTAAGAAAATCAATAGGTAGAACACCTGGGGCAAGAGGAAAATTCAGGAAACGAAGATTTAACCGTCGATTATAATTTTCTATCTGTTCAAGTTTCCTATGAATTAAGGTATTATCCTTAATTGTAGCTGCTTCAAACTGCTGTAAATGTAGTATCTCTTCCTGTGTTTGCCTGGCTTGGACTTGAAAACTCCATTTTCATCAACTTAGTTGTAATATTAGTTTCCTCTTTTGTGGACTTAGACATTTTAGTCTCCATTCGTTGCAGCAGCTGCCAAATATCATTCAAGGAAGCCTCCGTGGGAGCTGATACTATCTCAGCCCTCTTGATTGTAGCCATCGTCTGTTCTTTTGTTGACGCTGTGCCCTCGCTGGGAGACCCCGTGTATCCACTTCCTGGATAACGAGTCTCCTGCCCCAGAGCCCTGGTTACAGCTGGACACGGAGGATTAAGGGTAGGCGGCGGTAAAAGTGATGTTTCAAGGCCTGAAAGGGCAATAGGCTCTCCCAAACCTACGTTCAACGCTGGGTTAGTCAAACCTCCTGATACTTGCGTCGTCGTTGATAGAGCTGAAAAGAAGCGATTGACCGTCTGCTGTACTGGGGTAGATGCTAGTGCTGGCGAGGGTATGGCTCTTATCACCCCCTTCCTCTTCGAATGCGGCATAGCAGCAGCGCTGAAAAGTACAGCGATCGAAAAACAGGTAATAGAGACAGGAAATCCAGCATTTGTCACATCTTAACTGCGTCTTACTCTCAGCTCACACACCGCCGTCATCTTGACTCCTCCCCCATTCTTCATGAAGGTTTTTAATAGAAAACAGCGAATAACATATGAAAAGTTATTTGCGGTTTTTCTGTATTCATGGGTCTCTTAATCCCCTATCACAGCGAATACGGAGGGAGAAGTGTATACTGTATACAGGTATATACAAAACCAGAGAGAAAACATTCTTAAAATAATGTTGATGAACCTGGAAATTTTTGGAATTTAGCAAGAACAAAAATTATGGTTCACAAACCAAAAGTGAAAAAAGGAGAAATGTGTATACAACAGGGTCAAATTCTTGTGCATATGTGCACATAATCCTAGTTATGTAAGTGTTCTCTAAAGGAAAGCAGACACACTGTTATATAATTAGCCCAAAGATCCAGAGAGAAGAGGAGAGATCTGATTCTGTTAACATACAGTGCTTCTAAGGGATAGGGCTGGATGCTGGAGAGTGGTGTAGCTGATGAGACTACTGCGAGACTACCACTAAAGGTTGCCACAGCTATTTTCAATCATGAAACGCGAGTGGGGTTGCTCCTAACTTGATAACCACTAGACCACCAAGCCTTTCAGGTAGGATGGGAGGGGGGGGGGGTACTGCTGCAGTTTGGATCAAGGGATTGAAGGGGGGGGATTAGTCTGTTTTGTCGGGGAAAGTTTTCCAAGTTTATTAGTGCCTTAATATCCCACTTAGTAAAAAATTGCCTAAGCAGCTTAAGAACATAAGAATAGCCTCACTGGGTCAGACCAATGGTCCATAAAACCCAGTAGCCCGTTCTCACGGTGGCCAATCCAGGTCACTAGTACCTGGCCAAAACCCAAGGTGTAGCAATATTCCATGCTACCGATACAGGGCAAGCAGGGGCTTCTCCCATGTCTTCCTCAATAACAGACGATGGACTTCTCCTCCACGAACTTGTCCAAACCTTTCTTAAAACCAGCTACGCATTTCAGAGCTTAACTATTCTCTGAGTGAAAAAACATTTCCTCCTATTGGTTTTAAAAGTATTTCCCTGTAACTTCAACGACTGTCCCCTAGTCTTTGTAATTTTTGACAGAGTGAAAAATCGATCCACTTGTACCCGTTCTACTCCACTCAGGATTTTGTAGACTTCAATTATATCTCCTCTCAGTCTACATTCTGTAGGGAGGGGTGAGTGAAAACAGGACAATGAGGAAATAGGTAGAATTACAAAATTAGATAGGACAGAGGGAGGTATATGAGAAGACGGGCTCCGCCTCCTGAACATCCGAGAGCACTGGTTAAAGAGATCAGTCTTTGTCATTGATGGGGAGAGGGAAGGAGGAGCTATCAGACTTTGTTGGGAGGCCAAAGGTGGTAAATGTGAACTCCTTCTTATTGGGGCCTGACTGAATATCATTCAGGACCTGCATAAATTCCTGCACCCAGCACATGTCTGTGAGACCCAAATTTTCAATGCTAAAGACCAGATATCGCATGGTATTGAATACCTGGGTCTAATTTAACTGATGACAGCCAGCACTCAAAAAAACACAGACTGCTACTGACTGAATATTGATTGGAAAAATGTTATCATTGGCTTTCAAAGTTTTGAAAGATATAACACCTAGATATTTGATGGATTTGAGTTTCCCACTAAACATCTGCACTCCTCTAGTGAAATTCTCCTATATATTCCCACAGTAACTGATGTAAAATTGACCAGTATTAGAAGCAGGGCTTTCTCTAGCACAATGTCTTAAGTTCTGGAACTCTTTAGATGGCTCCATTAGGAATCCACGTGATTATAGCACCTTTAGATAGTAAAAGTGTCCTCAATGTTTCTACTTTTACATGATGTGTTATTCTGACTATTGAGTCAGAAGTGAGTTAGCTCTGTGATCATAATGTTTTTTTACTGTGAAGTTTCTTTAATCTCATTTAAGAAGTAATAGCCAGTTTTTTGATAGTACATGGAGTGGGGAATTCACAAAACCAAGTCAGGACGTGGGGAAGCTCATATTGTTTTGCTAAAGGATCTGCCAAATGTACAGCCTCTTGTAAAGCACGTGGTGGCCTAAACATCAGAGGGAACAGCAATTTGAGAAAGTTGTATGTTGGGGAAAACAACCATATAAGTTCCTCTTCCCCCTCCTCGCCATATATATGTGGGAACTGATTTCTAAAATGCTGCTCCCTCTGTGAAGGGTTCAAATCCCATTATTGGTGACCCCCCTCAATGGCAGTCCCTCCCCATGGTAAAATCCTCTATGTGTAGGCAGACATCCAACATATGGTACCTCCTTAAGGCCCAATCTCCCTTCAAGCCAGACCCCTAGCGGTAATACCAGAATATTACCATTAGAGGTCTTGGTAGCCATTTTGGATGACTCAGTCATTGAGGCAGGAGTTAGTGGGCACTAAACCCCATGGTGTGGGTTGGGAAGGTCTAGGATGGAAGCTTTGCTAGGGGGAACCTATTTTGTACCTTAGACTCAAGGGTCGGAAGGTTTGAGCCTTGGGGGGGAGCCATGGAAAGAGGGGCCCGGCCTGAAGGGTTTGCTACAGGAGGCTGTCATCGGGAGGAACAAATAGGTAGGGGATCAAATATCAAAGCATTTAATCTTAAGGGGAGCAATTGTTGGAAGGGCGACTGGGGGGCTGGGCCATTGAGATTTTACAGCTTCCTCTTATAGCAGGCACTTATATGCTTCAGGGCAGCTTGAAATACTGGCATCCATCTTTTTCAGTACAGACATGGATCGCTGTGTCTGTATTTTGTAGGTCCACCCAGGGCACCCTCTTTACTACTGTACCTGGGTCCCCTTGAAATCTGAATATAGCTAGCTTTTTAATATGTCAGTTAACCTTGTTCTAAAATGGCATTTAAAACTTTGGGCTATGCTAGATGTTTAAATGCTGCCATTTATACATGGGGATGCTCCTAGAATAAGGCCCTAAAATTTTGGTTATATACTGCCAATGTGTTTTCATATGATTAACTAAATGACCCTGTCGTGTATAGGGAATCTTGTTCATTTTATATTATATTATATTAAACTAGTCTTTAAGCCCGTTACATTAACGGGTGCTAGAATATATGTATGTCTGTCTTTCTTTCTTTCTGTCTCACTCCCTGCCCTTGTGTCTTTCTTCTTTTCTTTCTGTCTCCCTCCCTCCTATTATTTGTCTTTCTTTCTATTTGTCTCTCTTTCTGCCCCCTATGCAGCATTTATCTCCCCTTGTCCACTTTCCTGTACAGTAGCCATATCAGCATTCCCTCCTCCTCCATTTCCTTATGCATCAGCATTTCCCCCCTCCCTACTTCCCTGTGCAACATTTTCCTCCCTCGGGTGCTAGAATATATGTGTGTGTCTGTCTTTATTTCTTTCTCTCTCTGTCTCCTTAGCCACTTTTTCCTGTCCATTCTCCTTTCTTTTTATCTCCCCTGTGTCCACCAGCACCCCTTCACTGCTCCCCTTATCCAGCAGCAGCCCTTCTCCCTTTGTTTTACCTCCCCCTGTCCATCAGTACCTCTTCCTGCTCCCCCTGTCCAACAATAGGCATCCCTTCCTTTTTTCCCCCCTGTCCATCATCACCTCTTCCTGCTCCCTCTGTCCAGCAGTAGGCCTCCCTTCATTTCCCCCCCCCTCATCCATCAGCATCTCTTCCTGCTCCCCCTGTCTAGCAGTAGGCCTCCCTTTATTTTTTCCCCCTGTCCATCAGCACCTCTTCCTGCTCCCCCTGTCCAGCATTAGGCCTCCCTTCATTTTTCGCCCCTGTCCACCACCACCCATTCAAGCTCCTCTTATCCAGCAGCAGCCCTTCTCCCTTTGTTTTACCTCCCCCCTGTCCATCAGCACCTCTTCCTGCTCCCCCTGTCCAGCAGTAGGCCTCCCTTCATTTCCCCCCTATCCATCAGCACCTCTTCCTGCTCCCTTTGTCCAGCAGTAGGCCTCCCTTCATTTCCCCCCCTGTCCATCAGCACCTCTTCCTGCTCCACCTGTCCAGCAGTAGGCCTCCCTTCATTCCCCCCCCTGTCCATCAGCACCTCTTCCTGCTCCCCCCTGTCCAACAATAGGCCTCCCTTCCTTTTTTCCCCCCTGTCCATCATCACCTCTTCCTGCTCCCCCTGTCCACGGGAGTTAGTACAGGGCCGGTCTCTGCCGTTCTCCCCAGAGTTTTTTATTTACTCGGATAGAGTCCTTGCCACCCCCCCCTTCCCTTCCCGCGTACCCGATTACGAACTCGGCAATTCAAGCAGCCTGTGCAGCAGTCTTCACACGCTGCTTCGGGTTCTTCTACTGCCCTGATTTACTCTGGCACGTCCCTGATGACATCATCAGAGACGCGGCAGAGCAAATCAGGGCAGTAGAAGGGCCTGAAGCAGCGTGTGAAGACTGCTTGCTGCACATGCTGCTTAAATCGCCGGGTAGGTAGTCGGGTTAGCGGCAAGGGAAGGGTGGTGAGCGGCAAAGGACTCCTCTGGTCTGTTGCGGAGGGCGTCTCGGCTCCATTTCTTGATTCGTTCTGGAGAGGGGGGGGGCAAATGCGCTGTGTTGGGGGGAAGGGTAGGCAGACGCGGGGACCGGGTTGCACGTTTTCATGCTCAGTAGATTTTGCAGCTTCTGTGGTGCCTGAGCTGCAGGAGAGGGAGCGGGTTGTGCGTGGCGGGGGAGGCCCCGACTGCCCCAGCTGCAGCTTCTACGTCGTTGAAAGTCGTCGCCGCAGCTCCTCTCTCGATCCTGGTGCAGTTCGAGAGAGGAGCCGGTACCACATGCACAGTGAGAGCCGGGGGTGAGGAAGGCCGCCGCAGCTGTGTAACTTTTTTTTTAATTTGAAAGCCGCTGCCGCCGCAGCTGGGGCCTCGCATGCGCACTCGTCTTTCCGCGACGGATCAGGGAACACGACTTTTGAGTGCGCATGCGTGGCCTAGCATTTTATTATATTAGATTACCGTATTGCTTTATCTGTAAAGCTTTGGGGGATTTTTTTTAATGTATGTGTAATTTTTAGGAATGTTTATCTGCCCTGAGCATTTTTATGGAAGGATGGCATAAAAAACAAATAAATGAAACAAGATGTTTAAGTTTGTTTCTATTTATATACCGCTCTTCGATTATAACAGTGTGGTGTGAAGTTAAACTGTGTTTATTCTTCCTGAATCCTTCAGAGACTGGAGGGTCCTCTTATTAAGCTGCGAGAAAAAAGTGGTCTTAACATGCCCTTAGGTGGTTCTTTTCTCTGCGCTAATTGCCGCTGCTAGAAAATGGCCAATTTTCCATTTTCCGATTTAATAGCCATGTGCTAATGTTGCCATGAGTGTGCAGCGATGAAGAAAAATTAGTGTGCAAGTCCTTACGGATACCTATTTTGTAGGCAGTAAGGGCTCGTGTGTTAATCCTGCGCTAATCATTTAACGCATGGTAATGTAGCTGTGATAACTGATAAGCGCAGACACACCCACTCTCCACCCCCAGACATGCCCCCCTTCGATGAAAAATAAACTTTGTTTTTTAGCATTACAGTAGCACACGTCAAAAGTACCATGTTCCGGGGTACGGCATTCTAAAGCACATGTTGGTGCTTAGGGCAGTTTGGTAAAAGGGCCCATAAGATTTGAAAAAATAAAAGTGCTGATAGTGGGGTTCAAATATTGACCTAGGCACTATTAGACATCCAGGCTGCATTAGAAGATCCGATATTACATTCTTGAAATAAAATATCACGATCTGTTTTATTTTTTATTTATCTATTTATTTATTATTTATTACAGCATACAGAGGCCAAGAAACATTGCTGGTACTTTGAAGGGTTATATCCCACGTATTATATGTAAGTATCCATTGTTTTCCCATATGCCAAGAAATCATTTTTTCTGCGCTTCAGTCAGGAAACAGAGAAACAACAGGAAGGAGCCTGTGAAATATGTGGGTCAATTTATAATTCAAAGCTTCTGATTCACAGCCAAGGCAGCATGTTATAGAATTTGTAATGCTCAATTTTCTTTGAAGGAGAGAAGTGCTTTAGACCTCAGCCTTTATTTACACAGTAATCCTGACAGAGTGCACCAGCAGAGGAATAAAGACTTGAGACTGCAGGGTGGGGGGGATGTTCAGGAGTCTGGTATACCACATTCATATTGTGAGAAGAATCAAATTAAGCTTTTGCTAGTCACTGTATTGTCACTGTGAGTTTTGTTTTGTTTTTGCCTCACATGTAGAATCAAACAGAGGGGAAGGAAGGTGTCAAATTAGGTGCTTAATTTTTATTTGATCAGCTAGCTCTGAGTGCTGTGTAAAATATCATCTCTCTTTACAAAACGCCAACTTGTTAGGATGCTTCAAAACATTACTGCATTACTAATGTGTAAATCAGCGGTGGTAATTCTGGCTTTCGTTGCTCAAAAGATCTCTGACTAGGAGGCCCGCTGTAACTCAACTAACCTGGATTCTGGGCTCTGTGTCTGACATCAGCACAAAGGACAACTTGGCTAGATTCACTAAGCAAACCGATCGTGTACCGATCAGTTTGTGACCCGATTTTACTCCGGCCCAATTCACTTACCTCAGTGCCGATCCGATTCGGATCTGTGCATGCAAATGAGGGGAACGGCATGCAAAGTAGGCAGGGACGCGATTCACTAAAGAAATCTTGCAAACCGACTGGGCTGGCCAATCAACACGAGAAGCAACTTCTGGGGACCAATCGCAAACGTCCTTTTCCACTGTCCTCGGCCTGAAATCCCTCTTGGGCAGCCAGTTCTGAGTTTTGGATTGAAACTGAGGCTGGTTTATCCTAAAGTTTTACTTAAACTTCAGATTAGGCCATGGACCTGGAGATGTCTCGGAGGCTGTAGCCTGAGGTTTGAAGTTGCACAATTCAGGTGTTTCAGAACAGAAGCACAGATTGTAAGAGTTGTCTGTTTGCTTTAATTTCTTTCCTTCTTACTGCTCTGCTCTCTGCCCCTTCCATCCAAGCCCTGCTCCTGCCGCCCCGACTTCTGCTCTCTGCCGCCCTTCCCGCAGTGTGAGCCCGTGGTTTTAAAGCGAGGCTGCGCTGTGGGGAAGGACGGCAGAGAGCAGGAGAGTCGGGGCGGCAAGAGCAGGGCTTGGATGGAAGGGGCAGAGAGCAGAGCAGTAAGAAGGAAAGAAATTAAAGCAAACAGACAACTCTTACAATCTAGCTAGTAATGTAGCAGAGCTAGTGAATCTAGCTGGGGCAGTGAACGGCAGTCACGGGGGAGAGGCTTTTACCACCGGGGATTACCCTTCCCTGGGAGAGCAGGAGAGTTGAGGCCAGTAAAAAAAAAAAAACAACAACCTTGCAAAAACGGACACCAAACGCATGTGCAGACCATCTACTGGGAAAGCAGATGGTCTGCGCAAGCATCGGGATCGCACACTAGCGATCCCGTACGGTCGGAGGGGGGTGTTCCTCTTATCGCCCTCATTTTAATTTTTTTGTTTCGTGAATTGGTCGGGCTTGCACGGATTGGGCACGGAGAGTCAGGTTAGTGAATCTAGCCCCTTGTTAGGATAGGAATACATGGAGTAATTCTTCCCCTGCAATCTTGCAAGTCCCTGCCATGCTGTTTCATAAATATATACCGATATTTGTCACCTTTTGCTTATTTCTGACCTGAAGAAGGGTCACCTTTGAAATATAATTTTAAAAAATGTGTTAACCTTTTTCTTTTATCAGGTTGCGCTATAAGTTTTTAAAAAGGGCTGGCGAGGTAAGTGTTCCAACGCTCACAGGAATTCTGTAAGCATCAGAGCATTTACTGCACCATCTCGTACTAAAAACCTCTAGCGCAGCTTGATAAAAGGGGCCCTAAGTTAGTCCATTTCCAAAAGATATCACCTTATTCCCTTTATGTTTGCTTTTATTTCTATATATTATCTTTAAAAGTGGAATAACACGATTACCACACCTTTTTACTTAAAATCATATGGATAGCGAAGCTATGAGGGTGGTTTGAAAAGTTTGGCAAAAAAAAAGTAAGTTAAACAAGTTAAGCTATTTTTCCTATGATACGACAAAACTGAAAACTCACTAGATTAAGTATATAGCCCAGGAGTGGGCAACTCTGGTCCTCAAGGGCCGGAATCCAGTCAGGTTTTCAGGATTTCCCCAATGAATATGCATGAGATCTATTTGCATGCACTGCTTTCAATGCATATTCATTGGGGAAATCCTGAAAACCCGACTGGATTCCGGCCCTCGGGGACCGGAGTTACCCACCCCTGATATAGCCCTTGATGGAAACTACATTGTTTAACTTGCCTTTTTACCATACTTTTCAAACCACCCTCGTATATGTCATATCTGACATGCATTTTTTTTTCTACTTATTTTCAGTGCTGTTATAAAACCATGCAATTATTCTGCTGGAAAAATCTTCAAATGGAAGGGAGGGAGAGGCCCATTACCAACCTCACCATCTCTGATGGCACAGAGATTTGATTGTCCATTGGCTTCATTGTCAATGTTGGAATTTGCACAGCTTCTATAAATGAGCTCTCTCTGCAAGTCAGCTTTAGGCTCTATCATTAATTTTGTTCAATTGCCTTCAGTGTTCTGGACACCCAGCATTGATTCTGCTCATTACACATGCCTGAACCCATTAACGTTATTAGCTGCAGACATGTCCAACCTAATCCTAAATAGCTTAGTTAATGCGCCAACAGAATGAGAGAACAAGAGCGTAGTCCATTGTACCAAAAAATATAATTACAGTTTGTGGCAGGGTCCATTTAGCACAGCCACAGGAGCAATTCCTTTCCCCTCCCCTGCCCCTCTCTTCTCCTTCATCTATACTCATGGTTCTTTTACCACATGGAGGGATATTTTTGATGTGACATTCAAGTCCAATTGTAGAAGTTTTGTTGAAGACATCTAAAATTCTTATCCTGAGCCTAGCACTTTTCAAATCAGAAAAACACTATTTTCCAGACATTTTTATGCTTAGTACATATTTCCTTAGGTACTATTTTCAGAAAAAAGAGACCTAGAGAAAAATGGCTGTGTGGCACTGCTTCTAATTAACTGGCCACATAGGCATTCCAGCAAAGCAGAGGGGCAGCCTAGTGATCAATGCAGTGGGCTTCACATAAAGTGACTCAGGTACAAATCCTACCTTAGCACTCGGAGTATTGCGTTCAACTCTGGTCTCCTTATCTCAAGAAAGATATAGCAGCACTAGAAAAGGTTCAAAGAACAGTGACCAAGATGATAAAGGGGATCCTCTTGTACGAGGAAAGACTACAAAGGTTAGGGCTCTTCAGCTTGGAAAAGAGATGGCTGAGGGGAGATATGATTGAAGTCTACAAAATCCTGAGTGGTGTAGAACAGGTACATGTGGATTGATTTTTTTACTCTGTCAAAAATGACAAAGACTAGAGGACACTTGATGAAGTTACAGGGAAATACTTTTAAAACCAATAGGAGGAAATATTTTTTCACTCAGATAATAGTTACGCTCTGGAGCGAATTGCCAGAAGTTGCAATAAGAGCGGATAGCGTAGCTAGTTTAAAGAAAGGTTTGGACAATTTCCTGGAGGAAAAGTCCATAGTGTATTATTGAATCAGACATGGGGGAAGTCACTGCTTGCCCTGGATCGGTAGCATGGAATGTTGTTGCTATTTGGATTTTTGCCAGGTACTGGTGACCTGGATTGGCCAAAGTGAGGACGGGCTACTGGGCTTGATGGACCATTGATCTGACCCAGTAAGGCATTCTTATGTTCTTATGTATTGTAATACAATAGAAATGATACCATCTGAACTATGGAAAGTGGATGGGATGGAATGCAACTTGATATACTGCATTTCCATGGTTAAAATCAAAGAAGTTTACATATTATATACAGTACAGGGACTTATTATATCTGGACAGTGGAGGGTTAAGTGACTTGCCCAGAGTCACAAGGAGCTACAATGGGAATCAAACTGATAAAAACCTTTCCTAAGTATATGAAGTTATTGGATTGAAGTATATGTCCAATAATTTGAAAAAAATGTCACTCACCAGCAGTGGGCCCAATTTCTCAGATCCAACACTCACACTAAAAGGTGGAGAAAAAGCCTCAGTTATATATCATGATGATTTTTAAGCTAGTGTTGTTTTTATCATTGGCAAAAAAACTCACACCAAAAAGACATTTTATCAAATTATTGGATTTTACTGTCCCTTTGATTTCTTTTTATTGAAGTATATGTACAATATGGGCTAAATTCTATGAATGGAACTCAAAAATTGGTGCCGAAAAAAAAACACTGTTCTATAATCCGAGTTTAGAGTTAAGTACGCTTTATAGAATAACGCTTATGCCCAGAACACATGACTAAATTTAAGAACATTTGCATCAACAAATATGTTATATGCGTGATGTAAATTTCCAGACATAAATTTAGGCACAAAGGCCCTAATTCTATAATTAGATGCATAATTTAAAAGAAAACTCCGATCCACTCAGTCCCTGCCCATTTTTTCACCCCCTTTTTTGACTCACACATAAAATTTAGGTGCCTAAATTTATGTGTGTAACCCTTGTTATAATTAACAACAATAATTGTTTTTTAAAATACCAGTTATTGGTGCCAATCTGCATGTTATTCAGTTAAATTGCATGTGCAGATTTTGTCGCTTTTTATAGAATTAGGGGGGGTCGTATGTACTAAAAGCAAAGAGGAAACAAACTGAATTGCAGAAGTGATACAGTACTATGTGGATATACACATTGAAGAAAAGTATTCAAAGTTCATAATGTTGAAGCTGATAATATTGAAATGCTACATACAGGTACGTTGTTGAAAAACCATTTGCCTAGGTGACATGCCAAAAATTGAACCAAAGGTCCAGAAGAAAGAAAAAACAGATGGGCAGACTTGTACATTTCATGTGGCTAGTGAACAGAAACCAGATTTGGAATCAGATTCAGAAGAGGTTATACAGAATGAGGTAGAACTGAGATGAATTCTACTACTACTACTACTACTACTACTATTTATCACTTACTTAGCACTAAAAGGCTTACCCAGCGCTGTACATTTTGACATTTAATAGACCAGTGGTTTCAAGTGTTAGTAAAATTTGATGTGTACGCAATGTCAAATATTTCAAAGCATATTACAGATTAAAAAGGGGAAAAACTACAACAATTTATTACCAGATAATATATACATACAAGATTCAATACAGACACAAAAGGAAAGGGGGGTGAACTACAATCATTAAAGTAGAAAGAAGACATATATGGGTAGCATATTAGGGGGGCAAAGAGTAAAAAAGGAAGATTGAATTAAAAGAGAAAATAAATAAATAGATAAACAAAAAAAGAGAAAAATGAAAAGAGGAAGATTGAGTCCTATAAGTGAGGACTGATTAGAATTAGTTGATTAGAATATAAGATATAAGGTTTTACACATAAACTGGTTGTCTTGTCTATGCCTCAAATGAATCCTTATAAAGAAAACTTTTCAAAAAGCCTTTACATTTTTATAACGAGGTTTCCCCACGTAAATAATGTGGTAAGTTGTTCCAGAGCTGAGGAGCTTTAACTGAAAAAATGGAAGATCTCCTAGTGCCTATGACTTTTAGGGAAGGGATCGTCAAAAGATGCTGATCCGTTGATCTGAGTGTCCTAACTGGTAGAAGAAGACGGTCAAGAAATAATGTGGTAAGTTGTGGTAAGCTATAACTAAGGAGCTATAACTGAAAAAATGGAAGATCTCCTAGTGCCTATGACCTTTAGGGAAGGGATCGTCAAAAGATGCTGATCCGTTGATCTGAGTGTCCTAACTGGTAGAAGAAGATGGTCAAGAAATAATGGTGTATTTGATAGTCGGATTTTAAAGCTCAATAATACAGTTTTATAAGTGATTCTATAAGAAATTGGAAGCCAGTGTGCTTTTTTCAGAAGTGGTGTCACATGATCATATTTTTTTTGAATTAGTGATAATTTTTATTGCTATATTTTGTATAATTTGTAATCTCAATTCTTTTTGTGTAATGCCCTGATACAAACTGTTACAATAATCTAGCCTAGAAATAATTAAAGAGTGGATTAAGATGTGAAGGGCCTCTGGTTTTAACACTTTTGCTATAGATCTAATTAGTCTTAACTTATAGAAGCAGTTCTTTACCACTGAGCTGATCTGATCGTGATATGAAAGTCTCTGGTCTAGGATTTTTGTAGTTGTTACTATTTGTAGAGGGGTTTTATCAAAAAATATTTGTGATGAAAATGTTAAATTATCTTTCCATGGAAAAAACATTGCTGAAGATTTTGATATGTTTAATGCCCGGGGTCCACATACAGCCCACCAGGTACTATTTTGAGGCCCTCAGTTTGTTTATCATATTCACAAAAGAAAAATAAAACAATTTCTTGATCATATGTCTCTTTGGCTGTAAATTACAATATTGATATTAAGATTTAGCCAAAAGGAAAGATTTATAAACTATAAAGAGTTTTATCTTATGCAAAATTGTCATTTCTTCAATAGGACATTAACTATTTTTTTCTGAGGCCGTCCAAGTATCTACAAATCCAAAATGTGGCCCTGCAAAGGGTTTGAGTTTGAGACCACTGTACTAGATGGTCTCTGCTCGGAAGAGCTTACAATCTAAGTTGGACAGACAGACATGACATATAGGATTGGGGATGGAGAACCCAAGGTGAGAGGAACTAGGAGTTGAAAGAAGTGGTGTAGCAAGGACAGGAGGCGCCCAGGGCGGTGGTGCACCTCCATGCCCTTCTCTCCACCCCACCCCCTGCTCCTTCTGTGCTAACCTCCCCACACCCTCCTTGTCACTCCCCTGCCACACTCACGCACTCCCTTCCCCCCAATACCTCTGCAAATTTTTGCCAGCGCGAGCAGCTTCTCCGGCCTGCTGTTCGCGCTGGCTCTCTCTCTGGTGTCACTTTCTGGCCCCATGACCAGGAAGTGATTTCAGAGGGAGCCAGGCTGGCGCGAGCAACAGACTAGAATAGTTGCTCGCGCTGGCCACGAGCATGGTGTGTGGGGGTAGAGAGGTTCTAGTGCCCTCACCAAGATGGTGCCCAGGGTACCCCCGCTCCCCCCTTGCCACACCACTGGTTGAAAGCAATCTTGAAGAGGTGGGCTCTTAACTTGGACTTGAACACTGCCAGAGATGGAGCCCAATGTAAGGATTCAGGCAGTTTGTTCCAGGCATGCAGTGCAGCAAGATAGAAGGGACGGAGTCTGGAGTTGGCAGAGGAGGAGAAGGGCACAGACAGGAGGGACCCACCAACTGTGAGAAGTTCGCAGGGGGGTGGACATAGAGATAAGTGAAGAGAGATAGTAGGGGCAGCTGAGTGACTGCATCTGTAGGTCAGGAAGAGGAGTTTGAACTGTATTTGGAAACCGATGAGAAGCCAATGAAGTGATTTTAAGAGATGGGTAATGTGAGAATAGTGGCTCTCATGGACTATGAGTCGTGCAGTTAAATTCTGGATGGACTGAAGAGGAGAAAGATGGCTAAGTGGAAGACCTCAGAGTAGTAAGTTGCAGTAATCTAACTGTGAGGTGATGAGGGCATGGATAAGGGTTTTGGTGCTCAGAGAAGAAGGGTCAGATTTTGGTAATATTATAGAGGAAGAAGCAGCAGGTTTTAGCGATATGTTGTATCTGGATGGAGAAGGAGAGAGAGGACACAAAGATGACCACAAGATTGTGAGCAGACAAAACAGGGAGGATGAGAGAGCACAGAGACAGAGAACAGGGGAGGTGGGTTTAGGTGGAAAGATGAGCAGCTCTGTTTTAGCCATATTCAGTTTTAGATGGCGGTGAGACATCTAGGCAGGAATGGAAGGCCATTCCACACATTCAACACTCTTTTTTATTGCTATTATGAGTTATATACTGCCAAAAATAATATTTACACGCAAAATAGAAATAATTCCCAAAAGGAAATATCTAACTTACAAAATTCACATCTTAAATAATCAAGCCCACATTCAGGCACCATTCTCTTGAGTGGAAAGATCTATCTGAATCAAAGGCTGAGGTGGAGGGGTTCTTTCAGCTGAATTCAAGGAAGATCCTCATCTCTACCACTTCCAATGGGAGGCCATTCCACACATCCACCACCCTTTTCATGAAGAAATATTTCTTTAACTTACTTCTGAGTCTGTTCCCTTATACCATTATCCTATGACTTCTCATTCCAGAGCTTCCTTTTAATTGAAAAAGGCTGCCTCCTGTGCATTTATGCCATGTGGGTATTTCACTGTCTATTTTATAGTTCTTCTGTACCATGTCCACCTTGAACCGCAAGGTATTGGCGGAATAAAAATCACTAATGCAATGTAATCTTTCTTAAAAAAAATATATATATATATATAATATCATATTCTCCCTAATCGTCACCTCCAATAATCACCCATTCCTCTCCTCCACCCTCCATCTCCCCCCAAAATGATCAGATTGCTCGTCTTACCAGATCTTGAGGTTATGTGCTGGGCCAGTGCAAGACAAGTATAGGGCCTTGAGAATCTGTGCATGCTGAAGGCTTTGAGCATGCACACATGCCTTTAGCATGTGCAGTTACTCAGGGCATTACACCAGCCCAGCAATATAACCTCAAAACGAGGTAAGAAGAAAGATCTGGTGATTGGGAGGAATGGAGGGTGGAGTGCAAGGTCAGTTATTGCAGGATGGAAACCAGAAAAGGTGGTCATCACCGGAGCCAGGGTGGAGAAGAGAAATGGTGGGAGAGTTGGAGGAATGAAAACTTGATGTTTCTAATAATCGCCCGGGCTACTAAAATGGTCAGTGGTCTTCATCATAAAGCAGATAGGAACAGACTTAAAGATCTCTCTGTCTCCCTCTCCTTCCCTGCTCATGCCGGCCGCAGCCCTCCCTGTGATATCACTTCTGTTCACCGGACCAGGAAGTGCTGTCAGAGGGAAGATTTAGCCAGTGTGAGCAGTGGTTAGGAGACTCAGATTGCTGCTGGTGAAGACTAGAAGATTAGAAGGTGTGTGTGTGGGGGGGGGGAGACACTGAGGAAGTGTGCATCTAAGAGATTTTCCCCCCCACGGCACAAACTTAGCATATTGTGCCATTGATCCTACTTAACCAGTTCCTAACTCATGCAGAAGCTGTAACAGGGGCAAAGCTTAGTTGTAGGAGCTTTTTGTACCTTAAGTTTCCAATGAATTTCTCTTAGGATGCAGAGGGATAGTTTCTTTGGATCTCTTCTAAAGAATTGCTCTAGAAAAAAATACAGAAGAAAGGAAACCTGTAAAATATCTCACAGCCCAGAAACACACAGAGGCCTTCAAAAGTGGGTAGCATGGTATCATAAGCACACTAGTTCCATGTTTCCCCGAAAATAAGGCAGTCTTATATTAATTTTGGGTCCAAAAAATGCATTAGGGCTTATTTTGGGGGGATGTCTTATTTTTTCATGTACAACAATCATCTCTCCCTTCCTCTCCTCCACCCTAATTCTTCCTCTTTCCTTTCACCCCACCCTCCATGTGCAGCATCTTTCCTCTCCTCTCACCCATCCCCTTGTGCAGCATCTTTCTATCTCTCCCTCCCATCCCCCTGTGCAGCAGAACCCCACCGACCCTTCCACCGTGAAACTGACATACCTCTACTCCGAGCCTCTAAAAACAGCAGCGGTGGCAGTACTCTGAACGGGTTGCTTCGCGGTCTTCACCGCTGGGGTTGGGTCTTCCCTCTGCAACATCTTTTTATCCTTCCCTCCCATCCCCCTGTGCAGCAGAACCTCCGCGGACCTTCCCACCATGATGCGGCAGAGGAGGCCTCACATCGGAGGTATGTCAGGTCTCACCGGGGTGGGGTCGCTGAATTGATGAGTCCTATTTTTTGGGCGAATCGGGCAGCACTAGTGTCAAGGATAGAGTCGGGGAGTGTTGGGGACATTCGGCAGAGGGGGGGAGCTTCGGGGGTTGATCATAACTAGGGCTTATATTAGGAGCATCTTTAAAAATCATGCTAGGGCTTATTTTTCGGGATAGATCTTGTTTTCAGGGAAACAGGGTCATTCTGAAAAGGATTTCCAAAACCAAAGGAAGAAACTGGTCTTAATGTGAAAGCTTCACCTGTAATACTACACCTACACCTACACATACACTTCAACACGCACACGACTCTTTATCACAGGTTCACACTTACATAATAATAATATGAGAGAATGAATGCGGAATGTATGGGGTTTAGTAGTTCATTTAATAAAGTGTGGAGCCCTTTGACTACATTTGTTACCTCGCAATAAGGGTCATGTATCTTTCCTTTTCTTAGATTTCCTTACACATCCAGGGTGGGTGGGTGGGGGAGGGAAGTGTATTTTGAGGATTAAAATTACTTAATTATAATATTGTAGTCACATAATATGTCTTATTGTATTAATAATTGGGAGGAGGATGGGAGAAAATGATTGTTTTGTGTATTACTTGTGTAATTAATAGTGTGTTTTATGCAGTATTTTATGTTCAATTAATTGTATTGCACTGTCAAAGTTTGAAAATCAATAAAGATTTTAAAAAAAGATAATAATAATAATAACAATAATTTATTTTCTTGTATACCGCTCTGCCAGTAGTTCTAGGAGGTTCACAACAGGAAAAAACTGAGACATTTCAGCACATGATATTTATTTATTTATTTATTTATTCATTCAATTTTCTATACCGTTCTCCCAAGGGAGCTCAGAATGGTTTACATTAATTTATTCAGGTACTCAAGCATTTTTCCCTCTGTGTCCCGGCAGGCTCACAATCTACCTAATGTACCTGGGGCAATGGGGGGGATTAAGTGACTTGCCCAGGGTCACAAGGAGCAGCGTGGGTTTGAACCCACCACCCCAGGGTGCTGAGGCTGTAGCTTTAACCACTGCGCCACACAATCTAAAATTATATGCTAAAAATAATACAAATTGTTAAAAAATTGGAACAGACTTAATTATATACTAAAAATGATACAAATTAATAAAAAGAATTAGAACAGATCTTCAGTGTTAGACATGTCACCCTATAGAACTATACCCAGGAGTAAAATAAAAACCACAAACAAACCAAAACCACATACAGTAAATGAAAACAAAAAAAAAGTATAACGAATGTTTGAAACGTCTATGTTTGCAAAAGTTTTTCTTCCTTTCAGGAGTTACAGTTCCTTGGTGGCAACTACTGGATCCCTTTTGAACGCATTTCTTTAGCTTTCTTGTTTGGCTTCTATTAGAGAATCAAAATGACAGTGTGAGAAAGGAAAAGAGTAATGAAAGAGCATTCTTTGAAAAAAGGAAAGCAAGCATCCTGTTAGCACATACTGCTCCCATTCCCAAGGGTAATTTATTATAGCTCAGGGTGTACAGTTCTGCACTGGAAAAAAAAATGCTTGTAAGTGAGTCAATTTACTGGAGGGAGGTAGGGTTGTCCCCTTTGGATGTCATGGCTATCCATGCAAAGATGAAATTACAGGGAAACATCTTTAATGAAGTTAAAATAAGCAGACATTCCTTTTCCCCATGTACAAAGCTCCTCCGGCAGACCAGTAAAACATATCAGGTTGGAAGCGATTTTGATTTTCCAGGGTATGCTCAGCACAAATAGCATGCAAATCATATGCACTCTATTTGTGCTGAGTAGCCCAGTAAAGGGAGAAACTGTGCATGGCGTCTGCGCACAAGAGCTAAGCGATAGACACAGCACTTCTGCTCAGGTTCAGTACAGTTCCCGATCACTGGAGCTCGCAAGCAATTTATTTTTGTGGGGTTTTTTTTTGTTTGTTTCACATGCGATATGGATGCAACTGTTGTGTGTGTGTCCCACACTTAACAGCTGCATTTTGATCAGAGGCATGGGACATACACTCACACAACACACACACAAACAGCTACTGGCAGCTCCAAACTTGCCGGAAAATATTTGCCAGTAACAGGTGGATGTTCGCTTCTGTGCATTACAAGGAATGCTCATTTTAATACTAATGAGCTCCTTGCAATGCATTTGCATGGGGTTCTCGGTGACTGCTACTGTGATTGGTAGAAACCCCCGAGAAACCTTTTGAGGATCAAAAGCTAAGCTAACTTGCAAGTAAGACCGGCTATAACCAGTCCCTTCTGGCTATAACCAGTCTTACTTATACAACAAGCTTATGAGCATCGGGGCCCCAGTCCCCTTCCTTGTTCCCAGCAGTCACGTTCTCTCTCAGTGCTCTCTCTTTATCTGCAATACTTACATTCTCCTTGTTCGTAGCTGTTGCCCAATAGCAACAGAGAAGCACGGACGAAAATGTGATAAATGTGATGCAAATGCCTATACATAAATTTAGGCACAAAGGCCTATAATTATGTGCATAATTTATAGGAATACTCCGATCCACCCATTCCTTGCCCATTTCTTCACCCCCTTTTTTGACTCATAAAATTTAGGTGACTAAATTTATGTATTTAGCCCTGAATTTATCATCTCGGATTACGCCTTATGCGCCTGTCCATGTTCTACATTCCATGGATTCTAATCAGTTAGTTCTGCCCAATCCATAATTTTCTTCCCATGAATCAACCCATAACCCGGCTTTTGAGAACCCATTATTTCACCTTATATAGTGGTCAACTAAATAGCCAGAAGATTTATCTAAAGACTATATTATAATTGACCTACTATGAATGGTGCTTCTTTCCTATCTGTTTTATTGAGTTCCCCAATCTATTTGTTTTATATATATACCTGGGAAGTATACAAATCAATATATAAAACAAATACTATCATAAGAATTAGCTGGGAATTATTTGGCGATGTCATGAATAAGAATGAACCTTGGCCCATCAATCCATTTTGCCGGAGCCAAAAAAAACCTGATGCTAACAAAAGTTAATGAGGCCAATTTGATTCAGCAGTCATAAAGCAAGAATATTCATAAAATCAAAGTGTTTCATCTTCTTAAAATGACTTTTGAAAACACTAAATGAAATTTTGATGGCAGCTGCAGTCCCACATAATTCAATTATTTTGCCATTATATATAAACACACATTAGGAGGAGTGTGTGGTGCAGTGGTTGAAGCTACAGCCTCAGCACCCTGGTAGGTGGTATAAAAAGTCCTGATAATAAGCAACAAACAATATATGTATTCTCTAATCCTATTTATACAGTGATGACTTGCTCCTGCTTAAAGAGCAGGATAGACGGAGGATAAGATGAGTATAGAAATCACAACAAATCTCTATCATGGAAAAGGTGGCAGCGGGCAGGTATATGGTTTGTCCATCAATTGTCTACCCTCAACTCGTTAGTTCCATTCGATATACTGTGCTCTACATACTCGCTGCCTCCTTCTACTTATTCACAATGGCGTTCTCTCACTGGAGTGTTGCCTTCTTTGCATATACGATTTGACTATATGACTTCCAAAAATACTATTTACAACTGGTCTTCTCTGTCTCTATTAAAAGGTAAGGCGATATCATCCTTCTACAGTATTTTAAGAGATCACTCCTTCACTTTTTCACCTCACTCTATGAAGCACTGGGACGCTATACTTACCACTCCGCTTTCTGACATTGATTGGGAGCTTTTCTGGTCATCGACAAATCGCCCGCTTTTATCTTCTAGAGTATCACAATCAATGTACTTTCTTATGTGGCAGGCAATATGGACCCCACTTCGCATGTGGAAAGCTAACTTAAAGCAAGACTCTGTTTGCTGGAACTGTTTGAAAGAGGAAGGAACTCTTGATCATATGTTATTTCATTGTACTCTAGTCCGCTCTTTTTGGACCTATGTCTGGAACACCATACAATCTATTACTAACTGCTCAGAAGAAATCTCTATAGACATTGTAATCCTTCGCTCTCAACACCCATGTTTCACACAATCAAATTGTCCACCTAAACTCATTGATACCATGTTGGTGACTGCTCTCATGCACATTCTAAAAAATTGGAAATCACCCTCGCTATTAGATTATACCTTTTGGTGGAACTCTCTGAGTATGTATCATAGATTTGAATCCTATGCATATGAGAAGAGAGTTACATTCCGAACCTGCATGAACTTGAAATACAACAAATCTCCATGGTCATTCTTAGACTCCTATGTACGCTCATCTTCTTAGACACTCCTGTTATCCTTTTCTTCTCCTCTCTTCTCTCTTTCATTCTTCTTTCCTTTTTCTTTACTGCTCTCTCTCATCTTTATCTTATATATCCCTTACATACATTTTTAATAACTGGAGCCTTTGCTCCTATACAGTTAAACATAGATTTATATATTTTATATACAGAAAGCTTTATTTTGTTTCTATGTACTTTAAATGATTCTTGTATCCTTTAAAATACTTAATAAAAATTATTGAACTGAAAAAAAAAAAAAGATGAGTATAGAAGTGTGACAAGAGGTCTAGGGGGTGAGAAGCTGGGGTAGAGGAAGCAGAGCAGAGATCTGAAACTGGGAGTCACTATGGTAGGGGTGCCCAATAGGTCCATCGCGATCGACCGGTAGATCGCCAGGGCAAAGAGAGTCGATCAGACTCACTTTGCCTTGGCGATCTACCGGGCCGATCAGCCTTCCTCTCCCCGACGTCAATTCTGTCATCTGAGAGGAAGTTCGGGCCAGCCAATCACTGCCTGGCTGGGTGGAACTTCCTCTCCGATGTCAGAATTGACGTCGGGGAGAGGAATGCTGTTTGGCCCAATGCAGGGAAGCAGAGAGAGCTTGGTGCGGCGGCGGTGGCGGCTTTGGGGCCTGTTACCCGATGGCAATAGTGCAGCGGCTTGGGGGCCTGTTCCCCGATGGTGGTAGCAGTGGCTTGGTGGAGGGTAGGGAGAAAGAAAGATAGGGGGCAGGCAGGGAGACAGAAGGAAAGAAGGGAAACAGAAAAAAAGAAAGGGGGCATAAAGAGAGAAAAAAAAGAAAGGGAGGCAGGGACACAGAAAGGACAAGGAGAGAGGAAGAAAAAGTTGGGGGAGGGAATGAGGTCTGGAGGAGAGGAAGCATAAAGGCTGAAAGAAGGGAAGAAAGATTGGATGCACAATCAGAAGAAGAAAGTGCAACCAGAGACTCATGAAATCATCAAACAAGGTAGGAAAAATGATTTTATTTTCAATTTAGTGATCAAAATGTGTCTGAATTTATATCTGCTGTCTATATTTTGCACTATGGCCCCCTTTTACTAAACCACAATAGTGGTTTTTAGCGCAGGGAGCCTATGAGTGTCGAGAGAAGCGCGGGGCATTCAGCGCCGCTCCCTGCGCTAAAAACTGCTATATTGTGGTTTAGTAAAAAGAGAGGGTATATATTTGTCTATTTTTATATGGTTGTTACTGAGGTGACAGTGCATAGTCATCTGCCTTGACCTCTGAAAACAACCCGTAATAGGAATGATAATTAACATTTTCTCAGCGTACAGTGTGCTTTGTGTTTTTTAAAAATGTTATTGTTGGTAGATCATTTTGACTTGGTCATTTTAAAAGTAGCTCGCAAGCCCAAAAAGTGTGGGCACCCCTGCACTATGGGGTAAGGTTAGAAGATGTGAGAGCAGGAGCTGAAAATGATGAGCAGGGTATTCAATCAGACTGAAGCTTGGAAATAGCTGCCAAGTACTGTCTAAAGTAGGTTTATTGATTTCTTTGTGTCTAAGCAAATAGGAAATGCAGACTTATTTGTCTTTGGCGAATGGGTTCCTGAAAATCATTATTTCATACATTACACCTGTCCTTTCCATCCAAAGCTGTATTTCTGTCTTTTTCCCTTGAATGAAGGGTTGCCAAAGTCCGTTCAAGTGCAGGAAATGGGAACAGCTTTATCATTTAGGGCTCCTTTTACGAAGGTGCGCTAGCGGTTTTAGCGCACGCACCGGATTAGCGCCCACTAGCTGAAAATCTACCGCCTGCTCAACAGGAGGCGGTAGCGGCTAGTGCGCGTGGCAATTTAGCGCGGCTTTGTAAAAGGAGCCCTTAGTTTCATTTTATCATATAATCAAGTTTATTAGGATTTTATATACCGCCTATCAAAATTATCCAAGCAGTTTTACAATCGGGTACGCAAGCATTTTCCCTATCTGTCCCGGTGGGCTCACAATCTATCTAACGTACCTGGGGCTATGGAAGATTAAGTGACTTTCCCAGGGTCACAAGGAGAAGCGCGGGGTTTGAACCCACAACCCCAGGGTGCTGAGGCTGTAGCTTCAACCACTGCGCCACACACTCCTCCTAATGTGTGTTTATATATAATGGCAAAAGAATTGAATTATGTGGGACCGCAGCTGCCATCAAAATTTCATTTAGTGTTTTCAAAAGTCATTTTAAGAAGATGAAACACTTTGATTTTATGAATATTCTTGCTTTATGACTTCTGAGTCAAATTGGCCTCATTCACTGTTGTTATCATCAGTTTTTTTAGGCTCCGGCAAAATGGATTGATGGACCAAGGTTCCTTCTTGTTCATGACATCGCCAAATAATTCCCAGCTAATTCTTATGATAGTAATGACTGTATAAAATAGACTTTTCTAGTCCCGTCCTAGAAGACTGGTTTTTAGAATATCTTTCTTGAATGCATATGAGACACATGTATATAGTGGAGACCCATGAAATCAGGGTTCAAATCCTGCTTCTCCTGCTCTTGTACCTTGAGACCCTGAACAAATCACTTTGCCCAACATTGCCTCAGGTACAAACTAGACTGATTTTCAAATGTTTAGTTGCCTGACCTTGAGAGTAAGGCTTCTAAATTGGCCCATTTGAAAAGTTATTAGGACTGAGGGCCAGATTCTCCAAATGGGGGTCGTAATCGGTGGCCACCTACAAAAGTGGTGCCAGTCGTGTGTCAGTCATGCAGCAGCACTGTTTTGAGAATCATGGCTACGTGACAGGCAGTCGCTGGAAATGTAGGCCAAGGTTTTGAAGGCCGGCATTTCCGGCACCTACTTTTCACAAGAATTGCATCTCCATACCTACAGTGGCCATAAGCACCACAAATCACCTCCTTAGTCCACAGTACAGGGTAAAGCTTTGGATTCTTGCCCAGAAATAGCTAAGAAGAAAAAATTAAAAAATTTAAATTGAATTAGGTTGGGCAGACTGGATGGACCATTCGGGTCTTTATCTGCCGTCATCTACTATGTTACTATGTGCCTCCATTTTTTAAACATTAAAAAGCAATACAGAATTCTTCATTGTCGATATGTTAGCAGCTGTGATCCTTATTTAAGAAGCATCCCAATACCTAGAGTGGTCCAGATGTTTAAATGCCATTTTAGAATAGGGGCCTTTCAGAGATTTAGTGCATCTATATGATAAGGGGCAAAGGGGAGAGGGCGTTGTCTGTATGGAACAATACAGACATGCATTCCCTATTTCACATAAGGCATCCACTGCATTGGAAAACATGGATGTTGTAATTTATACTTCTTCCAAGACTCGTTTAAGTGCCTGCTCCAGGGGAAGCTGTAAATCTTGATGTGCCTGGTTTCCATGTACTAGCTCCCCTCTCCCCAATCACATCCCAACTCCCCAACCACTATAGCACTGGTGTCACACTGACCTCCCCTACACATCCGTTCCAGCACACCCAACTTCCCCTCCCCTACATCACAGCACTTCTAATCATGCCTGCTGAAACTGTACAATTGGGAGCCTAGTTCCTGCAAAAAAGGCTCTTTTTTTTTTTCTCAAGTTCTCCCTTGACCCACTCTCTGTGCTGAACTGGGGTACCTGGTGTCTAGTGAGATGGGAATGATGCTCACTTACTCCTGCCTTGTGTCCTCCAGACTTTAAAATGGCTGCCCAGGCCTCTAGTATTACTATTAGTTATCAGGATTCAATTCAATATTAGGGGGAGGGGGGGTTGGCAAATGTAATTGAGGTGGGGGCTGCCTTTGGGGAGGAGCAACCAATGCTGGGATTGGGGCCCTTGACAGAGGGCGAAGTGATTTTAGAAAGCTGCTCCCACGTCTATGTTGATTGAGAAAGTATGTTTTTTCCCCTGTATTCAACCTTCTAAACTTGCTTCTCCTTCTGGATGCATAGGGACTGGGATGTTCAGCTCAGCCCCTATTTTACAAGAGGCTTTATCTTGGGAATTGCATAGATCCTGGTCTAAATTTTTGTACACTCACCAAGGATATGTAAATGCTCCACACCAGTGGATATGAAGGAGGAGCTCACTGTGACTGTGGTGCCAACTTAGATTACTATGCCAAGAAGGAAAAGCAGGAAACTCAGGCCGTAAGCTGCAATTCTCTCCCCCCCCCCCCCCATATTTAGCAAAATAATTTTAATGGAGTCAAACTAGAGTGTGATGCAGTGGTTAACGCTATAGCCTCAGCACCCTGAGGTTGTGGGTTCAAACCCACACTGCTCCTTATGACGCTAGGCAAGTCACTTAATCCCCCCATTGCCTCAGGTACATTAGATAGATTTTGAGCCCACTGGGGTACCTGAATAAATTCAGGTAAACTGTTCTGAGCTTCCTTGGGAGAATTAAATAAATATTGATAGGAAAATTAGAAGGGAAAACCCAGTTAAAATGGGCGAGTATAACACAAAACTCTATTTTTTAACTAAAAGTTGGGGGGTCGTCTTATACGCCCAGTCGTCCTATACGCCGGCAAATACGGTATATTAAAAAAGGGAATAAAAACATCAAAACAAAGTACCTAAAAAGAATGGCAAGATACAAAAGGGAGGAGGGGGAGAATACAATTTCCAAAATAATAATAATAAAAAAGAGCCAGAGAAATGAGGAGGGAGTAAAACGATAGTGAAATCCTATTAGACAGTATATGCATCCTTAAACACAAATGTTTTTAGATTTGATTTAAATATTGGTAAAGAGGTTTCTTGTCTAAAATGGATAGGAAGGGCATTCCATAATGTACGTGCAACTACTGAAAAAAATGGTTTTATGTGTAGTATCGTAAACTATATGACAAATTGAGGGAATCGAAAGGAGATTTTGTTGAGTGGAACGAAGTGATCTGGAAGTAATATAAGGAAGTAGTAATCTATTGATTAATGCCGGAGAGTGTTCTAGTTTTGTTCTGAAAGTAAGGAGTAAGATTTTGAAAGTGATCTGATGAGATATGGGCAACCAGTGAGCGGTTTTTTCAAAGTGGAGTAACATGATCGTATTTCTTGGCTTTTTCAATGACCTAGAAGAAGGAACATCCAGTGAGATCATCAAGTTTGCAGATGACACAAAGCTATGCCGGGCAATCAGATCGCAGAAGAATAGCGAGGAACTCCAGAGTGACTTGTGTCAGTTAAGAGAAATGGGCGGAGAAATGGCAGATGAAGTTTAATGTGGAAAAGTGCAAAGTAATGCATTAAGGCAGAAAGAACAAGGAACACGAGTATAGAATGTCAGGTGAAACTCTGGGTAAGAGCGAATAAGAAAAAGACCTGGGTGTACTGATAGATAGGACCCTGAAACCGTCGACACCTGGACTGCTCTCCCAGAGGAGGTTATTGCGGAATCCACTGTTCTAGGATTTAAAAGCAAACTAGATGCACATCTCCTTACGAGAGGCATAGAGGGATATGGATGACTAAAATTACGCCAGGTGTACACCTGGCTGGGCCTCCACGTGTGCGGATCGCCGGACTTGATGGACCGAAGGTCTGATTCGTAGATGGCAGTTCTTATAAATGATTTTTACAGCTGTGTTTAGTATAATTTGAAGTCTTCTAATTTCTTTTTGGGTAATACCTTGATAAAGAGAATTGCAGTAATCCAGATGAGAAATAACTAGGGAGTGAATAAGGATGTTGAGAGATTTTTGTTCCAAGAGACCTGAGATAGAGCAAATCATTCCTAATTTATAATAACATTTTTGGACTACTGAATTTATGTGCTGGTGATAAGTAAGTTTTTCATCTAGGATTACACCAAGTAGTTTAATGGTAGTGTCCATTTTAAGTGGTGTTGATCTTATGCAGATTGGGGTTTTTAAGTTTCTCTTTTCATTGCAGGGGAAGAGCATGGCTTTGGTTTTAGAGATATTCAGTGAAAGCATGCAATCGTTAAGCCATTGATTACTTTTGTCCAGTTTTTGACTGATTTCTTGGATTTCTCCTGAATCAAGCTATTGAACGGGGTATGAGTTGTATGTCATCAACATATGCGAAGACTGTGAAACCTAATTGATTGCAGTGCACTGTTTTTAGAGAGAAAAGCTACTCTTAATTGAAATTGTTCACATTGAGCAGCCAATATAATAAAGTACTGTAAGCTAATTTGTGTATAGGTTTGCTCGGCCTTTGACACAATTTTGTGGGTTCCCTATATAGAAATAAGTTTCATGCACAGGTATATCAATGTAGAAAGCCTTGGGTAGACATCAACTCTTTTCAAACTCCTCGTAATGAAGATACTAGCTATTGAGCACAGATACAGAGAAATGTGCATAAGACCAAATGGCTTAGCTCCCCCCCCCTTTTTTTTTTTTTTTTTACAAAACCGTAGCATGGCTTTTAGTGTCAGAACTCTTACTGCTGTGGTCGGCGCTAATAACCGCACCACAGTTTTGTAAAAGGAGGGGAGGGGATTGGTGTAGAATCCCCCCCACAAAAACATAAACATACATTCACAAACTCAAACTCACAAGCAACCTATGCATATAGCTCATATCCACTGCCCTACAGTCAACACAAGACACATGTACTCACATTATGCAGTGGGTTTGGAAAGAATCCCATGAATTATGCTTCACCTGCTTTCCTCACTTGTTCTCCACTGCAGCTGGTCTGTTACCTATTTTAAGAAATTTTATTTTGCTGTGGTAGCTATCTCATGTGAGCAGCTAGAATTAAAAAAAAAAAAACCAACCATTTTATTTCCCCAAAGGCTTGTGTGCTGAGTCTTTCTGTAGAACTTTGCAAGTAATTAATTGCTTAATGCTCTAAAGAGAACATGTCTATAAGTTTTACCGTCAAATACAGAATACTGAGGGACAAAACTGGGCATCACATGCAGCCCAATTTGGTTAGCTTAAAAAATGAAACCAATAAACTCCCAGTCTCAATAAATATGTTGAACATTTATTTCTAAATATAAGAAGTCTTCACTGCCTGGGAACAAAACAGTAAAGTAGAAAAGAGAGAAATCAATAGCTTTGGTGTTGACCAGTTTTCAGCGTCATTGTCAGAATCTTGGCTGCTTCAGCCATTATTATTTATTTATTTTCCCCCCATTCAATATTCATTTTAAAAAAGGAGATAAATCACTAAACAACTCACAACAAAGCTAGAGAAAATATGAAAAGGTGCTATCAATTATTTACATATCATAGCAATTAAGAAAAATATACAATCATATAACTCAAGACCACTTCAAAAGAGGAGAGCAAGTATGCAATAAAGAATTAAAAACAAGATGAGGAAACAAAGAAAAATGTTAGAACTACCTGAAATTATTAAATACCCTAGTTATTCATCAGCTGCAAGACAAAAGGTAGGAATACTATCCTGATTAGCAGCAGGCTTTTAACTGTGAACAGGATATCATTTGGGCGAGTTCTACTCTTCCATAAAAATGTCAGCATACCTCAGGGAAGGAAGAGATGAGGCGAGGAGTGTTGTCTCAACTGCGATTTGGAGGAATGTTGAGGGAGGGACAGTTGCACTCATAGGAAAATCTTGGTTCCCAGTGTTTGTGGTGACATGATATGGGTGAGCCCCACTTCTCCACAAAAATGCCATATTGTTACAGTATGATGATGTATGTCTAAATCTGCGTGTTTAAAGGAGACTATCTGCCCTCTTCTGAGCCCATGAACAGACCTACGGAGGAATTTCATTGAGGAGTTGAAGATCTTTGTTAATCAAGAGTAAGGTTCTGTGACTGAACTTTCCTTTTTTTCTTGAATATAGGAAAGGGAAGAGTAAAGAGAAGGGAAGTCCTGAAGTATTAATAGTGCAGAGCCCCATGATTCTTTTGTTGTGGTATGATCTTCAGTCTGTGAGCCTGTTGGGAATATTGTGGGTTCTTTGATCTTGGAGGGGGGGCCTTCTTTGTATCTGGTCCAACACTCGCTGCCCACAATTCCCATCGTGGAAAGGAACAGGAGTCCCCCAGATGGTAGTGCAGCAATCAATGTGAGATTAATATATTCCGGTGAGTGTCTTCATCAGAAGACTTTGGTGATGTTTTTTTATCATCTATCCCTGGGGAGATAGATACATTTAGAAATTTAGGGTCCGATATTCAGATGGTGGTGGTGAGTGTTTTGCTTACCACCCATTGAATTATTCCCAGATATTCAAAGCTGAGACCTGTGTGGGCTTTGGCTTTGATATCTGGTTCTATTTAAGCTGGTTAAGATCAGCCACATAAAAAGAGGACAGGCTTTTATGTGGTCTCATTTACATGGTAAACCTGGCCACTTAAGGGCTGAATGTCGGGCTGCATTTCTTGGCTCTGCAAATTTTCCAGAGAAACTTACTGGGGAGTTGGTTGAGCTGGAAAAAGATATGGGCCAATGTGGGATTATTTTGGAAAATCAGTCTGAAAAGATAGGGAAGCTAGAGGCTTCCCATATTGCTTTGGTGAAAAGGAATATGCTATTGTCTTCCACGTTGGAGAAATTAGATAATGTACAGAGGACTAATAACTTACAATACCTGAATGTTCCACATTGCTGTATGGCAGACATGTCAAACTCTCGCCCGCAGGCGTGTAATAAAATTTAGCCCGCCAGACAATTTCAAATTTGCACTTAAGCTGGCCCGCAGGTACAAGAACCGCATCAGCTGTAGGTTCACGCCGCTTCCCAGTTTCACATTAAAGCAGCCTGCAGAGGATCACTGATCGGCTGTAGCGATTCTAGCAGGTTGTTATAGCCTCAGCAGCACGTTCCCTTTGCCGTGGTCCCATACGTCAGAGGAGGGGCGGGACTGTAGCAGAGAGAACGGGCTGCGGAGGCCGACGGCAGCATGCTAGGATCGCTAAAGCCGACTGGCGATCCTCTGCAGGCTGCTCAATGTGAGACTGGGTTGGAGGGAGGGAAGGAACAGAGGGCCAATTCTTGGGCCAATAGGAAAGATGCCAGACCTCGGGGAGAGGGAAGGGAACCAGAAGAGAAGAAGGAGACCCTGGCAAGCGAGTTATCAGAAGACAACCAGAGCCTGGGACCACAACATGATCTGAATAATGACCAGACAACAAAAGGTAGAAAAAATAATTTTATTTTCTGTTTTGTGATTTCAATATGTCAGATTTGAAATGTGTATCCTGACAGAGCTGGTGTTTGACAGCAAGTGTGAACTAGGACCTAAAAGAGAGAGGAAGAGTCTTTTTTATTTATTTTGTATACATCACAGAGCCAGCGTGGGGTTGGAGAGGTTGTAACTCTATACCTCTACTAAGACTAAGGGGTCCTTTTATTAAGGTGCACATTTAGTGTGCACTAAATCGGTTAGCGTACCTTAATAAAAGGACCCCTAAGTATCTTAATAAAAAATTTGTCCCACAACTTAGCCTATGTTTTAGATTTTGGCCCCTTATGTGATTGAGTTTGACACCCCTGCCCTATGGTATCTGCTTCTGAGATTTTAAGGAAGTAGTTCCTAGATATAAAGAGCCATTTTAGATAGATCATAGATGTGTAACATGAAAACATGCAGAATATATGACTTATTTTACAAGGAGACAAAGGGCAGTATTATCAAGGATAGAAAGGGTCCTTGAAAGATATAATCCTTTATTAAAAACCTGATATAGCCACATTTCACCCACAGATGTGTCAGGGGTATATTGATACGGCAAATCTCAATGTCAAACAAAGAAGGGAAGTGATCTAGCACTTCTCATTCTACAGAATGGTTGATCATTGGAATGATCTTCTACTTCAGGTAATAGAGGCCAGCAACATGCTCGATTTTAAGAAAAGATGGGATAAACTTGTGGGTTCACTTCGAGGAAGTGCTTAAGGGGGAGGGTTCTTGAGTGGGCAGACTTGTTGGGCCGACAGCCCTTTTCTGACGTCATATTCTGTTTCTATACCCTATATATCATGTTTATGATAGGCAAACTTTGAATATAACCAATAAAAAAGTGCCATTGTTTGTACATAGACATTATTTAGTCTCTTTGTTTCACCTAGCTCAAATAAACCCCTCCATCCGCTCTATATACATCTATCCACATGCAGTAGTGCTGCCCTCACCAAACAGCTAAAGCTATGTACAAAGGGTTAAACACTTTCTCACCCCAATTCTATTTTCCCTTCCCCACCAAATTCATAAACTCACATAATGGAGACATCCATTAAGAAATGGCACAGTGCCTGTGCTTCACTATTACCCATGGTGTTCTCAGCATTTTTCTGCAGTAGCCAACCGAAGCCTTAGGCCTCCTTCCCAGTGCATTGTGCAGGAGAAAGTGAAGAAGGAAGAGAAGCTGGACGGGGATGGAATATGGGAATAGGGACAGAAGAATGGCCTTGGAGGCAAGGGAAGGAAGGAGAGAGAGAGGGTGTCAGGTCAAAAGCGCGCTGGGACAAAGGCGCGCCCAGACAATTGAGCGCAGCGCGGAGGCGTGTACCGCAGAATATTACTGTTTTTACGGCTCCGACGGGGGGGGGGGCGTGGGGGGGAACCCCCCCACTTTACTTAATAGAGATCGCGCCGCATTGTGGGGTCGTTGAGGGGGGTTGTAACTCCCCACATTTTACTGAAAACTTCACTTTTTCCATGTTTTTAGGGAAAAAGTTAAGTTTACAGTAAAATGTGGAGGGTTACAACCCCCCAAACCCTCCACAATGCCGGCACGATCTCTATTAAGTAAACTGGGGGGGCTCCCCAAAAAAAACCCCCGTCGGAGCCCCTAAAAACTGTAATTTTCTTTGGCACGTGCCTCCATCTTGCGCTCAGTTGTCGGCGCGTGCCTTTGTCTTTCGCGGGGTTGTCTATGAACCGAGAGAGAGAGATGGAGCTGGGACTGAAAGGGTAGAAGGTAGATGAGCTAAAAGGGTACAGAGGATGGGAAGGTGGACTAAGGAAATGGGGGGAAAATTGAAGGGGTGGGACCGGTGGGAGGCCATGTGCCCTCTTTTTTGTCTTCCCAAATATGGTAACCCTAAACCAGTGAGTGAAAGCTGGACCCACAGATTGGAGGTTAAAGAGAAAGTCATACAGCAGTGCTGGAAGCATTTTGTTTTTAAATAACCTACGAGGCTTTAAAATCTGATAACTCTCCTAGCTTGGAAGGACAGATTTTTCTGTACAATGTGTCCAGATAAACAACTCGCAAGATTGGAGCTGATCAAAGAGACGATATCCTCTTGTAGCAGAACGCTTTGCTGCTGAAGTTGCAGACAAATTGGTTTATGGGCCTCTGCTTCCAGACACAAACACTCACAGCAAAACGGAATCCAGTCTCTCTCTCTTTCTTTAATAAGTCTGCTAACTCTAGTCTCCAGAGTAATTCTGCACCATCATGAGCAACTGCTGCAACTTGTTTGTGTCCTGCAGATTCAGGAAGGGTTCCAAGAAAGAAGCAATCTATGAACTGTGCCCTCTGAGAGAAGATTGCTACATGCTTTTCTTCACTCAGTTCTCTTCCTGTCTTTGTGGAAAGAAGTGCAGTTTGTGCAGAAGTTGTATTCCCTGCTTCGGCCAGTGTGTATGACATTAATAGATTATTATGACGAGTCCGAAAAGAATTTAGTCTATTAACTAAATTATTTGGATTCCTTGCTCTAGTTCAAAATATTGCACCCCCCTCCCCCACCACCCCGATAGGCAGATTTAACTTTTGGGTTGCTCTTAAGCCTTGCCACATTCAGTTAGGGAGAAGGGGGTCTATGCTTTAGAATCATGATTTGCAGCAGGTCTGTGCGAGTCATCTTCCCAGTTTATCTACCACCCCATTCTTGCCTCATTTTGGAATACAGAAGTTGCACGTTTGTCCAGATCATGTGTTTTATTGGCACCATAAGTACCTGTCCTACTTGGCACAGCACAGCTTTTGTTTGAATGGATTTGTATTCATTGCTTGTCCACAAAACATCCACACTTTCTCAACTTGCACTTTCACATTTTGTTTGTGATGTTTTGCTGTTATGTGTTTTTCATACGCAGACGATATTCAATTAACTCACCCATTCAATCCTGAAAATCAGGAAGACATTAAATCTTTAAATATAAAACTCGAACTAGTTCAAAATTGGCTTAATAATAATAAATTAGCATTAAATATAAATAAAACAAAAGCAATGATTTTTAATTGGAAAAGAGACATCAGATTAAATTTGCCTTTCATCCTTAATAACACGCCAATTGAAATTGTTCTCAAATTAAAAATCTTAGGAGTTATAATTGATGAAAAATTAGAATTTAAAGACCATATCAACAACATAGTTAAAGTCTGTGTCTATAAATTACGCTTAATTCGATCTATATCCAAATTCCTTGAACCCAAATCTCGCAATATATTAATTCATTCACTAGTAATAGCAAAATTAGACTATTGCAATTCTTTGTTGCTCAATATCACTCAAAAAGAAAAACGACGATTGCAAATCATTCAAAACACTGCTATTAAATTAATCTATGATGCCAGGAAATTCGATCATGTAACTCCATTTTTCATTGACGCTCATTGGCTCCCTATTAGCCAGCGCATACAGTTTAAGGTCTTGCTACTTATATTTAAAACTTTGATATTCAATGAACCTCAGTGCATATCAAAAATGTTAATTCCCCATTGTTCCGCACGTGCACTTAGATCATCTTCCCAAAACCTATTAGTTGTTCCCTCTTTAAAAATAATAGGCACTCGAAGATCAGATATGTTCTCTGTAGTGGGTCTCCAATGGTGGAATTCATTGCCCCAATATATAAAAATTGAAAAAGACATTTCTTCCTTCAAAAAATCCCTGAAAACATTCCTTTTTAAAGAGGCTTTTAATATTTAAATTTTACTTTATTTTATGAATTCCATTTTTAAGAATCCCCCTGCTCCCCGATTTTTTTCCCTTAATTGTTTTTCTTAATATAACAGATGTAACTTTTCCCTTCCTTCCCTTCTAATTGTTGTTTGTCTTGTCTGACTTCTAATGTTTATATATATCGTATGTATTTTAACTTAACTTATTTTATTATTATGTACATCGCTTTGTATAAAGATATAGCGATTCATCAAATATTTAATAAACCTTGAAACCTTGAAAAGTATAATTTGTAAATGGGTATTTAAAGAATGGTGACTCACTCGAGCTATATATTCACTTAGGCCCCCCCCCCCCCCTTTTACAAAGCCTTGGTAGAGGTTTCTACCACAGGCCAGCAAGGTACGCTCATAGGAATTCTGTGAGTGTCGGAGCATTTAGCTTGCCAACCTGCAGTAGAAACCTCTACCGTGGCTTTGTAAAAGCCAGCAATAATGTTACTGGGATGTTCAATAATATTTTCTATGTATGTAGTCATCAAATCCTATATAATAAACCTAAGGGTTTCGTGTTCCCTGCTGCCATGGTGTGTGATCCATGGCCATGTTCCATTTTAGAACCCGGCGGCAGGGAACACTCTGCCCACTCCCCTCCTCCCGCCCTCACTCACCAACCGCTGTTGCTGGAGGAAACTGCAGGCAAGCTCTCTCCCAGCGGCGCCAGAGCCGCATCATCGCCGTCCAGTACCGCTGCCGACGCCGCTCTTTAAAGGAGCCTGGTGAGAATAGCGGCCGCCTGTAACAAACTTCGCAGGCCGCTCAGCACCTCAGTAGCACGTGTCCTCTGACATACGCGATCGCGTTAGAAGGAACTTGCTACTGAGGTGCATAGCGGCCTGCAAGGTTCGCTACAACTGGCCGCTATCCTCACCAGGCTGCAAACGAACATGCTGGACAGGGGGAGCAGGTAAGGGGTGCTGATGGGCCGGGGAGCAGGGAAGAGGGACAGGGGGAGCAAGGAAGAGGTGTGCTGATGGACCGGGGGGAAGGGAAGAGGGACAGGGGGAGCACAAAAGAGGTGCTGATGGACTGGTGACCAGGGAAGAGGGATAGGGGGAGCACGGAAGAGGTGCTGATGGACTGGTGACCAGGGAAGAGGGACAAGGGGAGCACAGAAGAGGTGCTGCTGGACACGGGGGACATAAAAGGAAGGGAGAAGGGCTACTGTTGGACAGGGGGAGCTGGCAAGGGATGGTGGTGGACAGTGGAGGAAAAAGAGACAGAAAGAAAGAAAGACAGACAGCAAGCAGCCAAGGAGAGAGAGAGAGAGAGAGAAAGACACATCTACTCTAGCACCCGTTAATGTAACGGGCTTAAAGACTAGTTTACTAATAAAAGATGAAGAGGGACTTATACAGTGGCGTGTGGTCAGGGCTCTGAATTTGATTGGTTGAGCAGACAACAGGCAGATGCTGCTCAGCCAATCAAATTCTTATCAGTACTGTCAAGGCCTTCATTGGGTTTGGAGAATCCGCAGCCCAAGAGCCCTGCGTTTTTTTATGGGGTTACTTTTTGTTTGATGCAGTTTCACTGGTTGAGCAGGCTGCCTACTCAACAAATCTAACTGCATCAAGCAAAAAAGTAAACAACCCACCCCCCCTTAAAAAAAAATGCAGGACTGTAGAGCTAGGGATTCACTGAAAGACCTCACCGCACACCACTGGAATTATATGATTAATGAACCCCTTAACGTAATGAAATCACAATTGAATAATGTGTCAACCTTTGTTAGAGAAAGGAATTAAAACACTGATTTTAGAAACATGATGGCAGATAAAGGCCAAATGGCCCATCTAGTCTGCCCATCAACTATCTCTTACTTTCTCTATGAGATCCCGCGTGCCCTCCAAGTACCCTATTTTTTTTTTTTTTGCGGTCCTCACAGTTTAACATCTTTCCTTTCTCTAAACTGACACGTTTCAATCACTGTATGAAAAATAAAATCATTTTGTCTGGTGACTTATTTTTCTGTGGTTTTAACTATGTTTCCAGGGCCTCCTGCATGCTTCTCCTTTGGTCCACCTTCCCTCCCCCAACCAACATCTATCTCTCCCTCTCTCCATGAGTCATAGAAACATAGAAGATGACGGCAGAAAAGGGCTACAGCCCATCAAGTCTGCCCACTCTGCTTACCCACCCCCTGTCTATGCCCTAATGACCCAATTTCCTTATCTTGACCCTCGTAGGGATCCCACATGGGTATCCCATTTATTCTTAAAGTCTGGCACGCTGTCTGCCTCGATCACCTGCACTGGAAGCTTGTTCCAATGATCAACCACTCTCTCTGTGAAGTAATACTTTCTGGTGTCGCCATGAAATTTTCCGCCCCTGAGTTTGAGCGGGTACCCTCTTGTGGCCGAGGGTCCCGTGAGAAAGAAAATATCATCTTCCACTTCGACACGTCCCGTGAGGTACTTAAATGTTTCGATCATGTCTCCCCTCTCCCTACGTTCCTCGAGAGTGTAGAGCTGCAATTTGTTCAGTCTCTCTTCGTATGAGAGACCCTTGAGCCCCGAGATCATCCTGGTGGCCGTCCGCTGAACCGATTCAATTCTGCGCACATCTTTACTGTAATGTGGCCTCCAGAATTGCACACAGTACTCCAGATGAGGTCTCACCATGGCCCTGTACAACGGCATTATGACTTCAGGCTTTCGGCTGACGAAACTTCTATTGATACAACCCAATATCTGCCCTGCCTTAGATGAAGCCTTATCCACTTGATTGGCAGTTTTCATGTCTGCACTGATGATTACTCCTAAATCTCGTTCTGCTGAAGTCCTAGTTAAAGTTTCTCCGTTCAAGAAGTACATCCTGCATGGATTTCCGCTTCCGAGGTGCGTGACCTTACATTTCTTAGCATTGAAGCCTAGCTGCCAGGTTGAGGACCAACTTTCCAATGTAAGCAGGTCCTGCGCCATATAATTCTGTAAACTGCATTCACTTACTATATTACATAGTTTGGCGTCATCGGCGAATAGTGTTATAACATAATAAATTTTACCTTGAAGCCCTTGAGTCAGATCCCCTATGAATATGTTGAAAAGGAGTGGACCCAGGACCGAGCCCTGAGGCACTCCACTGGTCACCTCCGATGTTTTAGAGAGGGTACCATTAACCACCACCCTCTGAAGTCTGCCACTCAGCCAATCATTGACCCATGCAGTTAGTGTCTCTCCTAACCCCATCGATTCCATCTTGCTTAGCAGCCTGTGGTGTGGGACACTGTCAAAAGCTTTACTGAAGTCCAGGTACACGACGTCCAAAGACTCTCCCAAGTCCAACTTTCTTGTTACCCAGTCAAAGAAGCTGATGAGATTGGATTGGCAGGACCTACCCTTGGTGAATCCATGCTGACTGGGATCCCGAAGATTCCCTTCATTCAAGATCGTGTCCAATTTGCTTTTAATTAGTGTTTCCATGAGTTTGCACACTATTGATGTGAGACTCACCGGTCTATAATTCGCAGCCTCTGCCCTGCAACCCTTTTTATGCAGAGGAACGACATTAGCTAATTTCCAGTCCAGGGGAACTTTCCCCTTACTTAAGGAGAGATTGAATAGCTTAGCCAACGGTTTCGCCAGGACATCGCTCAATTCTCTGAGCACTCTTGGGTGCAAATTGTCTGGTCCCATGGCTTTGTTCACCTTGAGTCTTGCCAGTTCACTATAAACTTCACCTGGTGTGAACTCAAAATTCTGAAACCGGTCTTCTGTGCTTTGTGTTGCCTTCAACTGCGGACCGTGTCCCGGTGCCTCACAGGTGAAGACTGAGCAGAAGTATTCATTCAGTAGTTCGGCTTTATCGGAATCTGCTTCCACGTAACTTCCGTCCGGTCTTCTAAGGCGTACTATCCCGCCTGTGTTCCTTTTTCTGTCACTAATATACCTAAAGATTTGTCCCCCTTTTTAATGTTTTTTGCCAGAATTTCTTCCACTCGAAGTTTTGCCTCCCTAACTGCCATTTTGACTGCTGTAGACCTGATCCTATATTCTACTTTTGCCTCTCTTTTCTCCGTGCGCTTGTAGGAGAGAAACGCTTTTTTCTTCTCCTTAATGAGGTGCGAGATCTCCGCGGTGAACCATTGGGGTTTGTTTCTTTGTCGTTTATTTACTGATTTTATGAAGCGGCTAGTTGCTTCATGTATGGTTGATTTCAGTGTTAACCACTTAGCTTCTACATCATCGGTCTCCGCTTGGTCCTGCAGCGTCCGATGGACGAAATCTCCCATGCGTGCGAAGTCTGTGCCCCGGAAATTGAGTATCTTTGTACTCAATGCCCATGCCCTCTCCCACCTTTCCTCCAAAATGCATATATTGAGATCTTTAAATCTATCCCCATATACCTTATGATGAGGACCACCAACCATTTTAGTAGCCTTCCTCTGAACCAGCTCCATCCTGTTTAAATCTTTTTTAAAGGTATGGTTTCCAGAATTGCACACAATATTCTAAATGAGGTCCACTAATACCTCCTTTTTCTCAACTGGCATTACCTCTTCCTATGCACCCTAGCATCCTTCTAGCTTTCACTGTTACCTCTTCAACCTGTTTGGCCACCTTAAGATCATCACATACTATCTCACCCAAGTCCTACTCCTCTTTCATGCACAAAAATTCTTAACCCCCCGAAATTGTGCTGTTCCCTAGGGGGTTTTCAACCAAAAGCATGATCTTGCATTTCTTAGCTGCCAAATTTCAGACAATTCTTCAAGCTTCACTAAGTCCTTCCTCATTCACAGCATTAGAGGTGTCTACTAATGCTGCCCGATTTACTGATTCACTTCAATGAATCAATTTGAATCGATTTGTTTGTTGGAAAAATTGAGTCCTGATGATACCTCTGGATAGGGAGAGAGAGAGATGGTAGATAGTGGTAAAGAAACAGAAATGTTGGATATGGCAGTGGAAGGGAAGGTACAGAGATGAAAGGTGAGCACGGAGAAAGAAGAAAACGTCAAATGGGCAGGAGATCCTGGTGAGCAAGTTAACAGAAGACAAACAGAAACCAGAGCCTAGGACCAACGTGATTTGAATAATGAAATGACCAGACAACAAAAAGGTAGAAAAAATAATTTTATTTTCTGTTTTGTGATTACAATATGTCAGATTTGAAATGCGTGTCCTGCCAGAGCTGGTGTTAGACAGCGAGCATGAGCTAGGACCTAACAGAGAGAGGAAAAGTCTTTTTTGTTTTGTTTACACCACAGCACCAGCATGGGGTTGGAGAGGGCAAAGGAGAGTGGGGTGGGTGAAGAGGCTACAAAAATAAACCTGCCAGGCCATTTGAAAAAACACCCGATTGGGCAGGAAAAGTGAATCAAATTGTAAAATCAATTCAATAGGCCAATTGAATCAGGCAGATTTTGGTATTATCCATAAAGAGGCAAATCTTACCCAACAGCCCTTCAGCAAAATCACTTACAGAAATATTAAAAAGAACAGACCCAATAACCGAACCTTGAGGCACACCACTTTACCTTTACCTCAGAGAGATCGCAACTGACCACTACCCTCTGTCACCTTCCACTCAACCAGTTTTTGACACAGTCTGTCACTTTGGGGCCCATACTGAGGGCACTCAGTTTATTTATTAGACACCTTTGTGGAACCACTATCAAAGGCTTTACTAAAATCTAAGTATATCACATCTAGTGCACTCCCTCTATCCATCTCTGGTCACCCATTTAAAGAAATTGATCAGATTTCCTAGTGAATCCATGTTGCCTCAGGTCCTGTAATCCAATGGATTCCAGAAACATCACTATTCTCTGTTTTAAAAGCATTTCCATTAATTTACTTACCACAGAAGTCAGACTTTCCGACCTGTAGTTCCCTTCCTTACTTCCACTTTTTTTTGAAGAGGAACCATATCTGCCCTTCTCCAGTCCTCCAGTACCACTCCCAATACTGGAGAAGCATTGAAAAGGTCCTCTTAGGGTTTCCACAGCTGGCATTGTGCTGGTAGCAGGTTTCAGGGTCTCATTGCGTCTTGTTAGGTAGAAACTGACGTTCATCAGGGTATGCTATGAGGTCTGCAGTTTGTGTTTGTAAATAGTGAGTTCACTGACCTGATAGGGAACAGGGCAGTGCATCAATTTAAATTTTGGCAGGAAAATCAGTTGGTCAGAAATTTGAAATTTGTTGTAAAAGTCGGTCTCTTTTTCCATAGAATTGAAAAGTCTCTGGTGGGTTTAAAGATGTTGTCTCCACAGCTGACATTTTGCTTGTTGCAGGTTTCCACATCTCACTGCATCTTGTCAGGTAGAACCCGATTTTCCTGCCAAAATTCAAATTGGTGGACTGCCCAGTTTTTCACCCTGTGGGCCCTGCTTTCTCAGTGATTCCATCTCTGGTCTGCCAAAGATGGGACCACAACAGCATCAAAATTTGTGTGTCCTGCATTGTGCCATACTCCAGAGGCATTAGGTCATATAAGATGAGGTGGCCACTACTTTTACTCACAAATGATTTTAGATTGTCCTTTTCTATTGCAGATGCCGAGCATATGAAGACTGTTGTGGTTCAAGATGCTGTGTGAGGGCCGTCTCCATCCAGCGACTATGGTATTTTTGGTAAACTGAACTTTTTCTTTATCGGCAATAAGCTTTTACGATTAAAACTTTGAAAAGTGATGCTATTTGGAACCTAGGAGTCCTTTTAAAAAGGTGTGGGGAAAAAGTGGTCTCAGCATGCTCTTGTGCTGTGTGCTAAGGCCACTTTCTAGCACAGCAGTAAAATGGCCATTTCTCATTTTGTAAACTAATGGCTATGTGCTAATGTTGTCAGTGGCATGCAGCCATTAAAACATATTAGCATGTGAGCACTTACCAAAATCTATTTTGTAGGTGATAAGGGCTCATCTGCTAATTATGTACTAATCAGCACACAGTGCACTGATCAGTGCTGGCGTGCCCACTCTCCACCCCCAACACACCCCCTTTGCCATCAAAATGAAAATATTTTTTAGTGCATGATTTGCGTTTGCTAATGTCAGATGTACTGCAAGACCTCTTATCTAATCTTTAGTACCAGGTCATTCCCAGAGGGACTCGAACCGGTTAACAACATCATCTTAAGACCATAGATGAAGAATAATAATGAAGGGAGAATCAGTAAATGTCAGCAAAAAATTGTCAGCAAAAAATTGTCAGCAAGGGAGTTTTAACAATTATCCGTGAGAAATTTTGTGAATAGATATGTTTTCAATGTTTTTCTAAAGCAGGTCAATGAAGAGAGAATTCTAATAACTGAAGGAAGATCATTCCAAATTTTAACTATAGTGAATGGCAAATAATGTGAAAGCCTACCTAAAGTTTGAATCCCTTTAATGGCAGGGAACATTAATTTAAATTTAAGTATATTCTTTGTAGTCTGAAAACGATAAGAATTGAAAGAAAGAGGAAACAATGGGGAGAAAATCCCATATAGACTCTTAAAAATCACATTTGCACATTTAAAATGGACCCTCCAATAAATCAGAATCCAGTGCAATGCCCTCAACAGTGGAGTAACATGATCGTATTTATTTTTACCAAAGATTATTTTGGCAGCCATATTCTGAATAGGCTGTAAACTCTTCATGTTACATTTACTTAAACCTACGTAGAGGGAATTAGCATAGTCCAGATAAGCCAGAATTATAGCCTGGACTAGTAAAGTAAAATAATGTTGATGAAAAAACCTATGAACTATCCTCAGCATCCATAAACTAAAAAATCATTTTTTGGATATGTTATTAATTTGGTTTGGCATAGAAAGAGTGGAATCCAAAATAAAGCCCAGAATTCTAGATGAGTATTCAATCTTTAGAGAGCCACCCGAACTTAATGTTATAGAAGAAGGTAAATTATAAGTAATAGGACCAAACAATTTGGTTTTAGTGGCATTCAACTTCATACGCACAAAGGAGACCCAGTCTTGAAGTCTAGAAATACAAGAATTAATATCTGCTGTTAAATTCAACAATGATGGATCCACTTCAAGTAAGATAAAAATGTCATCAGCGTACATAAAAATTTATTCTGAGACAGATAATTTCAAATATTTCAATGTCATGTATATATTAATTAATATGGGTGACAAATGGAGATCCTTGAGGTACTCCAGAAACAGGAGACCATGGTGAAGAAAATTTATTCTCTGTATATATTTGATACGATCGTAGTTTTAAGAAACCCCTAAACCAGTTCAAAACTCCTTGATCTAATCCAATGTCAATCAAAAGTTGTATAAGGATATCATAATCCACGACATCGAAAGCTGCCGAAAGATCAAACTGCAACAAGACAGCACAATGGCCATGGACCAGAAAATGTTGAGCCTTAGCAACTAATGAAATGAGGAGAGTTTTGGTACTATAATTTGGACGGAAACCAAAGTGAAATGGAAGAAGTATTGAAAATTTGTCTAAATATTCTGATAGTTGTTTTGAAACAATAGATTCTAAAATCTTTGTTAACAATGGTATGTTTGCAACCGGGCGGTAACTAAGAGCTATTGCTGGATCTAATTCAGAATTTTTTAACAATGGGTTAAGTATAATTTGTCCCATATCTGATGTAAAGAAGCCACTAGTAAGAATATAGTTGATCAGCATTGTAAGTCAGGTAGGAAGGAATATTACAAAAAAGATATGAAGGAACTGGATCTAGTAAACATTTTTTCTGATCAAGTTTAATGCAGAATTGCTTAAGTTGATGTTCTGTTATTATATCAAAAGTATGCCAGTATCTATCAGCTGGTAAGCTCTTTTAAGTTGCGGTGAGCACTTGTTTCATTTTAAATTCTGTTGCTGTGTAGTCGGTGGTGCAGTAAGGAGGTGTGGGGGAGCGGATCACCTAAAGCAAATTTTTCATGGGGGGGGCACCTCCACCTCTCCTCCTCTCCACCCCCTCTGTCGCCACAAATGTTTGCTGACGCAGGCAGCATCTTCCACCTGCTGCTTGTGTCAGTCTTTTCTGACATCATTTCCTGGTTGCAAGAAGATGCTACTCATGCCAGCGAACATCTCAAGAGGTACACTGGGGGGGGGGGGCAAGGAGGCACACGGCACAGTGGAGAAGAGCAGGCGGAGCACACATCACGGTGATATCGGCACCGCCAGCCTCCCTCACTACGCCACTGTGTGTAGTAGTAAGGCTGAGATTTAATGTAATTGGTTGTCATTATACCTGATGTTTATGTTTATTTAAGATTTGATATACCGCTCCTGCATTTTACTAACCTAAGCGGTTTCCAATGTATCAAACTAAAATGAAATTAGGTACTTGAGAAAGAACTACCCTATCTGTCTCGAAGGCTCACAATCTAGCTAAAGTACCCGATTAAACTAAAAATATGTAATACATTTCTAAGATCAAAGAAATAGAAAATAGAAATAATGAAAGAAGATAAAAAATTAAAAATAAAATAAAACAAATTTAAGAGAGAAAAGTCTCTGAGGTGGCTTGATAGTAAGTTCAGTCTGCAGAACCAGGTCAACCGGAAGCCACCAATGAAGCAGGACCAGGAACCACGTCAATGAAGACCACCATGACATCAGTCACTGGACAGGCAAGGCTAGGCGCCGCCAACAGCAGACTAGAGAGATGCGCGGGGACAGAAATCCCACCCATCCCCATGAGGAATCCCACCCGACTCACCCGTCCCCGCGAGGAATTCCTCCAAACCCCACCCGTCCCCCCCGAGGAATCCCCTCCGTCCCTGTGAGGAATCTCCTCCGTCCCCGCCCGTCCCTATAAACTTCAGAAATAGTTATTTCATTTAATTATGCTACTGAATTAAAGGCTCTGGTAGAGACCCATTTACAAATAAGCAAAGAGACTTTATTAATTGGGAAGAATACATACTTTGTAAACGGGTTTCTACCAGAGCCTCTAATGTAAATATAAAATATAAATACTCAGCTGATGAGAACCCCCAAGCTGTCAGCTGAGGACTTCCTTTGCAGTTGGCTGGGGGTCCCTTTTGCCAAGCTTGGCAGGCAGCAGTAGCGTCCCTGAGTCACAGATGCTGGCACCTCAGTGGCTCATGGATGTTGCCAGCGACTACTGTGCTTGGTGGAGGGGAGTTCTGGCCGTCTCTAGAGGAGGTCCTCTGCTGGCGGTGCTTGGGGATCCCCACCAGCCACAGCAAGGGTCAGCAAGTACTTCAACACTGTGGAAATAAAACCAGAAATGCATTTCCTTTTCTTTTGAACACAATACAAAGACATCTGCTATAAACATTTCCCAGAGCTAACATATTTTAGTCAATAAATTCCGTTTTTTACATTTGTTGTCTGGAGACTTATTTGTCCATAAAGTTGGTCCAGACTTCATTCCCTCCCCCAACTGTTTCTTTCTTTCTCTCTCCCTGCCCTCCCCCAAGCCACCGCAATCGGGGAACAGGCCGCCGCCAAGTTCTGAGCTCTCCCTGCTTCCCTTCCCCGTAAAGAGGATGCTGAAGCACCGGGCCGACCAACCTTCCCATCTCCACCCAATTTCCACCCCAGACCCCACCCCCATAATAGAACTAATTGTAACACCATTTTTTCCATCCATTTTTCATATATACACACATACAATATAATCGTATTAACAACACATAATGGTTAACCACAAAATTAAAATACAGAAAGCACACTGTATGCTTTTCAACATTCATTTCTACCAGAAAACAGATAACCCCATGCAAATGCAGGACCAAAAACTAAAAAGTACTAATATTCAAACAAACCCTAAGATGCAAGACTCTTCAAGCAGTACAACCCCCAGAGAAAAGCAAACAAATGCATTTCTTCCTGAACAGACAGCAGATGCAAAATCACTAAATAAAAGCATTTCTTCTACCGTTGTTGTCTCTCCCCCTCCATGTGTCTTGCTTTCTGGCCTGCCCCCCGGTGTTAGCTTCAGGCTGGTCCATGGTGTGATCAACGCAGGGTCTTCGGGCTGGCTCCCCAAGTGCTGCATTGCACAAAGCTGTGGGAAGCGGCTCCTCGCGCGCGTCCCACACCTCATCTGGACGCCTTCCCTCTGACATTGCGACATCAGAGAGAAGGCTTCCGGGTCAGGCGCAGGCCGCGGGTAGAAGCCTTTTCCCATGGCTCTGCAGCACTCAGGGAGCCAGCCCAAAGATGCCGCATTGATCGCACCGAAGACCGGCAGCTACTGAACAATCTCTTGGGCCCGATGGAGGTGCCGGCCCTGTGGACTGGCAGAAAATTTCTGCGGACCGGCAGTTGAAGCTGAGCCGCGAGCCGCACTCAAGTGGATAAAGAGCCGCATGCGGTTTGCGAGCCGTGGTTTGCCAACCACTGATGTAGAGTAAAAGGCAATCTCTTATGCATTAGGATAGCAACACCCCTTTGCCTCCCATTGAAGGTAGAAGAGACTTCCCCCACCCAACCCCTCAGCAGCTTGGCATGCTCGATCTGAGAAAGGTGGGTCTCTTACAAATATGCTATATCAGTACCCAGCTTCCCGAGATGAGTCAATATCCGTGAACTCTTAATGGGAGACTTGACTCAATCCACATTAAGCGTAGTCACTTTCAAATCAGCCATAACCACAGACTATCTGGATACCCAGCTAAACTCCGCCGCAGATTGAGTATATGCTACCAACCACAATGCCCCTGGTACCTCATCCCACTCTCACATCAACCCCACAAACATACACAGGCATACCCCCCACACCAGACATACCATAGCCATACCCCCACCCACCCACCCCCCTCCGCCCTCCCTCCGACGTCAGCGCTGACATCGTGGAAGACTTCCGGTCGGCTGTGTGCTGCGGCAGGGCAAGTAGGGAAAAGAAAACGAGCCTTGCGGCTCGAGTGCATCGAACCCCACAGGATCCCCGCGACCCTAGGAGGCGTCCCCATGGGATCCCCGTGACCCTAGGGGGTGTCCCCATGGGATCCCCATGACCCGAAGGGGGAACCCGCGGGATTCCCGTCATCCCCGTTCAGCTCTCTACAGCAGACCCCTGAAGTGAACTCCAGTTTCCCTTCGACGTGTCCAACAACTCAGCTGCAGGAGTGCAAGTCTGCCGAGGAAAGGGTGAGAGAGGGCAGGCCACAGGAGATCTTCCGACGCCGACATCAATCCACCACTGGTGACCATGTCAGGGCCATGCTGCATCACGCCGGTGGCTTCCCCCTTCTGCTGCTGGAGAAGAGCCCGGAAAGGGAAAGCTGTGTGGAACCAGCTGATAGAATCCCCAGGAAGAGCAGCAGTTAAGAGAGATGAAAGAAAACACAGTTCCCTCAGAACCTGGTATGCTTTTTCTCAAGTGACTTGGCACCAGTCTTTAATGGTGGGGCTAAATCTATCGTGTGCAGTAAAGAAGAAATGACCTTTCCTTTCAGTGGCGGAGCTGCTTGCAGAGTTGGGCATAACATATTACTGGTAATATCACTTTTACAAGTAAAACATTATTTTTCACAGTAACCCACCAAGACATCATATAAATTCACCACCAAGGGCTCCTTTTACTAAAGTGCGCTAACGGTTTTAGTACGCACTAAATTGCTACACGTACTAGACGCTAATGCCAGCATTAGTGACAGAGCATAAGCAGAAGAAACAATGTAGTATGACAATTAAAATTGATATCAACAAGTGAGCTGCAAGAGGAGGTAGATGCGGCAGAGGAGAGATCTGGTAATAATTGATGTATTTTATTTGTTAAAAAATGATTGGTAGAAAAGAAATATTAGAGTGGGTTGATCTAGTTTTAGGAAGAACTAGTTGAGATAGTAATGAAAATAAGTTTTGTGGTCAATTAGCTGCTTTCTTAATTTGGGAAGTATAAAAGAGTTTTTGGTATTTTTTAAATTTTCAGTGGTAGAAAGAATAAGTACAGTTATAGCGATGTAAGTAGTCTAGTGTTTTAGACTTCCTTCATTGATCATTCAGCATATCATATCTGGTGTTTAAGGGATAAATCCTTATGAAATCAAAGTTGAGATCTGCTTTGAAGTAGTTGATGTGAAGAGGATTTTGAATGTAGTAAGCAGGGCCGCCATCAGGGCAGTACTACCAGTCCTGCATTCAGGGGCCCGGGCTCCCCCAGGGTCCTAGGCAGTGTTCTAAGGCAGGGGCGCCAGTAGCTCGCCAAGGCAAAGTGAGTCGATCACCCAGGACTCACTTTGCCTTGGTGATCTATCGGGCCGATCAGTCTTCCTTTCCCCGACGTCAATTCTGCAGTCGGAGAGGAAGTTCGGGCCAGCCAATCGCTGCCTGGCTGGGCGGAACTTCCTCTCCGACGGCAGAATTGACGTCGGGGAGAGGAATGCTGGTCGGCCCGAAGCAGGGAGAGCATGCGTCGGCGTCGGGGCCTGTTATCCATTGGTGGGTCCTGTTCCCCGATGGCAGCGGCAGTGGCTTGGGGATCGGCAGGGAGAAAGAAAGAAAGGGGGCAGGGAGGGAAACAGAAGGAAGGCAGGGAAACAGAAGGAAAGAAGAGAAACAGAAAAAAAGAAAGGGGGTATGAAGAGAGGAAGAAAAAGTTAGGGGAGGGAATGAGGTGTGGAGGAGAGGAAGCATACAGGCTGAAAGAAGGGAAGAAAGATTGGATGCACAGTCAGAAGAAGAAAGTGCAACCAGAGACTCATGAAATCACCAGACAAGGTAGGAAAAATGATTTTATTTTAAATTTAGCAAAGTGGAGGCAGTATTACCACAGTTTTCAAAGGAATTTGCCCAAATAACTTAATAGTTAACTGGGTAAATTCCCAGAGATGAAAACTTCCCTTCACTTACTATGCACAGTTCTGAATTTATATCTGCTGTCTATATTTTACAATATGGTCCCCTTTTACTAAACCACAATAGTGGTTTTTAGCGCAGGGAGCCTATGATCGTCAAGAGCAGCGCTGGGCATTCAGCGCAGCTCCCTGCGCTAAAAACTGCTATTGTGGTTTAATAAAAAGGATGGGGGGGTATATTTGTCTATTTTTGTATGGTTGTTACTGAGGTGACAATGCATAGAGTCATCTGCCTTGACCTCTTTGAAAAAAAAAACCAGAATAGGAATGATAATTAACATTTTCTCAGCGTATAGTGTGCTTTGTGTTTTTTTTTTTTTTTTTTGTAAATAATTTTTATTCTTTTTTAAATTCTTACATCAAGTGAAATACATGTATTACATTCAATTATGAAGAAACACTTGAAATTATCAATAAATGTTCTTACATTGTAAATTAAAGAAACCCTTTATCAAAATTTTATATCATATTATTATTACAATATTTTTCCCTTCCCTACCCCCTCTATATGTTCTATACATGTGTTATGATATCTGATCAGTAGAATAATTTGTCAATGGTCCCCATATTTTATTAAATTTTTTAATATAACCTTGTTGTAATGCCATTACTTTTTCCATTTTATATATATGACAAATTGAATTCCACCAGAAAGTGTAATTTAATTTAGTGTAATCTTTCCAATTCTGAGTAATTTGCTGAATGGCGACCCCTGTTAGAATTAATAAAAGTTTATTATTGTTAGCTGATATCGGACTCTGTGTTCTCATTGTTATTCCAAATAATATTGTATCATATGATAGTCCAACATGATTTTCTAATAATTTATTAATTTGGGGCCAAATTAATTTCCAAAAGGAATTAATACAGGGACAAAAGAATAATAAATGATCTAATGTCCCCACTTCTATCTTACAATGCCAGCATCTATTAGATCTACTACTATCTAATTTCTGTAATCTTGTAGGGGTCCATAAAACTCTATGTAATAAAAACATCCATGTTTGACTCATAGATGCTGACCTTGTAGTATGTATTCTCCAGGACCAAAATTTTTGCCATTGAGATGCAGAAATTGTCTGTCCTATCTCAATACTCCAAATGTCCCTAAGTCCTGTTCTCTTTTTTTTGTTTGAAAATTCATATATAATCTTATACCATTTTGCAGCTTGGTGTCCTAGAAAATCTGCTTGAAAACAAAGGATTGGCAAACTATATTGATTATTAAGATTCTTCCATTCAGGGAACCCTTCCTGAATAGCCTGCTTCAATTGCATCCATTTAAAATATTGTGTTTTTTCTAATCCAAATTTTTGTTGCAATTGTGAAAAACTAAGCAGTGATCCATTTATTATTACATCTTTTAAAGTACGTATACCTGCTATTATCCATTGTTTCCATACTATTTTAAATCCACCAATTTTGATCCTGGAGTTTACCCAAATAGATTGATTTAAAGATTTAGCCAATGGATTTGTTGATAAATTGCTTATAAATCTTAATGTTTTCCATGTATCTATTAGAATTCTATGATCTTTATAACTCCTGGGCATTGTTATACTAATGAAATGTTCTGGATGTAAAGGGAACATGAGGCACCATTCTAAATATAACCAATCAGGTACATTTTCCATGAGATCTGGGAGGATCCAATACATACCCTGTCTTAAAATATAGGCTTGATGGTACCTATAGAAATTTGGAAAATTTACCCCTCCCTCCTTAATTGTTTTTTGTAATGATGCTAAAGCGATTCTGGGTCTTTTCCCAAACCAAACAAATTTTGTTAGTATACTGTTTAACTTTTTATAAAATGACCCCTGAAAAAATATTGGGATCATACTCATTTGATAACAAACCACAGGTAAAATCATCATTTTAATTGTTTGAACTCTTCCCCACCAAGAAAGATGTAAAGGATTCCATTGCTCGCACATTTCTGTTATTTTCTTTAATAAAAGTTTTTCATTCTCTTTTACTGTGTCATCAATTGTATTTTTTATAAGAATACCTAAATATTTTAGTCCTTCCTCTTTCCATTTAAATGAATATGAATCAAATAATCCTTTGGTACAATGGATATTAATTGGAAGAACTTCAGATTTTTCCCAATTGATTTTATATCCAGAAAATTTTCCAAACTTTTCTATTAAGTTAAGTAGATCTGGAATGGTGTCTTCTGGTTCTCTTAAATATAATAAAATATCATCTGCATACGCAGATAATTTAAATTCCCAATTAGAAAATGTGATTCCCTTTATTCCCTTAGTTTGATTTATTGCAATTAATAAGGGTTCCAGAACGATATCAAAAAGTAAGGGAGATAAAGGACAACCTTGTCTAACTCCCCTTAGCAAGTTAAATTTATCAGATAAGTTATTGTTTATATTTAATCTTGCTCCAGGGGAGCTATATAATGTTTGAATCATTTTAATAAAACCAGGTCCTACACCAAACCATTCTAGAGCTTGATACATAAACTTCCATTCTACTCTATCAAATGCTTTTTCTGCATCTAATGATATTAGAAAAGCTGGATCATTCAAATTTTTTGCTAAATTTAAAGAATGAAATGCTAATACAGTGGTGCCTCGCACAGCGAACGCCTCGCACAGCGAACGCTGCGCACAACGAACTTTATGTCGTGATCCGTATAACGTACTTCGTTTCACACAACGAAGTCGCCCGAGCTGCATACTTCCGGGGTTCCTGCGGGGTTGGATCGCAGCGGGGTTGGTCGAGCCGCGAGGGTAGTCTCCTTCTCCTTACCTGCCCTGTCGCAGCCGCACACAGCCGAACGGAAATCTTCCCGATGTCAGCGCTGACGTCGGAGGGAGGGCTTAAGCAAAGCCCTCCCTTCCTCCGACGTCAGCGCTGACATCAGGAAGACTTCCGGTCGGCTGTGTGCGGCTGCGGCAGGGCAGGTAGGAAGAAGGCAATGGCGAACGAAAGAGGGGGGAGGGGGCGGTCCGCCCCGAAGAATGTGCACAGATGGTCAGGTCCCCCGATCGACCGACAACAGGCCCGGCCGACAAACCTCCCTGCCCTGTAGCCGCGAATCTAAATTACCTCTTACAGCAGCTTCAATAATCCAGCTGCTGTAAGAAGGTAATTTAGATTCGCGGCTACAGGACAGGGAGATTTGTCCGACCGGGCCTGTTCTGTTGTCGGTCGGGTGCAAAAGCGCCACAAAGGTGGAGGCAGGGAGGGAGGAAAGGTGGAGTGGAGAAAGCACATGTTGGAGCAGGGGATGAGAGGGAGGGAGAGAAGGGGAAATATTGGACAAGGGCAGAAGGGATGCTAAATCATAGGGTGACAGGCAGAGAGAACAACAGGAAAAAGAGTGGAAGCAATCTTGAACCCTGAGGGTGAGGGCAGAGAGAGGTGGTGAGATGATTGATCATGGGGAGAGGGACAAAAGGGAATAGAGATGGGATAGGAAGATAGTGGAAGTAAAAGGACAGGGAGATGTATGTTTTTAGATGTATCTAAATAAAAATAATAACAAAAAATTTATCTTTTTTATGTCATCTTAGCATATTTTATGCTGCAGAACGAATTATTTTTTTTTACATGTATTCCTATGGGAAAACGCGTTTCACATAACGAACGTTTCACATAACAAACTTGCTCCTGGAACCAATTAAGTTCGTTGTGTGAGGCACCACTGTATAGTGTTATGTGAAGAGTGTCTTTTAGCAACAAATCCTGTTTGATGTACATCAATGATAAAAGGAAGAGCTTTTGCTAGCCTTATAGCTAGCACTTTAGCAATTAATTTAGCATCTACATTCATCAAAGATATAGGCCTATAGTTTGTTATCAATGTCGGATCCCTGTTTGGTTTTGGCAAGACAATTATAACAGAATCAGCCATAGTTCCTGATATATTTCCATTATTCATTTGATATTGGTATAAATTTAATAGATAAGGTAATAAAGTATTTTGAAATGTTTTATAATATTCAACAGTATATCCATCTCCACCTGGAGCGGATCCAACTCTAAGAGCCTTCAATGCTGATTCTATTTCTTTTAAAGATATATGTTCTTCTAAGCTTCTTTTTATATGATCCGGAACATTTGGTCCAATAAATGAATTTAAAAACTCTAAACCATCTTGTTCTTTATTTTCATAAGTATTAGAAGTATATAAATCCTTATAAAAATCAAGAAATTGTTTTATAATTTCTTCAGTGTTGGTGTGTGTATTGCCCTGCTTATCTTTAATTGCAATTATTTTAGTTTTTCTTTTTTTTGCTTTAATAAAATTTGCTAACAATCTTCCAGCCTTATTTGAATTTCCATAATACTGTACTTGTCTATAGAACATATCTTTTCTTACAAATTGAAAAGAAATCTCATTATATTTAACTTTTGTTTTTAATAATTTCTGTAATGTATCATGTTCCCATTTTATAATTAATTTATGTTCTAGTAATTTAATTTCTTGCTCCAATTCTATAAATTGTTTTTTAAGTTGTTTTTTCTTATATGCGGAATATGATATAATATTTCCTCTCATTGTTGCTTTATAAGCATCCCATAAAATTTCAATATTTATGTTGTCTGAATTATTAATTTGAAAAAATTCATCCATTTTTACTTTAATATCTTCTATAAAGTTCATGTCTGCAAGCAAAGCATTATCAAATCTCCAAATTGGTTTAGAAAAAACTGATATATCATCCTGCAGATCAACCCACACACCAGCATGATCTGAAATAATTATAGGATCAATAATTGCTTTTATCACTCTTTGTGCAATATTATTAGAAACAAATATACAGTATAATCAATTCTTGAAAAGGATTTATGGACCTGAGAACAAAAAGAATATTCCTGATCATTAAAATGAAGGATACGCCATATATCAACTAAATCACAAGATTGTATCAAATTGTCTAATCCTAATGATTTCATAATTTTACTTGGTTTTTTATCCAAAATAGGATCCATTACAGCATTGAAATCTCCAGCTACTATTAAATTAGAAGCAGCCAGTGGTAGTAATATCTGTTGAATATTTTTGAAAAACTCCATTTGATTTGAATTAGGAGCATATAAATTAAATAAATCCAGGGTTGTATTTCTCAGATTCATTTTAATATGTACCCATCTTCCTAGTGGATCAAATTTTATTAATTTGAAATCTGCTATGAATTTCTTATTTATGAGAATAGCTACTCCCGCTTTTTTACCAATAGCAGGTGCAAAAAAACATTTGGACACCCAACCCCCTATTAGTTTATTAGATTCAAGTCCTGTCAGATGGGTCTCTTGTATGAAATATATGTCAGCGTTTTGCTTATGAAGAAAATTCAGTATTCTCTTTCTTTTGATTGGATGGTTAAGACCATTGACATTAAGAGAATAAATTTTAAGAGCCATCTAAATTAATAAGTAATGTTTGAATTAGAACTCTATAATAAAAGTTTAGATCAGACATCCACACATGTTTAATATTTATTCCTTTTCTTATTATCAATTCCTTACTTATATCTAATTCCATTCCCCTTTTCCCATCCCCCTCCCATCCCTCCCCAATTAACAAAAGTTGTGTACACTTGGCCTCACGCATATCAAGATCAGCAATAACACACTCCAAGAAGACCTTAAAACTTTCAATATTCAATTTAAGTCATCTGAATATTAAAATTATATTAAAATGTAAGTAATAATTCATATATTTTAGTAATCATGAATTAACTAAATTAACTAAATAAATTTCATATATATTTCTTAATATATCAAAATTTTTATATTCAATATTATTAAATCTTTAATATCTTTTTATTATTATATATATATTTCTTTTTTTCCCCTGTTAAATATAAATTGTAAAAACAAATATATATATTGTTTATCTTTACTTGCAGCTTTGTCTCTGGTTTTACAGCCTTTTTAATGTGTTTCTTTGCATCCAGTAGTGCAAGCCGATGGTTAGAGTCCAAGCAAAGATCTTTGATTTATGCCTCAATTGAATCTGCGACCAAAATTAGCTGCTTGGTTTTGGCAGAAACTGAAAGCATTAATGAAATCACAGACAGATATTGTTTATCTTTACTTATATTCTAAAACTTTAAAACGTTTCCCCCCTTTTTTTTTTTTTCCCTGTTTTTTTTTTTTTTTTCATCTTTTACTTTATCATTGTGATATTATTAATATGGGAGTATAATGTTATGTGAAAAGTGATTCCACGAGCAAAGATTCCTCCCCCCTACGAGAGATCACCACGAAACCACACACCAGCTATTATGTATTTTTCTCTTTTTGTCTATCTCTCTTCCTCTCTCTTCTCTTTTTCCTTTTCTTTTCTTTACTGTCCTTATCTTCTTTCTTCTTTTTTTCCCTTGAAGGAGAACAGTTTAAATAGGTCTTTACAAGTTTCCCTTTTCTTGTAGTTCAAGTTCTAATATCCTTTTCCTTCTTTTTCTTCTTGTATTTTATGGAGTAAGTTCATATTATGTTCCGGTGTATGTAGAAAAAATCCATTTCCTGTTTCCTTTTCGCACAGACTTTCGGGATTCTGAGTTTTTAAGTTTTAAAACTTTTGAGAGAGAGTAGAGGGAAAACAAATCCAACAAACCTTTTCTTATTTGCGGTGTGTAATTCCGCAGCAACCCCCCCCAGAAGAGAGAAATCCCACACGAAGAACCACTCCCCTCATTCATTTTTTTTTTTTCCCCCCATATTTCATCATTCTATTTTATCAGAAATCAATTTGCAGAATAGTCTTTTAAATATAATTAAATATTTTTTATATTAAATCGTTCAATTTCCTGTCTATTTTCTTTCTTTTCATATCATATATTATAACATCTATTTTGTTAACTCTCTATTATATAAATTGTATTTAAGCCTTTTAATAAATTTCATTTGCATTTTAGAATGTTTATTACATTCTAGTTCTACTGTAAGAGAGACGTTAGAAAAGAATACATTTGAAGCTAATCTAAGCATTCTAAATCGTTGTATTTTAAAACACAGAAATCTTTTCCTTTAAAATAAAATAAAATAAAATAAAATCATTCATTTTTTTTTTTTTTGCTATATAATCAATATATGCTATATAATCAATATATGTTAATATAATTCAATTTTCATCATTTCTAATCAATATATTTAAAGACATATTAATCAAATTAGGATGACATAGGCACTTCTTGAGTTTGAATAAATCTTTCTAGTTTCTCTGCATCATCAAATGTTAAAGTTTTGTTTCCGATGGTAACCTTCATGTTTGCAGGATACATTAAACCAAATTTTGCTCCCAATTCTCTTAGCTTTGGTCTCAATTCCAACAGCTTTTTTCTTTTTATTGCTGTGTTTTTAGCGAAGTCAGGAACAAAATGGATGTAAACATCTTGATATTTAAGTCCTTTATTTTGTTTTGCTAGCTGAAGTATTTCTAAGACCTGTTGGTGGCGCAATAGTTTGAATATAAATGGCCTTGGCAGATGTTGATTTTCTCCTTTTTTCATAGGCACTCTATGTGCCCTTTCTACCTCTATGGGATAGTTTGTTTGGAAGTAGTTTGGGAAGCAGATTTTCAATAAAGGCTACCGGATTTCCCTTCTCTGCTCCTTCTGATAATCCAATCAAACGGACATTACTTCTTCTTTCTCGGTTCGAATAATCTTCAATTTCTTTAGTAAGTAGATCTATTTTTTTCCTATCTGCTCGACTGCAGCATGCTTCTTCTTCTACAATCATCATTCTTTCTTCTAGGTTATTAGATTTTAATTCCAGGAGATCCATTTTTTTGTTTAATGTGGAAACTTCCTCCGATATATTCGTTACTTTTTTAGTTAAAATTGATAACATTTCTTTTATTTCTTTCAGTTCTTTTATTACTTCTACATCTGCCATCTTTAAGCCTGACTCCTGTTCCAGTTTTGCTCTCTTACTGCTTCCAGACATCGCAAAGTCATTCTTGTTTTGTTTTCCTGTTGCCATCCTTTTATCTTATCTTCTTTATTTAGTCTAAGCACTTTTTTTTTAATCCAATTTTAAATCTTTTTGACTTTTTCCGGACTTTCAAGGTCTTTTCTCTGGAGCTCACTTATTAGCCGACCTTCCTCATGCGCGTCCAAGCCACGCTTTGTGTTTTTTAATTTTATTGTTGGTAGATCATTTTGACTTGGTCATTTTAAAGTAGCTCACAAGATCAAAAAGTTTGGGCATCTCTGAGCTAGAGTGTTGAAACTGTGTATTTCTATTTTATCCCCCTTTTTACAAAACTGTGGAGCGTTTTTTAGCGCCAGCCGTGGTGGTAGCAGCTCCGATGCTCAGAATTCTATGAGCGTCAGGGCTGTTACCACTGTGGCTAAAATCCACATTACAGTTTTGTAAAAGGGTGGGGGGTTAGTTTGTGATGACATATTCCATACTAGGCGAAGGTGTTTTCTGTGTTCTGTGTTATCAAAAGACATGGTTTTCTGTTAGGATTGACTGTGTAGGATTGATCTGTGCTGGTCTGGCTTGTTTAGTTTTACAATGGGTGTATTGATGTACTGCTCACTGCAATATGTAAGATGCTGCCTTTTCCTAGGTACTCATGTGTGACGTGTGATTTGTTACTAAAAATCATGTTTTTCTTACAGATGGGGGGGGTGCCAAAAAATGATGGGCCCTGGGTGTTACATATGCTACGTACGCCATTGTATGTAAAGATACCAGAAAGCTGGCGTAGCAAAAACTTTAAGTAAATTGTTATTCTTCTAAGTTTTGAGTATTTAACCCTCCCACAATCTCACGGGCACTCGCTTCAAGTTTATTGAGATTTTGATTTAAACGCAATATCAAATATTTTCAATGCGTATAACAAAAATAAATTTGGGGAAATAAATAAAACCATTTGAACAATAAACATACAAACATATCCATAGATGATTAAAATTACATAGGGAGTACAAGGATAAACTACATTTGTTTAAAAATGTATTCTCCGCGCCTGCTCATAAATTTGTTGACTGGAAGGATCCAGCAATGTGGCCAGATGTCATTCAGGACAAAGACAGAGAAAGAATTGTGCAATTTGGATTAATGATGGAAGATGATTTAAAGCAAATGGCACAGTCTATGAGTAAAGATCTTGACGGACGTTCTTTTTATGAATATCTCCTCTATGCCAAATCACCCAATGGACGTGAGAAGATTTTAAGGGACTGGCTTAGGTGGAGCATTAGCAGAAAAGTATGTGTGTATTCGGCCCATGGAAGAAGGGGGGGAGGTCGGGGGGGAAGGGGTGCGTGGGGGGCCCAATAGGATTGCTCAGTAAGGGGCCCAGAAATTTCTGATGGCGGCCCTGGTAGTAAGGCAAAATCTTTTGTAGAATTGAGTCCCATAAATTAGATTGCTCAGAAATCAATTAAGCATCAACACTGGGGGCAAAGAGGGTGCATAAAGGAGGTTGATTGGCAGGGTCAAGGGAGCAAAAGGTTCTATCTTGGCCAGGACATGTGAGAAATTGGGACAGAGAACTGTGAAGGGGAACAATGAAAGACACAAGATAGCGATCTGAAAGTTATTGGGAATGAAAGGGCTATTGTGAGATGAGTACAATGTCTAGTGTATGTCCTGCCACGTGTCAGAAACAATACATGTTGGTGAAGTCTTGAATCAGCAAGCAATGTAGGGAAGTGTTTATTTAGGGCCAGATTCTCTAAACAGCACTGTTTAGAGAATTTCGGCCATGTTGAAAGTAGGTGCTGGAAATGTAGGCCAGAGTTTTACAGGCCTACATTTCTGGCATCTACTTTTGATGAGAATCGTATTGTAGAAGTGCCTACATCAACTTCTGGCATAAACCACACCTATTTTAGGCGTAGGTGCTGGTAGGTGTCTCTATGGATGGGAGTTGGCCACTGTTTTTAGGCGCTTGCAAGCGCCTACATTTAAAAAAAATTAGATTTAAATTGGTTTTAAATGACAGTCAATTACCACACTGTTTATCACCAAGTAAACCACTTAAGTTAGGCGGCAGTAAGGTGCCTACTGCCGCCTAAATTTCAGTGCAGTTTTGAGAATTTGGGCCTTAGTGCACAAGAAGGGCTTATCAATATGAAAATTAAAATCTCCTTGTAAATTAAAGAAATGAATAATGGCCATTGTCAAAGATTGTGAAAGAGTTCCATTTGGTCAAGTTAATACAAAGTGCATTTGAATGTTAGGCCCAAAGATTTTATTACCGGCCAGTTGGGCCCAAACTGTTTTATGCATACATAGGCAAGTCAACTCCTATTTGAATTTCCTCTCTTTCCCTCTTTAGGTTCCTTCTGACGATGGGTGTTCTGTTTTGTTGTGGAGCATGTTTCTTCATCCGAAGGCGGATGTACCCTCCCCCAATGGCTGAAGAACCAACCTACAATGTGTCCTACACACGACAACCTATTGGACCTCCAGGTGAGAATCTTATTTTATTTTCCTTCATTTGTGCTTCTAATATGGCAGGCAGAACTCTTGAGCCAAATATTTAACCACAGCAGTCAGCAATTAAGTAATGCACCAACCACTGTGCTTAAAAAAGAAACCAGATATTCAGCATTGGTACCTAAATACAGGCTCACAATCCTTTATCTGAAATTCTAAAAACCAAAAAGCTCCAAAACCCAAAATTATTTTGTAACGTTGATGCATTACTATTTGTATTAAAAGAAACCTCAGTTTTAGCATCAAAAGTGAAACCAGAATTCATTCCATGCTGATATTAGTTTAGTAGTTCATCTTACCTCACACTGGTGTACCTCTGAGGTGTCGCTGGTGGCCATAGCGATTCATATTCATTGCCTGCAGCAGCCCCACAGGCTTCTCTTATTCACTTCCAGCCAGGGAGGAAACAGGAAGAGAATGTCATCAAGGGTAGGATACGACAGAGCGATGCCTACAGGATTACATCGGGCAATGAATATGCAGGCACTGGCAACACCTCATTCGCCCAAGTTTCATATACAGACCACCCTAGTATTGTCTGTCTACAGTGGCATAGTGAGGAAGGTTGTTTCCTGGGATGGTGGCATTTAGCATCGCTGCTCCGTCTACCCCCCAACTCTTCCCCACCATTTGAGCACCCCCTCGCCCCCACATACCTCTTGAAATGTTTGCACCTGCTGCTCATGCCGGCTTCGGCTCCCTTCTGACATCACATCCTGAACCCGCAACCAGGAAGTAACATCAGAAGGGAACCGAGACCAGGGCGAGCAACAAGTGGAAGATGCTGCTCACGCTGGCGATCATTTAAAGAGCTACATAGGAGAGGTGTCGGCGCCCTCGTGAAGATGGTGCCCAGAGTGGTCTGCTCACCCCTCCCTTACTATGCCACTGTCTGGATAGCACTAACGTGCTCAGTGGTACTATCTAGTTAATGCCCTGAATATCCATCTCGCCAGCACTTATCAGATTAGCAGCACTTGCTAACCAACTAAGTGCCTTTGAACATTGGTTCCCTTATTTTTCTAAGGCCAAGCAGTTCCTTCCTGCTCCATTGGGCTTCTAGCTCAATTGGAATCGGTTTCTACTGTGGCAATGTGCCAAGAGCCTTCTTTCAATAACTGTCTGAGGCACGCTGCTGTATTTCTCAACCCATTCTCTCTTGCCCCGACTATTGCAATAACATTCCCTGACCACAACTCTTCTGCCCTTTCATGTTGCCCAGTACAGTGATTGGTAGAGAGCTAAACCAATATCTAAGCATCACCATGAAGAACTTCCCTCTTAGTTTCAATTGTTCTTTAATGCAAATAAATGAAACAGGCACAAATGAAGATGTGGCTTAAACAGGAGCACTGCTCAAGCAGAAAGAGTTTGTTGCTTTAGTCCAGCACCCTCAGACAAAAGGGGCTGTGAAATCAGCTACTGAGCTTTAAAATTGTTGATGAATGTGTGTTATGGATAGCTGTGGAAAGGCAATGCAGATTTAAGTGTGGGGGGGGGGGTTGTGAGTAGGAAGAGGTGGAAAGCAGAGCCGATTGCCAGGCTTAAGGCATAATGCAGATTGTCCTCTTTTCTTGCACATGGTGGGAGTAGAGAGCTGCCCCATTGGAATTCCAAGGAATCCACAGGGATCCCCTTCAGACTCGCAGGGGATGAGTCTTGTTTGTTCGGGGACTCCCGCAGGTCTGATAACTTCCTCCGGTAGTGTATCCAGCCGCACTCTGGCTCTTTGCAGCATCTCTTTCCCTCCCTTCCCACCCATACAGCGTCTTACCAGCCTTTCTCTTTAGGCTGTGGGCAGCGTTTCTTCCTCCATACTTCTAGCAGCTGACCCGGAAACCTTCACAAACACGTCAGAGAGTGGGCTTCCCTCTGATTTAATATGCATCAGAGGAAAGGCTTCCGGGTCAGTAGTGTGGAGGAGAGAAGGCACGCTGCCGTTGGCCTAAAGAGAAAGGCCAATAAGATGCTGCATGGACTGGGGTGGGAGAGAGGGAAAGAGATCCTGCAGGGCTGGGGGTGTTTCATATCTCCCCTCATCTGTCTCTTCTCCAAGCTGTATAAAAGCAATGGAGTGACTGCAGAAAGCAATCATAGAGGTCTCCTTGCTTTAATGAAATTTGAAAGCCTATAGGACACTTTATGATCCCATAAGTCAAGGCTTTTAAATCCTATCCTAGTGAACTCACAGCCAGCTGGTTTTTCAGAATCAGCAGCCTTGACAAGTATGAAATAAATCTGCATCGAAATAAAGACTGTCAATAACAAAATAAACAAAGAAAACCAGCAAGAGACAGCCAGCAAGCAATCTAATATGAGGGGGTGCTGAAAAGTTCTCAGCCCAACTTACTTCCTAAATTCAGAGCGTCATTTTGCCACAGTAGCTGAAAAGTGTTATTTTATTTTGCAAAATGTCTATTTGCGGAATCTTAATGCTTTGTTTTGACAATGTTTCAGATCATTGATTGAACCATGTCAAAGAAAAGTATGCAATTTTCAAGTGTGGAACTCTGAGCCGTCACAAAGTTCCTATTCCTGCAGAAGAAAACTCCAAAGAAAATCCATGAATATATAATACTAACATTGAGTGACAAATGCCCATCAAACTCCACAGTGAAGAACTGGTGTGCAAACGTTCAGCATTGAGATTTCAAGATCGAAGATGCAGCAAGATCCGGGAGGCCTCTAACGGTGTCATCGCCTGATATTATTGACCATGTCCATAACCTGATTTTGGCAGATCGGCAAATATCTGCTAAAACAATTGCTGAGACACTAAAGATATCCAGGGAACGTATTGGGTGTATAATACATGAGCATCTGGGTATGCAGAAGCTGTGCCAATTGTGTTGAACTTAGGAGTGAATATGTGGAATAATTTGTAAGTTTCATGGCTCCACATTATTCCCTTGGTTGGGCTGAGAGCTTTTCAGTATCCTGTCGTATTGGATCTCTTTATCTAAGAACGATCAATGATTGACTTAATTACCTTGTACAGGAAGGAGCAAGAGGTTCACATTCTCTGGGGTATGTTGCTGCATTGTTGTGATTTATCTCACTTTTTGCAGGCATAAAGGAACCTGCTAACAGAAGCAGAATATCTCCATTTACGTCATTTCACTCTGTTTATGGATATATGAGAAGGTGCAAAATGGCAGTGAGGGAAAGCATGCCAATTTTACTTCTTTAGTGTACAAACCTTTGCTGTATGGGCAGGCAAGCAGGAGAGAAGAAGCAGTTGGAGAGGGAAGCAAAAGGAGAGAAAAGAGCAGGAGAGGGGAATCGGTGAGATTTAGTTCCGCCCACCCCCCCCCCAACGTTGACCACCGAAGCTCCCCCTTAAAAGGGGAGAGGCCAACGGTGCTTAGCTGTTCGGCGTGTATCGAAAGCCTTAGCGAGAGTGCCTTTGTGAAAGGGCCTTGAGAAGAGACGAGCCACCGCTAAAGGAGAACAGGAGACCACAGCAGGCGCAGAGGACACACAACCAGGCAGACACAGAGGACACAGCAGGCACAGAGGGCATACAACCAGGCGGACACAGCAGGCGCAGGAGACACCCAACCAGGCAGACACAGCAGACACAGAAGACACAGAAGACAGACACAGCAGACCGGCAAGCAGTCAGCAATGGAAGCAGCAGGCAGAAGGAGGATGTTGAGCTACCCAGTTTTCTGCACCATCTGCCATATGTATGACTACCTCCCCTCTGGGAGGCGGTCTTACGTATGTGCTCGATGCGGAGAACTGGAGAGCCTGAAGAAACAAGTCAGATTCCTGGAGGGCAGAATACTGGAACTGGAGGCACTTCAAGCAGTGGAGGAGGAAGACAGAGATGCAGAGGACACCATCGAGGAAGAAGTCCGAGAGCTGGAGAAGTTCATAGAGGAGGCATATAGGGAGTCCGTGGAAAATCACCAGCAACAGTGGAACTGCCGAGATACACCTACAGAGAGTGTGGACCACCCGACAGACAACCACCAGGAAGAAATGGGCGACAGCAACGAGATCTGGAAACAGCGGAGGGAACCCACAAGAAGACGAGTCCGGTGCAAGCCAATGCCAGGACGAGAGAAAATGGATGGGAACAAAGGACATGGACCTACGGCTGGAGAATCAAGAGAAGATAGGACAGCAATCGTCGTGGGGGACTCCATCATCAGACAAGTCGACAGCCACATAGCGGGAAGAAGACTGGATCGGCTGGTGACCTGCCTACCAGGAGCCAAGGTAGAAGACATAGTGAGCCGCATCGACAGTGTGGAAGAAGAAGATACGGCGGTGGTGATCCATGTGGGGACAAAAACGTGAGCAACAGGAACTACAACAGGAAAATACTGAAGGACCTGTTCCAGATTCTAGGAAGGAAGCTGAAGACCAGAATACAGAGGATAGCATTCTCGGAGATCCTGCCAGTACCCAGGGCCGACGAGAAGAGGCAGATGGAGCTGCAAGCAGTCAACGCGTGGATGCGGCGCTGGTGTAAGGAAAAATGATTCCACTTTGTGCGCAACTGGACGACATTCTGGGGGAAGAGCAAGCTATTCAGGAAGGACGGACTCCACCTCAGCAGAGAAGGAACAAGGCTACTTGCAAGCAACATCAAGAGAGAAGTTGAGAAGTTTTTAAACTAGGAAGAAGGGGAAAGCCGACAGTCGACCAAGAGAGACAGTCGATGGTTCGGGAACCGGTATACCCGGAGGATACCGTGCAGGAAGATAGAGAGGAAGACTCACCGGATCACAAGCAACACAGATCGAAAGGGACACACAAGAGGGAAGGAAATGCAAGAAAGGAACAGGCCGCAAACTCAAGTGTATGTACATGGATGCAAGGAGCCTAAGGAATAAAATGGGTGAATTAGAAGCTATGGCATAAAAAGATAACGTGGACATTATCGGCATGACAGAAACATGATGGACTGAAGAAAACGTCTGGGACACTGTGCTACCGGGATACAAACTATACTGCAGAGACAGAGTGTCACATTGCCATATACATCAAAGAGGGAATTAAATCTACTAGAGCAGGGGTGTCCAATGTCGGTCCTCGAGGGCCACAGTCCAGTCGGATTTTCAGGATTTCCCCAATGAATATACATGAGGTCTATTTGCATGCACTGCTTTAATTGTATGCTAATAGATCTCATGCATATTCATTGGGGAAATCCTGAAAACCCGACTGGATTGCGGCCCTCGAGGACCGACATTGGACACCCCTGTACTAGAGAGAACACGCCACAACAGACGGCTAAGTTAGAATCTCTATGGGTCAAAATTCAAGGAACAAATGGACTGGAAATGAAGATTGGCATCTACTACGACCCCCAGGGCAGTCTGAAGAAATTGATGGAGAAATGACGGACGAAATTAAACGCAACTGCAAGGGAGGCAACACAGTTATCATGGGTGACTTCAGCTATCCGGGGAATAGACTGGAACCTAGGCACCTCCGGCTGCGCTAGGGAGACCAAATTCCTGGATGCTGTAGGCGATTGCTTCCTGGAACAACTTGTCAAGGAAAATACAAGAGGAAATGCAATTCTGGACTTAATTCTAAATGGACTGCAAGGACCAGCACAAGGTGTAGAAGTAGAAGGGACGCTGGGAAACAGCGTTCACAACATAATCCGCTTTGACCTAGATGCGGGGGGGCGAAACATCGGTCCAGAACGATGGCCATGGCACTGAACTTCCAAAAAAGGGAATTACGAAGGGATGAGACTCATGGTAGGGAAAAAGATTAAGAAGGGTCCAGAGAAGAGCGACTAAAATGGTTAAAGGGCTGGAGGAGCTGCCGTACAATGAGAGATTAGAGAAACTGGGCCTCTTCTCCCCTGAAAAGCGGAGACTGATCAAAACATTCAAGATAATGAAGAGAATAGACTTAGTTGATAGACAGGTTGTTCACCCTCTCTAAGGTAGAGAGAACGAGAGGGAACTCTCTAAAAGTTAAGGGATAAATTCCATACAAACATAAGGACGTTCTTCACCCAGAGTGGTGGAAAACTAGAACGCTCGTCCGGAAACACCCTCCAAGGATTCAAGATAAAGTTAGACAAGTTCCTGCTGAACCAGAAATTACGCAGGTAAAGCTAGGCTCGGCTAGGGCACTGGTCTTTAAACCAAGGGCCGCCGTGTGTGCGGACTGCTGGGCACGATGGACCACTAGTCTGACCCAGCAGCAGCAATTCTTATGTTTTAATATTAAAGGATTTTGACATCATGTTTATGGTTTAACTTATTAACCACCTTGGACAGAGACAAAATATAAGTCAATATACATCATTTAAAAAAAACAAAAAACAACAAAATACAGTATGCAAGCCAGCAAAATATAGGGATATCCAAAACTCAAGCCTCAAGAGGCTGCTGTCTGCCAGCGGTCTCAAACACGCAGCCCGCGGGCCGCATGTGGCTCTCCAGATTATATTTGCGGCCCGCAGTCTGGTCTGGATCAATATCTTCCTTTTGGAGCAGCAGCGTGTCTGGCCGGCTCGTTCAGTTCAAAGCCGCGGGTTGGCGGCTCCTTGCGCTATCCACGGAAGAGCCGACCATACACGCTGCTGCTCCAGTGGCGTACCAAGAGGGGGGTGCAGTCCACTGTTCTCCCTAGAGTGCGGCTCGTCTAGAGCAGTGGTGCCCAACCTGCTTCCCTTCCCAGGCCGGCACCGTGTTATTTGATCTCCCTGCTTCTCTTCGGGGCCGACCAACTCTCGCCGCCCGATGTCAATTCTGACGTCGAGAGGACGTTCTGGCTAGCCAATCGCTGCCTGGCTGTCCGGAACGTCCTTTCCGACGTTAGAATTGACGTCGGGCGGCGAGAGTTGGTCGGCCCCATGGAGAAGAGAAAGAGGGAGGAGATCTCGGCCTGTTCCCGATGGCGGCAACGGCAGCAGCCTATTCCCCGGCGGTGGCGTGGGGGAGGGCAGGAAGGAAGGAAGGAAGAAAGAAAGAAGGGGGGGGGACAGGGAGCCAGAAACAAAGCAAAAAATGGGACACGGAATCAAACAAAGACAGACAGAGAAAGAAAGAAAGAAAAAGTTGGGGGAGGGAATGAGGTCTGGAGGAGAGGAAGCATACAGGAGGCTGAAAGAAGAGAAGAAATATTGGATGCATAGTCAGAGACTGATGAAATTACCAAACAAAGGTAGGAAAATGATTTTATTTTCAATTTAGTGATTGAAATGTGCCAGTTTTGAGAAAGAAAAGATATTAAATTTTAAATGTGAGGGCTGCAGAAAAAATAGTTAATGTCTTATTAAAGAAATGACAATTTTGCATGAGGTAAAACTCTTTATAGTTTATATATCTTTCCTTTTAACTGTTAAAGGAAAGTTTTATAAACTATAAAGAGTTTAACCTCATACAAAATTGTCATTTCTTTAATAAGAAATTAACTATTTTTTTCTGCGGCCCTCCAAGTACCTACAAATCCAAAATGTGGCCCCGCAAAGGGTTTGAGTTTGAGACCACTGCTCTATGCTGAGATAAACCAATAATAATTTAAATCTCATTCAATATTCTATTGGTAACCAATCCAAAGTTATCAGATAAAAGGACACGTGGTCAACCTTAGACAATCCATACAAAAAACATATCATAAAATTTTTTGTAACTTGCAAAGCATGCAAACATGTAGCAGGTATTCTCAAAAAGGCAATGTTGCAATAATCAATCCCTAATAATATAAGTATTGGGAATTGATAGTATCTATAAGTACTAGCACACATTTTAATGTCATTAACTATTGTTGGCGCATGCAGATGGAACTACATCAATGGCAAGGCAGCTCTGACTGCAGTGGTGTAGAGAGTTGTGCGGGGACAGAATCTTACCCGTCCCCATCCGTCCCAGCCAAAATCCCACCCGTCCCCATGAGGAATCCCCTCTGTCCCCAACTGTCCCCACAAACTTCAGAAATAGTGATTTCATTTAATTATGCTACTGAATTAAAGGGTATGGTAGAGACCCATTTACAAATAAGCAAAGACACTTTATTAATTTGGAAATATTAATTGGGAAGAATACATACTTTGTAAATGGATTTCTACCAGAGCCTCTAATGTCCCCAATTCCCATGCAACTCTCTAATTCCCACCAGTAACAGCAAGGGTCAGCAACAGTAGAAATAAACCCAGAAATTCATTTCCTTTAAACACAATACAAAGACATGTGCTATATGCATTTCCCAAAGCTGACATATTTTAGTCAATAAATTCCAGTTCCTGGACTTATTTTTCCATCAAGTTGGTCCTAGTTTCTATTTTAAGCTTTCCCATCTTATATAAACCCTTCTGTTGCTGCTGTCCACCCATGCCCAATTTTCCTTTTCTATTCCCTCAGAAAACAAATGTAGACTAAAGACAGAATGAATGTCTTTACACTGTGAATGGAATAAATTATACATAAGAACCACATCATACATGTAAAGCTGTGAATGAAACGAATTATGCGTGAGAGCACATCATACATGAAAATAAAAAAAAAAAAGACAGACTTAAAACTCATAGCAGGACTTTAAAATACCAATTTAAAAATAAACAGTCATAACAATAAAGAGCCCATACAACAGGAATAAATTATGCCTAAGAATCACATCATCCATAAAAATCAATAAAATTAATAAGAGCAGACTTAAGAGATAGCAGGAATATTTAGATACCAAAAAACGGACAGTCATAACAGGGAAAAAACTCAAAGCAGGCATAAAAGAAAAAAAAAAAAAAAAAAAAAAAAATCACATCATACATGAAAATCAATAAAAGCTGATTTAAAACTCATGGCAAGCCCGTTTAAATACTAATAAGACATGGACAGTCATAACACTAGGCATAAAAATGTGTGAACATCATGTTGAGGGCTAAATGGACTAAGCCATGTAAAAGAACAGCTGTGGAAGGCTTTAAAATCAATCAACAAATAGCAGCGTTCATAGAGCCTGTGGTGGACTTCTAAAGGTATGAATCGCATCGAAAGAAAACTAAAGAAGTTCATTCCAAGATGTGACTCACGCCAATGAAAAAGGAAGACATGCAGTGGCATATGCTAAACCATCACCAAAAATTCACAACAAAAACTAGAGGGGGTGAAAGCTACCACTAGTTTAAAAACGAGTCCAGATAACAGCAGGAGTTGTAATGGTAGCATGGTAAAATAGCATTGTTCACAATAGCCTCAAACGTTTACTTGTCGCTATAAATTAACATCACACAAGCGCACAAAAATAAATCTCCTTACCAAAGACTTTGCAGAAGTAATTTGAACAGCATGGCTGCTGCGTCTCTTTTGCTGCTAACTTAGAACTCATTGGCCGATTTCTACTTCATGCCAGTGTCCAATCAAGTCAGCTTCTATGGAGCCTTTGGTAGGGAGATTAAGAAGCACTGTTCTGAGAAGATCCCTGCATGCTGCTCGTAACTGATACAAAGCCTTCCCTCCAGGGAAAGACTTCCGGGTCAGCTATGTGTGGTGTGTTGCAGGCAGGAAAAGAAGACGAGCCTCTCGGCTCGAGCTGCCTCCAACTCTGCAGGATCCCGCGATCCGAGGGGGCATCCCCACGGGATCCCCGTGACCCGAGGGGGCGTCCCCACGGGATTCCCGTGACCCGAGGGGGGCGTTCCCACGGGATCCCCGTGACTTGAAAGGGAAACCCGCGGGATTCCTGTCGTTCCCGTTCAGCTCTCTACAGTGGTGTTCGACAGTTGACTTTTGACAAATCCAAATGCTTGCTTTTCCCCCAGCTATGTCATTAATTCTTCTAAATTACAGTGGTTTTACGTTTCCTCTTTATGTTACGTTTCAGGTTCCCAGCAGCCAGGAATGCAGTACTACTCTGACCCAATAGGACCTATGGTGAACCCAATGGCTCCAGCTTTCCACGTGCAGCCCAGCTCACCTCAAGGGAACCCCATCTATCCTCCTCCACCTTCTTACTGCAACACACCACCACCCCCTTATGAACAGGTGGTGAAATCCTCCAACAGTCCAACCCTGTTTAAGTAACTGAGAAGGCTCCGTTTTGAAGTCCCCAGCAGGATGGCCTGCTTGCTTTCCCACTTGCTCATTTTGAGGCAGTCTCCCTTTAACCTAAATTGCCGTTAGCTGTGAAAGATTGTTTTTTTTCATTTTGCTCAAGGGAAAATCTCTACCTGTTGTTTTCAAAAACAACTTTTTAAAAAATGTTTTTCATTTTTTTTTTAAAACAGAAGTGGTTGTTGAAAGGTTTTTCTTCATTTATATTGCTGTTTCTCCTTAGCTGGAGATGGATGAAGTATCCTGGAAAAGAACAGAAGCATTTTATTCCATCACAATGTGGCAAGAAAACACCCCCCAGAAAGAGAGAGAGAGACTAAATGCACTTTTCTAAGAATGAAAAAAAAAAAGACAGACAGAAATGACTTTGCCTCTAGCTTTTCAAGCTATGTTTTAAAATGACAAAAAGCATCTGACTGCGTTCATAACAAGCAAAAAAATGCAGACACTGTAGCGTGTCATAACAATGCATTCCACTGAAAAGATTAGGGCTCATAGTTAATGGTCTGGAGACCATACCAAAAAATGCAGAATAATTTCAAAAGTTCATGATTTCTCGACAGTACACTCTATGGACATATACAGTAATACTGAGCCTAGATTTTATTTTCTGGTTGGCATAGGGATTGTGAAGTTGAATTTTTTTTTTTTTTTTAACCAATGTGAATGTCATACTCACATTTTACACTATTGTTGAAATAATGTAGCTCAGAAATAGCAGTTCTTGGCCTAATCCAAGGCAACAAGAGCACCAAACAAATGCTTTGCTTTTCAGATTGTATTTTATAGAAGTGGGTCATAGCAATTTGGACTCTGACATTAAGTCCAATAAAAAAAAAAGAGACACCCTTGATTCTTCTTCTTTGCATTGCAATAACTACAGACTGTTATAGAAAGAAAAAATATATATGGTGAAGCTTCTGGCTGGGAACTTCAAATTCTTGTTCATTGTATGCTATGTTAAAAAGTACTGTTTTAACATTAAAAAGTGGGAAAAGCAGGCAGAGGCATGATTTTGACAATGCTTTCCAACACAGATTTGTTAAATACTGTGATGTGGCTCTTATTACTTATTAGGGTCAATATTCAAAATGGCAGGAGGCGTCAACTGCATAAGTGGTCTTTCTTTAGTTTCTTGGGTCACAGACTACAGTACTCCCCCCGATATTCACGGGGGTTCCGTTCCAGAACCCCCGCGAATCTCGAAAAATCGCAAATATGTTTTTTCATGGGGGAGCCTGAGGAGAGCAGTGGGAGAGGGCAGGAGGAGAGCAGCCGGAGCGCCACGAGTGCAGGAAATCACTCGCGGTATGCTCCGACCGCCTCTTCCCGCACTAAGTCAGGCCTTATCCAATCAGGAGCTGCGTGTCAAAGCAGCTGATTGGATATATATATATAGGCTATCCCTGTCCTTTACAAAGCTGTCTAGCATTTTTAGTGCCTGCCACGGCAATAACAACTCAAACGCTCATAGGAATTCTATTAGTGTCAGAGCTGTTAACAACAGAGGCTGGCGCTAAAAATGTTAGTGTGGCTTTGTAAAGAATGGGGTATATAAGCCATTATGGCAGCAATTCTGTATAATAGGTGCTAATGTGTGCATTATATATGTAAATGTTTAGGAAACTAGCATTTATATACATATATGCCAAATTTGCCCCTAAATGCTATTCTATTAATATGTGCCCGCCTTATATATAGTGTGTATATATGAGGGCATACACATTGGGTGGAACCTGGGCAGTATGCACATACCTTATAGAATACTATAAAGTATGTGTATATCTTTGGTATTTAGATGCCCAGTTATATCAAATCTATGGCTGTTGTAAGTGCCCATGTCTAAACTAGGCATGTTCAGCTGCCTTTCAGTAAAAGATACTAGCCACTTTCATTCTTTATGGGATAGGCCCCTGTTGTAGCTTTGCCCTTTAGATGTGCCGTCACCCATCAGTCAAGAATATGCTGCCTGCTTGTCCTGGGATAATATATATAGTTTATGTCGAGTACATTTGTGGTAGGCCAGGAGCAGAGAGAAAAACTTTACAGCTAACAGTGACATTCAGCTGCTAGCTATATAAGCTGTCTGTATAAGTGCAGATAAATAAATAGCAGCTGCAACTTGATATAGATAAGATACTCTTATAAAGTAATACAGTACTTGTATAATCAGTGACAATGCTTATATCAATACTGCTACTGAGCATACAGTATACATTTTAGGTCAGGGGTCTCAAACCCGCGGCCCGCCAGGTACTATTTTGAGGTCCTTGGTATGTTTATCAGAATCACAAAAGTAAAATAAAACAGTTTCTTGATCATATGTCTTTTTAGCTACAAATTACAGTATTATTATTAAGACTTAGCCAAAAGGAAAGATTTATTAACTATAAAGAGTTTTTACCTCATACAGAATTGTCATTTCTTTAATAAGACATTAACTATTTTTTTTTTCCGAGTCCCTCCAAATACCTACAAATTCAAAATGTGGCCCTGCAAAGGGTTTGAGTTTGAGACCACTGCTTTAGATGGCTGTCTTATCCATATAAAATTATAAAGTGCCATATTGAAAATTTGCTTTGAATACAGCTATGATTCAATATGATTTTTCTTCTTGCAGTGTGTTCCCCTTGTTGGGGAGGGGGGAGGTAAAGGATGTGGCAAGTGCATCTTGGAATGTACTGTAAAATGATGTCTGTTTTTATGTGTGACCATGGGTAGGATTGTGATGCATTTGGGAGGTATTAGGGGTTGCAGAATATTGGCAAGCACTTTCTTATTCTCTCCTACTCACTTCCAGGAGCTTGGTCCAGTGCAAAACTGAACTGATATCCCATACTACTTAAGAACATAAGAATTGCCGCTGCTGGGTCAGACCAGTAGTCCATCATGTCCAGCAGTCCGCTCACGCGGTGGCCCTCTGGTCAAAGACCAGTGCACTAACTGAGAATAGCCCTACCTGCGTACGTTCCGGTTCAGCAAGAACTTGTCTTACTTTGTCTTGAATCCCTGGAGGGTGTTTTTCCCTATAACAGCCTCCTGAAGAGCGTTCCAGTTTTCTACCACTCTCTGGGTGAAGAAGAACTTCCTTACGTTTGTACGGAATCTATCCCCTTTTAACTTTAGAGAGTGCCGTCTTGTTCTCCCTACCTTGGAGAGGGTGAACAACTTGTCTTTATCTACTAAGTCTATCCCCTTCAGTACCTTGAGTAGTAGTTTTGATCATGTCCCCTCTCAATCTCCTCTGTTCGAGGGAGAAGAGGCCCAGTTTCTCCAGTCTCTCACTGAACGGCAACTCCTCCAGCCCTTTAACCATTTTAGTTGCTCTTCTCTGGACCCTTTCTTCATGTACGGCGACTAGTGCTGGACGCAGTACTCCAGGTGCGGGTGCACTATGGCCCGGTACAGGAGCATGATAACCTTCTCCGATCTGTTCATGATCCCCTTCTTTATCATTCCTAGCATTCTGTTCGCCCTTTTCGCTGCAGCCGCACATTGCGCGGATGGCTTCATCGACTTGTCGATCAGAACTCCCAAGTCTCTTTCCTGGGAGGTCTCTCCAAGTACCACCCCGGACATCCTGTATTCATGCATGAGATTTTTGTTACCGACATGCATCACTTTACATTTATCCACGTTGAACCTCATCTGCCGTGTCGATGCCCATTTCTCGAGCCTGATTATGTCACGTTGCAGATCTTCGCAATCCTCTTGGCGTCTTCACTATTCTGAATAACTTTCTTATCGTCCACAAATTTAATCACCTCACTCGTCATACTTATGTCCAGATCATTTATAAAGATGTTGAAGAGCACAGGTCCAAGCACCGAGCCCTGCGGCACCCCACTGGTGACACTCTTCCAGTCCGAGTATTGTCCATTTACCCCCACTCTCTGTTTCCTCATTTCTATAGTGCTAGTAGACTAGGGTTACCACATGGCTCCCAAAAAAAGGACGGATTGAGACATTTATTTATTTCAATTTTTATCCCATCCTCCCAAAAAGCTCAGAATGGGTTACAAGATGACAGTCATAAAATAAATCCAAGGACATGACTAGTCACAGACAGGAAGCATCTGGAGCGGGAGTCTGTGCAGATGTTAAGTTTTAACAGAAAAGGAGTCTTCACTGCTCTTCGGAAAGCCGTTAGTGAGTCTAGTGTCCTGATATGCACAGGCAGCTGCTTTCAATGAAATTAAAACCCGGATGTCTCAATCCGTCCTTCTTTTTCTAGACAAAGTGCATACTAAAAAATTGGTGAAAAATGGTGAATGGTGTTGAAAGGATTTAGTAGTAAAACAAAGAAAATTTATAAAAATTAAACTAAATTCCAAACAAGATAAAGGAAAAAGAAAAACAGTTAAAAAAACAGGAAAGCTATCAGATTCTTTGGCCAATGACTACGCTGATCACCTCAGTCTATGACATCACGACTGTGCGTAGGCTCCAATTCTGAGGCCTTTTTTCCTGAATCCTAAAGAGATTATAAAATGGTGGATAAATGCTAGATGCACTTCTCTGATTGAGTGGAGTAAAACATATTATGCTCCTTTTTCTAGAGCCATATGGTAACCCTGTACTAGACATACACAAGAATTTGCCCCTGCTCGATAGAGCTTACAGTCTTCACAAAACAGGAGAAATAAAGGATCAGGGATTTGCTTATGGTGGGAATGATTAAAACAGACATGGGTACTTTACAAGTGAATAGGAATTAGGAGTTAAAAGCAGCCTCAGAAAGGTGGCCTTTTAGTTTGCTTGGTTACCACTAAAATCTGTGACAGACATTCAAACTTTAGAAAACAAACATATAGACACATATACCGTATTTTCACGTAGATAACGCGCACCCGTGTAAAACGTGCACACGGGTATAGCACGCGGAAAACACAAATTTATGTACAGAAATTTTTGTATACCGCGCATGCTGCCCGACTCTTTCGCCCGCCCCGACTCTCCTCTGGAGACCCCGACTCTCTTTTCGCCCGCCCCGACTCTCCTTTCCCCCTTGAAGTCCTGTCCCTACCCTGAAAGCCTGATGACCCCCCCACGTCCGATTCACCTCCCCCCCCCGCAGGACCGCTCGCACGCACCCGCACCCCCACCCTGAAGGACCTCTCACACCCCCACAGCCTCCTCCCCCCTCCCCCATGGAGAAGCTGTCTACCTTGTTTCCGGATGCCAGCGAGCCCAGCTGTTTCCTCTGCCGGCGGTCCCGCCCCTTCTCTGAGCCCTGCTGCGCTGCTTCCTCTTCCGGCGGTCCCGCCCTTTCTCTGATGTCAGAGAAAGGGCGGGACCGCCTGAAGAGGAAGCAGCGCAGCACAGGGCTCTGAAAAGGGGCAGGACCGCCGGCAGAGGAAGCAGCTGGGCTGGCATCCGGAAACAAGGTAGACAGCTTCTCCATGGGGGAGGGGGGAGGAGGCTGTGTGGGTGCGAGCGGTCCTTCGGGGTGGGGGTGCGAGCGGTCCTGCGGGGGGGTAGGGACAGGACTTCAAGGGGGAAAGGAGAGTCGGGTGGGCGAAAAGAGAGTCGGGCAGCATGCGCGGTATACGAGTGTGCGCGGTATATAAAAATTTCTGTACATAAATTTGTGTTTTCCGTGTGCTATACCCGTGTGCGCATTTTACACGGGTGCGCGTTATCTATAGAAGGGGCCATAGGTACCTGGGACAATCAAAGTCTGAGGCATCTGCCAGTGCATCCCAGGGTGGAAGGGGAAGGCCCACCATTTTGATGAGGTGGACCTTCTAGCAGGAGGGAGTGGACATCCCTCCTACCGATGCTCCATGAAAGGTACAAGGGGAGTGTGGGGGGATGTCAGGCTAGGGGGAGGGGTCCCTGCTTGGAGGAGTAGTGTGGGGGGATCAATCAGTGGGTGGGAGGGAGAGGAATCAGGGATCTCCCTGCCAGTTCAGCTAATCATAGCACGGGAATCCCCAATCACCTGATCTGGCAGGACTCCCTGAAGCCACAGTTTCAGGGAGTCCTGTCGGCTTAGCTGATCAGGTATTCATCTGCCGCGATCAGCTTATGGCAGGCTGTGGATTATTGCTGGGATCCCCCAGCAAAGATAGGTGCCAGAAATGTAGGCCAGGGTTTTCCAGGCCTACATTTCTGGTGCCTATCTTTGTGTGAATCTTGCCTTCATAGGCACTGTAGGCCACTGAACACCACTTCTGGCGTTGGCATGCCTGCTTTGGTGCTCGGCAGCCTCAAGTGCCTATGTAGGCGGTGTTCTGGTGCCTTTTATTTATGCGCCAGTAGTCACCTCAACCTCGCCATTTTTTGCCATTTCTAATGACGTTCTTCAATTAGCAGGTGTCAGTAGGGCACCTACCAGTGCTTAATTTAGGCACTGGTTTTAGAATTTGTGCTCAGAGTTGGATGCTGTTTATAGAACAGTGTTTGGTGCAAGGACCTTTGCCCAATTTTGGGCATCATGATTTACACCAGTAAAACCTGGGGGTCTCTCCTAAATTTGGTACTGCATGTAACTACAAGGAATGACAATGATCCACCCATACCCTCCCTATGGTCACACTTCCTTTTCAGATCCTCGCATAAAGGGCCCCTTTTACAAAACCGCATTAGCAAGTCCTAGCTTGGCAAATGTGATCCAGCTCGTTCATTTCCTATGGGCTGCCATGCTGGAACTCACTACCCTTTGGAAAAGGGGCCCAAAATTTATGCACAGATCCCAGTGCCTAAAGAAGTTCAAAGCAATTTTTAATTAATGCCAATTAGCACAGATTAGCTTGCTAATCAATTAAATTGCATTCACAAACTGGGTACTGTATATAACAGTAGATCATTAATGTCCATAATGTAAATGTGAACACTTACCTCAATTGTGTGAATATCATTTGTCATTAAAGCCCAAATCCAACGTCAGCCAATGTTTCGCCAAACTGCATCAGGGACTTTAGTCTTACCCAGCTACCATGTTTCTAAAACAAATATGATGCTTACTGTTCAAATCATGCTCTTTATTTTGTTGTCCATTCTTATCTGAAAATATGAGACAAAGATATCTGATGTGATCCACAAAAGCAAGAACATTTCCAACACTCAGCTAGAATATGCCCAAAACTATTAATGCTGAAGAAAAAAGGATATTCTTAATGGTTCAGCCAGGAACTAGGTTTGCTTTTATATGCTAGAGAGCCATTTGGATGAACAAAAAGTGGTGACTGGCCACTCCTTGCCATTCACAATGGAAAAGGGCAGCTTGGTTCATTGAAACCCACTTGAAGCTGATGGACCTTGAATGATCCTGTGATTTTTCAATAGGCTGTTTCACTCTGAGTGATGATCACCCTTTTCATAAGGCTGCTGAAAAACAAACTTAAAAAGCAGAAGAAAAACATCTTTTCATGGTGTTTAGCCTCTCCCAATGCCAACTTGGGATCTTAAGATTTCTACATTAGTCTTAGATCATGTCTAGTTCAGAACACTGCAGTTAGACTATTTCACTATTCTAAGTGTGACCATGTCACACCACTCTTAAAAACAGAACATATCCTTCCGGTATTTATTGCATTCCTTTTAAATACAATATTGTCTCATTTAATACTATCAAGTGGTCTTCCTTCATTTTTTATTTAGGAGTCCTTTTACAGGTAGCGGTTTAACGCCGCACTAGTTCCTAACGCCTCCATTGACGAGGCATTAGAATTTTAGGCTGCCGCGGGGGTTAGCATGTGATGAAATGTCCGATGCGCTAACCCCCGTAGCGTGCCTTGATAAAAGGAGCCCTTAGTCTCCTGGCTCCATATTCTCCATAAAGAACCCTACGCTCATCTCAACAAGGTTGGTCCCTCATTCTGACAATTATTTCTTGAATTTCATAGGAATTCTTCATTTTCTGTCATGGCTCTCATTTTCTGGAACTTTTTACCTGGTCTTCCTGATTACATTTCAACATGTGTGGGTAGAAATCAAATATGTTCTTTTATCCCTACCTTATTTGTTCTACTCCTTCCCCACCCTTTCATTTTTATTGTAACCTACCCATTCTTTCCTCATGTTCTCAAATTTGTCAGAATTTTATGTTTTGGCTATTTCGTTCCCTTCCCCTTCTTGTTTTCTTTTTTAAACATTTTATTGTGAACCGCTTAGATTTACCCCGGTTACATATTAAGTTTAGGTTTCAAGTTTATTTAAAATTTCTTAATCCGCCTAATCAGTATATCAAATAAATTGAAGCTGAATTGTCAAATCATGCTGATCATCAGCTATTAGATTTCCCATCTTACATCCACAGAGGATATTTGCTCTATTGTCCACAATGATTAAAGCTAGGGCTGTCTTTGCTATGCCTCTATTTGTGTTGCTTTCTTCATGTTGTTTAGTCTGTACTTCTTTGTGCAGAACAGTGAGCAACTTGCCTCTGAGAAATTGCTTAACTCTTATTTGGCATTGTTACTCAGAAGCAACATGTCTTCTACTATAATCCACTTTAAGCAACAGTTAAACACTCCTACCGTGACCTCAGCGGCTACACTCAAGCGTCATATTTCATGCAAAGCTTAAGATGTATAGTAGCCAGCCTCCTCATCGGTCCCAATATTTTATATATTCTTTTTCTATTATAAGATTTTAGGTTCAGAATAACTTATATTTGACAATATATTGAATGGAGCTCCAATCGTTAAATTATTCTGAACCTGAAATCTTATAATAGAAAAAGAATATATAAAATATTGGGACCGATGAGGAGGTTGGCTATTATACATCTTAAGCTTTATATGAAATATGACGCTTGAGTGTAGCCGCTGAGGTCTCTGTAGGAGTGTTTGTTAACTGTTGCTTAAAGTGGATTACAGTGCTCCCCCGGTCATTTGCGGTATTTTCTGACTGCGAATGACTGGGCAGGAGAGGGTAGCCGGAGCGCCGGTGAGTGAAGGAAATCACTCACGGTATGCTCCGACCACGTCTGCCTGCACTAAAGCCGGGCCTCACCAATCAGGAGCTGCGTGTCAAAGCAGCTCCTGATTGGCGAGGCCCGACTTTAGTGCAGGAAGAGGCCGTCGGAGCATACCGCGAGTGATTTCCTTCACTTGCCGGCGCTCCGGCTGCTCTCTCCTATCTCCCCCGCTGAAAACTGTATTCACAGTTTAAGATTCGCAGGGGTTCCTGGAATGGAACCCCCGTGAATATCGGGGGAAGTACTGTATAGAGATTTTTCTGAATGAAATGAATTGAAAGAATCATTTATATGAGTGTGGCTATTTGTTTACTGAACTTTATATACTGCTTCACTCAAGAGAGATATTTTTTCTCTGCCGATTAAGGCCACATATATTGTGATATTCTTAGGGAGATCGGCATCTCCAAATGCCTGTTCCTTGGCACTGTTGCTCTTGCTCAACATCAAGTTACATAAAGCAGCCATTTCACCGTCTGCCAATCAAAGGGTTAAGGATCTACTTACACCATACCTTTTGGTATGGATAATGAAGAAAACAACTAAAGAAATTCAGTAGGCTGCCAGTTCCACTTTCCAATGGATAAGTGAAAGGCTGGCAGCGTGCTGTCCCTGCTGCCCTCGATAACTAGGATACAAGTTGGTATATACTTTAGGGTGAGATTTGATATCCTGCCTTTCTATGATAACAAAGTGATTTACAATTCTTGTGTGCAGGTATTTTTTTCTGTCCCTAGTGGGCTCACAATGTTAAGTATCATAGCTGGGGCAATGAAAGGTTATGTGATTTGCCCAAAGTCACAAGGAGTTGCAGTAGGAATTGAACCCAGTTCCCCAGCAAAATACACTAAGAACAGCATCTAGCATAAGGAACAAACATTTTCAGGAACTTTAAAAAACTGCTTCATCTGAAGAGAACAGATATATAGTATGCAAGACAGGTTATCTTTTGACTGCTCTGCGATAGATTGGCTCCAATGGCTGGCATTTGAAATGGTTGGCTGTTTTGAAGCAAGCGTCTTACCATGGGTTCTTTTAAAAGCACCAAGTTCTTGTAATTGTGATAACACCAATGTTGAGGATTAGATGTAAATGTCCAGAGGTGCCAAATGATTGCAGTAATTGGCAATTCTAACCATATAATTACAATAGGGGATCAATATAGTACTGGACAACTTACATCACCATATTTGGTAATGTTATTTTTGGCTAATCGGAATCAAAGACACATTCTTAACTAATTTTTAAATGTATACATTTCTTGCAGTCATGTCTTTATAGACCAAGTTAGGGAAGCATCATAATCACGTTAAAACATTCTTTTTAATTGTATACTACTACTACTAATAATTTATTTAATTTCCTTATATACTGCCCGACCAACAGTTCTAGGCGGTTCACAACAGAGGAACTTAGAACTTTTCAGTTAAAAAATACAATTAACATACTCCTACTATAAATACATCAGCTAAATACGTAATCAGTTAAAAGGTACTATTAAAAAACATAGCTTAATAAAAATACATCTTAAATATATAATTAAGAATCAACATTCTTGTTTATCAAATAGGTAAGTTTTCAGTAATTTCCTAAATGTAAGATAAGAATAGGCTTGGGCAATCAACGGACTTATCCAGGAATTCATCTTCCCTGCCTGATATTCCAATGTCCTGTCCAAAAAAGTCTTGTAAAGACAGGCCCTTGGGGTAGGGAAGATGAATATACCTGAATTTCTGGTACATTTTTTTGAATTAAACAATTTCAGGTAAGATACCAAATAAGATGGTAATAAACCAAAAAGAGCCTTATAACAGATACACCTAACACTCTGGTCTCAAATTAACACCTATCCAGATGAACAATATACTCAATATATATTGTGACTGGGCGCAGCCTGACTCAGGCGAGCCAGAGGCCTTGCTTGGACATATAGGCCTCGACCGAACGGAAAGCGAGGTATGGTAGGTGGTGTAGGTAGGCAATAAGGAAATCAAAGTTCTGGAAACAGTCAAAAAATAGTCCTTCATTCCAAGGCTCAAAGTTGATATAAGGTTCCAATAATCAATGGAGCAAAATATGGTGCAAACATTCCTGCTGTTTTAAATTCTTGACACAAAATGCATAAGTACAAAAAGCAAACTGCCACTTCCTCTCAATTTAGCAGTTTGTTCCTTGTGGCAACTCTCAGGGGGCAAACACTCATTAACTTCCCCAGAGCATGGGATCCGTTCCAACCCTTATTAGATCTATTTTCAGATCCCTGCCCAAAGATCCCAACAGGATAAGAGCCACTAAAGAGTCTTTGTATCTAGAAGACAGTGGCAGCAGTTAAAACTAAACAAAACCACAATTTATTTACAGCATTCTGCCAATCCCAAGATGGCCACTGTCCTATTGCATGATTGCCTGCAGTCCTGCTGCCATGACCTCAAAAATATCTATTTTAGCAGTTTAGTGTTTTAATTCTCTCCAGGGAAATAACAGCACTTCCTGTATTTTCCTTTTCTTTACTTAGCAGACATTAACACATGTGAGCCTTAAGCTCTATACCAGTGGTTCCCAACCCTGTCCTGGAGGACTACCAGGCCAATCGGGTTTTCAGGCCCTAATGAATATGCATGAGAGAGATTTGCATATAATGGAAGTGAGAGGCATGCAAATCTGCTCCATGCATATTCATTAGGGCTAGCCTGAAAACCTGATTGGCCTGGTGGTCCTCCAGGACAGGGTTGGGAACCACTGCTCTATACATTCTGTATCAGGAATTTCAAGAGTTCACATCCCTTGTTCAAACTGTTCCATATCAAAATCCTCACAAGCAATATCAGGTTCAACAAGAAAGGTTTCTACCTGCTTGTCCAGAGGGTCTGTTGTCTGCTGCTTTCCTCCTTAGGCTGGAATATTCTGCCTTCCACCACATTCAAAGAAGGTTTGAGAGTGAGTGTGTGCCCCTGCTGTTTGGAAACCACTCCCTTTTCTCCTACCTTGGTTTGATTAATCCTAACTGCAGCTGAGTCTCTAAGCTTGCCTACAGCAGTATTCTGGTGCTTTCTCAGCTAATTAGGACTTGAGTCAGCTGGGCTGGCTGCAGTAGCTGTTCCAGCCCTAGGTTTCATTTTCTCCAGCCTGTGGCATGCTGGAATTTGTAGTTCCTTACCCTTTCCTATCTTCACATGTTTGGAGAAAGATGAACAGGAATTTTGTGGTGGCTTAGCCAGCACAGGGCTAGTCTTTAAATAGTTTTAAAACTTCTTACAGTGTTCTGACTTTAGGCTTAGGTGGGCAAAGTGAAGGTTTTGATTTTTCCTCTTTATTTTTCACCCCTGTTTCTGGGCACTGCAAGTCTTCCTTTAACCTCACAGGGGCTTCCCTGTGACAATATATAATAATAGCTTGATGACATCTTAATCAACATTAATATGACTAGAATTGAAAGTCTATACATAAATTCATGTATCTGTTGGTAGATGTGCACAATAACTGATGGCCAAAAGGTTCTTTTTTTAAGTACTGATCCAATTATCTTTCTGCTTCTGCTTATAAGGAAGGTAGAAAACTCTTTGGAAGGGAATAGCCCCCTTAGAGAATCCAAGATTTTTCTGAAGAAATTTCTTGGTAGGTTTATTTTTTCTTTTTTCCAGTTCAAGCTTCCACTGGATCTCCATTGTTAGAAGAATCTTCTTCCTACACTCTTTGAAACATTTCATTCGGACCAGAATTTGGTGAAGGTTCAAAGATGTTATATTGGCTTATTCCTCTTAGGCCCAGATTCACTAAAGGTAGCGATTAAATCGCTGCTGGCCGATTACTGGCCAATTTTGAAACAGCAATTGATTCACTATCTCTCTACCTTTTTTGCATGCAAATGATTTGCACAGAGGTGCAATCATTTGCATGCAAACTCTCCGACTCAATTGCTTGTAACACACGCAAAATATATGTGCCATGGAAAAAAAATTAATAAAAAAGACAAGCAGACCTGTCAAAAAAACGGCACACCTGTCGGTAACACCGACAGGTCTGCAGCAGTCGAATTTTATGATAGTAAAACCCGATTCAAAATAGCCAAGCAATTGTTAGTGAAGCAATCACTTGGCTATTTTGCATGGGGTTTTACTAATTTGCATGGGTGGATCGGATCGGAGATTGAGCGGTAAGCAGTTTAGTGAATCGGGTCAGGGAACGATTGCAAAACCAGTAAAACTGGTTTTGCGATCATCGGGACAGGATCGGAAGGTTTAGTGAATCTAGCCCTTGGACTTGGGCTTCTTCCATCTAGTAAATCTAAAAGTGGCCTAAAGACATTCCTGTTTTTGGACACCTTTGGGCATAGAAATTCACGGTATTGCAGTATATAAGCTGTTGTTATTATTATTATTAATATAACTACTGCATATGTGCTGCCCTCTCTGGGCATGCCCAGGTAATGTGACTGACTATCTCTTTGGTTTTTTCCTTCCTCATTATTTTCTCTCTCATTGTCTATTCCTCTTCCTCTAGACCAGTGGTTCCCAAACCTGTCCTGGGGGACCACCAGCCAGTCAGGTTTTCAAAATATCCCTAATGAATATGCATGAGAGAGATTTGCATACCTGTCACTTCCATTATATGCAAATCTCTCTCATGCATATTCATTAGGGATATCTTGAAAACCTGACTGGCTGGGGGTCCCCCAGGACAGGTTTGGGAACCACTGCTCTAGATGTTTCAGTATGACATGTTTCCGTAGGCTCTCCTATAGTGAGTGACTGAGTCATTGAGTGATATGGATAAATAAATGATATACCCAGGAATATATTGACCCCTATTTATGGCAGTTATGATAATTGGCAATTGGAGAAAAAGAGAGAGAGAGAGAATGAGTATGAGCGTGTTTCAGTCAAACCGATAAGTCAAGCCCAGTCACATCATAATCAAAGGGCTGGTACAATATAATCAACTGAATTTTTAACTGACAGTACTGAAATTAATGCTGCATCAGAAAATTTTTCTTAACAATTTTATTTTACATAATATGAAGCTGAAACATTTTAATACACATAAGCCAAAAAATGATCTCCAGACTGTAATGAACTTCACAGTTAACAGTGAAATAAACAAACAAGCACCCCCCTCCCAAACATACTGATAAAAAGTATTATATGAAAACACATCTTTACCAAGTGTATTATCTTTAGTTTGTGTTTCACAAAACATCAGGGGCAATCTCAATGACTGCTTACAAACATCAAATCTGTGGACTACTAGACCACTAGCTGGGCTTTCTGTATTCAACTATACCCTCTTATTTTTCAACCTATACCAACAAACTTAACTCAGAACTGGATAATTTATAAAAGATTGTTACTAATGCTTCTTTTCTTGACCAAAAAAAAAATCAAATCACTTGATCTTGGGATCAAGATAAGATGAAAGCAAATACTGTCCTATCCACATTCTCGTAGAAAGGCTCAATTCCACACTACCAGTAATTACTGAAAATATAAATAATTTAACTGCATTCCCCAATGCTCAAACAACACACTTAAATTGTATTTGTGTGCATACACACACACACACACACAAAAACCCCTCTCAATATTTATACATATATGTGCACGTACAATTTACATTTTTGTGTGCACACACACATACCTAAGACATAGAAAGTTTCCCCAGTCCTCTTAAAAAAACAGCCATACAATCAAAAATCTGGAATACAATTAATTCTAACAATGTATTTCTTTCCTTGAACATAACATTTATGGATAACTGAACAGTAAGACTACTTTTCATTAAGACATATAACAAACACAGCAAAAGTTAAGCATGAAGATATCCCATGGCTCTTCATATAATATTAATATACGTAGGCATAGGATCCACCCACCCCCTTAAAAAACTTTCTCATGAAAGATAAAATTATCAGATAAAGCAAAATTAATTTTTTATATCATAGAATCTTGTTGTAAAATTTATCTGATGGTAAATACTAAATCTTATAGAATAGTTCCACAGATATGTGTCAGCAGTATAATAAGCTCAAACACCCAATAATATCTGGATTTATATAGTGCTTTTCATACTAAACAATCTTTAGTACCTCAGAAATATCTATGCAGCTATCTCTGGGGATAGATTTACCTTGAAGCATGTTTCACAGGGGCAGCAGAACGCCTTTTCTCTATCCCTACCCCCACAATTGCATCCAGTATCTCTCTCCTTCCTTATTTCTTAAGCACCCCGCCACCAAAAGAAACCCAGTTCCAGGCTACAGACATTTTTTGGCTGGATCTGGTTTTGAATTTATATTCCAAAGTAGTGTGGCATTTGTAGTGCCTGATCCGGCTCAACGAAATCAGTGTCCCGAAGTCCCACAATGCACTGGAATGGCATGGTCAGAAATCCAGGACTGTCCCAAAATCTCCAGCCTGAAACTGGGTAACATGACATCTCTGCCCCCTCCTCCCTTTAATGGGGTCCAACATTTTTCTCCTTCCCTAACTCTGAAACTTCCATTGTGATGGTCAGCATCTCTGTTCTTCCTTCCCTCCCCCCAGTCTCCATCATCTTTCTTCCTTCCACTTCCCCCTTCCTCTTAAGGGGTTTCTTTCCTTATCTTCCTCCACTAGGGCAGCCTAGATACAACGGTCATAGCCAATAGAAATCAGGCTTTTGGGCATCTGTGCATGTCAAGGCCCACGGCTGTGATACTTCTGCAAGTATGATGATTGTAATATTGCCAGGAAAGAAAAACACTTCACCAGGAAGGAACAAAAGGAAAATTCTAGGGGTGTTATGGCTCTCCCCATTCTGATGCCTATGATGTTTCAGACATCCAATCTGTGAGGGAATTTGTGGGACCATTGGATGATCAAAGAGCAAAAAAGGAGCTCAGGGATCGGTAGCATGGAAAGTTGCTACTATTTGAGGTTTTACCAGGTACTGGTGACCTGGATTGGCCACCATGAAGACAGACAACTGGGCTAGATGGACCACTGGTCTGACCAAGTAAGGCTATTCTTATGTTATTAATCTATATTCTTCCAGCAAGATCAGGAGAAAGGGAAAAAAACGCCACTATATTACCCAATTACAGATACAAAAATTGAAGCACAGGGGATACCAAATATCAACAGAAGAGAGATCTGAATTTTCATTCCAGAAGTTCCCTTGACTTTAGTTTCGTGCTCTTAATCACTATATTGTACCTTCATCCTACAACTGCGGAATTCATGGCCAGTCAGTTTGAAACACTTTGAACCATAGGACATTCTGATGCACTCAGCTTTCTCAATGAAAATGCATGTACACTTACACTCATAACTAAAAACAGTGCCATACTCATGCACAAAGGGAGGGCAAAAATGAGATAAAGTTTAAAATAGCTTTCTGATGAAATGACAAAAGTTGAAACCCACCAACAAACATGCAAACTTGAACAAATTTGTACATATCTACACAAACTTAAACAATGTATTTTTTCAAGCCACCAAAGCAATGGTTCATTCACAAGCAATATATAAGGCTTCTCTTCTCATTCATGCTCCAGTGATGGGATCCTTCCAACAGGGCATCAGAGGTACTAAACAGTCCTGGGAAGTTTGGAATATTTCCTTTCCCTCGCTTTGCAGCTGATGAAAATTTGAGCAGTTCTGTTTCATACTGGTGTTTATTGGTCACAGTTCAAACGCTGGAAATCGAGAACCTTCGGGGGCCAACAAGTCTGACAAGAAATGAATTGCTCCAGCCATACCTGAAAAATGAAAAAGAAGGATTTTTAATGCTTATTTGACCAACTATCATAGCATATTATTTTAATTGAAATGCTTAAAACACATGTAAGAAACATGCAAGGAAAACAGGCTTCCAGGATTCAACTGTTTCAGCATAACAAAAAAAAACCATAAAGGAAAATGTAAGTAATGGCCCATGATACGACTAGTTTAATTCAGTCCACAAACTGAGAAGAGAGAAAGAAAAATAGAAACAATAAGGAAAATAGATCAAAGACCTTCTCAGGCCTCCTCCCATAAATTTGAGAACTAAATACAACTTGGAAGCAGAGTGTCAGGAATTCAATTGTTGCAAATCTTTAAACTCTATGGGGCCCTTTTATTAAGTTGCATTGGGCTCTAACACACATCTAATGCTGCAAAAATGGCTTAATGTGGGATGCGCTAAGCATAAAGCATTCCATGTGAGATTTGCCATGTGTATGTATTGGATTATTATTATTATTTTTTTTTTAATTTTGGGGAGGGCACTTGTCAGGGGAGGAGAGTAGGTATTCCTGTGCTGAGTGGAAGACTTACCACCTACAAAACAAATAAGAACATAAGAAGTTGCCTCCGCTGAGGCAGACCAGAGGTCCATCTCGCCCAGTGGTCTGCTCCCGAGGCGGCCCATCAGGCCTATTGCCTGAGCAGTGGTCCCTGACTATTTCTATAACCTACCTCTACTCCTATCCCTATAACCTACCTCTACTCCTATCTGTACCCCTCAATCCCTTTGTCCTCTAGGAACCTATCCAAACCTTCTTTGAAGCCCTGTAACGTGCTCCTGCCTACCACAGCCTCCGGAAGCGCGTTCCATGTATCCACCACCCTCTGGGTGAAAAAGAACTTCCTAGCGTTTGTTCTAAACCTGTCCCCTTTCAATTTCTCCGAGTGCCCCCTTGTACTTGTGGTTCCCCATAATTTGAAAAATCTGTCCCTGTCTATTTTTTCTATGCCCTTCAGGATCTTGAAGGTTTCTATCATGTCTCCTCTAAGTCTCTGCTTCTCCAGGGAGAACAGCCCCAACTTTTTTAGTCTGTCAGTATATGAGAGATTTTCCATACCCTTTATCAGCTTAGCTGCTCTTCTCTGGACTCCCTCAAGTACTGCCTTGTCCTTCTTGAGGTACGGCGACCAGTACTGGACACAGTATTCCAGATGCGGGTGCACCATTGCACGATACAGTGGCAGGATGACTTCCTTCGTCCTGGTCGTGATACCCTTTTTAATGATACCCAACATTTTGTTTGCTTTCCTTGAGGCTGAGCGCACTGTGCCGATGCCTTCAATGTTGTGTCTACCATCACTCCCAGGTCTCTTTCAAGGTTACTTACCCCTAGCAGTGATCCCCCCATTTTGTAAGTGAACATCGGGTTCTTTTTCCCTACATGCATGACCTTGCATTTCCCTATGTTGAAGCTCATTTGCCACTTTTTGGCCCACTCTTCCAGTGTCATCAGATCCTTTTGGATCCCTGCTGTATAGTTTGGTGTCATCCGCAAATTTAATGACCTCACATTTTGTTCCCGCCTCCAGGTCGTTAATGAATATATTGAACAGGAGCGGTCCCAGCACCGACCCCTGCGGAACTCCGCTTGTGACCCATTACCAGTCTGAGTAATGGCCCTTTACTCCAACCCTCTGTTTCCTGTCTGCCAGCCAGTTTTTGATCCATCGATGGACCTCCCCTTGCACCCCGTGGTTCCATAGCTTCTTAAGCAGTCTTTCGTGTGGTACCTTGTCGAAGGCTTTTTGGAAGTCAAGGTAAATGATGTCTATGGATTCCCCTTTATCCACCTGGCTGTTTACCCCCTCAAAGAAGTACAATAAGTTTGTGAGGCATGACCTACCCTTGCAGAAGCCATGCTGACTCGACTTTAGCTGTCCATTGTTTTCGATGTGTTCACAGATGCTGTCCTTAATCAGCGCTTCCATCATCTTTCCCGGGACCGAGGTCAAGCTCACCGGCCTGTAGTTTCCTGGGTCACCCATTGAACCTTTCTTGAAGATGGGCGTGACATTTGCTATTTTCCAGTCCTCCGGGATCTCTCCAGTTTTTAACAATTGGTTGCATATTTGTCGAAGTGGCTCTGCTATTTCGTTCCTTAGTTCCTTGAGTACCCTTGGGTGAATGCCGTCCAGACCTGGCGATTTGTCGCTCTTTAGCCTGTCTATCTGCCTGAGGACTTTCTCTAGTTGGACCAGCTTATCATCCTGATCTCCATTTACGATCTCTTCGGGTTCCGGAATGTTGGTTGTGTCTTCCCTCGTGAAGACTGACGTGAAGAACTCATTTAACTTGTCAGCTATCTCTTTTTCCTCTTTTACCACTCCCTTTCTGTCTCCATCATCCAAGGTTCCCACTTCCTCCCTTGCTGGTTGCTTCCCCTTAACGTACCTGAAGAATGATTTGAAGTTTGTTGCTTCCCCCACCAGTCTCTCTTCATATTCTCTTTTTGCTTTCCTAACCACTCGGTGACACTCCCTTTGGTGTTCTTTGTGCTCCTTTTGGTTGTCCTTTGTTTGGTCCTTTTTCCATTTTTTGAACGATGCTTTCTTGTCACTTATCGCCTTTTTCACTGCATTTGTTATCCACACTGGGTTGTTTGTTCTATTTTTTGGCACCCTTTCCTGAACTTGGGGACGCACAGGTTCTGTGCTTCGTGCACAGTGCCCTTGAGTAGGGTCCAGGCTTTTTCTACGGACTCCATCTTCCTTGTGTTGCCGTTGAGTTTCTTTCCCACCATTTTCCTCATGGCATCATAATTCCCTTTTTTGAAGTTGAGTGCCGTCGTTGTGGTTCTTTTCACCTTTGATGATCCAATTTCTAGCCTGCACTGGATCGTGTTGTGATCGCTGTTTCCTAGTGGGGCTAGTACCGCCACCTCCTTTGCGGGTCCCCCTAGTCCGTTGAAGATTAGGTCAAGAGTGGCATCTCTCTGTGTTGGTTCCGTGACCAGCTGTTCCATGAAACAATCCCTCGTGACCTCAAGGAATTTGGTCTCCCTTGTGCAGTTTGAGTGCCCGATATTCCAGTCAATACCAGGGTAGTTGAAGTCCCTCATCACCACCACACTTCCGCTTTTGCATACCTGCCTCAGTTCAGCCTCCAGGTCCTGGTCGATTTCTTCTGGTTGTCCAGGTGGGCGATAGTACAGACCCAATTTTATGTCTGCTCCAGTTCCTCCCAGTAGCTTAACCCATAGTGATTCCAAGCCATCCACCCTTACTGTTGTTTCCATCCTGGTTGAGAGTATGGAGTCTTTTATATATAGCGCTATTTCTCCACCCTTTTTATGTGTCCTGTCTCTCCTGTAAAGTTTGTACCCTGGTATGGCCACATCCCATTTATTGTCATCAGTCCACCACATTTCTGTAACTCCAATTATGTCTAGATCCTTCTTGCTGGCTATGACTTCCAGCTCTCCCATTTTGGCTCTTAGGCTCCTAGCATTAGTGTATAGGCAATGTAAGTCCCGGTTGTTTGCCCTCTCTGCTGGTTTTCCTCGTGGTTTGGCACTCCTGCTGACCCCCTCATGGGTTGCCAGTCTGCAGTAATTTAAAAAATGGCTGTGAGCTACCAGCAACATTATGTACAATCATTGATGAAATAAATACAAAATTTTTTTTGAGCTATGGTAAAAATTGCCTTAATGCTCACATAAATGCATTCTAAAGCTATCTGATGTCACAGCTTAATAAAAGGAACCCCTAAGACAGTAGCAAATAAGAAACGAAAAATACTTTCTGGAAATTAATACTTTGCTACAGAGTTTTAACATAGACCAACAGAGCATTAGCTAAAAGAAATACTTCACACCTGTCACTACTATTGTAAAACTGTAAGGGAAAAGGTGAACACTAAGGGCAATGTTCTCCCCAGAAAATTTTTCCAGCCGGGTGGCATGAAAAAGTAGCCGGGTGGGGTGGGATGGGGAAAATTTGGTTGTGGGGAAAATTAACCCCCTCTTTTACTAAGGTGCGCTAGCATTTTTAGCGTGCACAAACCCCCGCTCTATGCGGGTGGCTGCCCTGAAACCTATCTGAAACAAGCCATCCAGGTGGAAACAGGAAGTTGCATCATAGGAGATGTTTTGGGGCAGCTGCGTGCGCACATGCACGCACAGCTTGTGACAAGGCTCGGGCCTCTCAGAGAGAGAAAACTGAAAATTGCCAGTGAAGGGGAGGGAAGGGAGGGAAATGCCTGGACGAAGGAAACAGATGCCCGGACTGCGGAGATTGGGAGGGAGGGGGTGGCTGGACCGCGTGAATGGCGCTGCATGGATTTGGGTAGGAGAAAGAGGGGGGAGGAGCAGATGCTGCATGGAAATGGGTAGGAGAGAGAGAGGGGAACAGATGTTAGAAAGAAGTGGGGAGGAGAGAGAGGGGAGCAGATGCTGAAAGGAAGTGGAGAGAGGGAGGAGTAGTCATTGCTTGGAAGTGGAGAGGGGAACAGACACTGGAAGGAAGTGGAAAGAAAGGGAGGCACAGACACTGAATGGAAGTGGGGAGGGAGGAGAGTGGAACCGACGCTGAAGGGAAGTGGGGAGGAGAGAGCTAGGGGAGCACATACTGGATGGAAGGAGGGGATAAGGAAAAAAGGGCACATGCTGGACTGGGGAGACAGATACCAGATCTGAGCGGAGGAAAGGAAGAGAGAGATGCTAAAAACCACCTGGGAGAGGGAGTGAGAGTTATGTTAGGGGCAATATTCAGCTTACATTTTTAAAGGTGCTCTTGGCCTCCCTAAATATCACTATAATCTGGATAAAATTTTAGGATCACCTTTAGAAACATTGGGCCCACATGACATAACTAGTCTCCTTTTGAAGGAATCAAATTGAGAGTGAAATCAATCAACTCAATTTTCAAAAAAAAGAAGGCCCAGCTGAGATGCCAAGCACCAAAACAAGGGACAGCATGTAAATACATAAAAATCAAAGAAAGATGAAAAAAAACAAACCAAAAACCCCAGCCAAAAATTAACAAAGAGAATTAAAGGAGATGTAGGTTCATGTGCATGACTCAAAATGAACAAAGAATCAAAAATCTACCTAAATAACTACTATGAGATCCTTTTGGCTCCGAAGAAAAACAAGAACTGAGAAGGCTCTATACAATGTCACAGCATGGGTAGTAAGATAAATATGCATTTGTATGAAGGCTTACAGAAATTTTCTGAAGCTACAAAAATTTACCTCCCTTTTATCAAGCTAAATTCTGAACAGCCCATAGGAATAGAATGGGTGGTTCAGCGTTTAGCTCGCTCTGCTCAGCAGCACGGCTTGGCAAAATGGGAGTTAATTTTCTATATGAGGTTCCATTAGATCACATCACCAACTTATGAGGACTTGAGTCCTGTTTGTTGTTTAAATGTGGCTAAAAGTTATGCGGAGTGGTCTACAAAGTATGCTGCTATTTTTTTTTAAAACTTGCCCCCTCTTTTACAAAGCAGCGCTGCAACAGCCCTGAAGCCTATAGAGATTTAAAGGGCTTTGGGGCTGTTGCCGCACGGCAGCTGCTAGTGAGGCTTTGTAAAAGAGGGGATAGAGGAATGTTCCCAGGTTAAAAATGTATTTGGGGCTTTGTTCCAGTGCACAGAGCTTGAAATTATCCCCTTGAAAATGCTCTGGTTTGGTAGGCAGAATTTCAGAGTATCTAAAAAAAAAAAAAAATAAATAAATGTTATTGCTAAAAAACATTTATTTTGTAGCATATTTATCTTATGTAAACATTTTTATTAATGGTAGTTTTCAAAACATTTTTCTTTAGGAAGCAGTACATCATAGAGGCACTTTGTGAATCACAGCAACTCATCATACCCATTTCCAACACATTCTTAAGCAGAATGGTCTAAAATAAGTGATTTCAAGCTAGAAACAGTTTTCATTTATTTTAAAAAAGCACTGTCAAACATATAAATTAGAATGAATACAGGCAATACAATTAGGGCAATATAAGGAATTTAGGGAAGTTTGGGACCTGTTGGCAAAATTTTGTAATGAATGAATATACACTTTTGAATATATACACCTTATCCTGTTAACTATAACATTACATTTACATTACATTACATTTGTGATTTCTATTCCGCCTGTGCCTTGCGGTTCTAAGCGGATTACAGTTAAAAGAGATCAGGACATTACCGAGAGAATTACATTACAACGATTTAAGTAAATTACATGTTGTGGTATAGAAATACAAGTATAAGATATCTGGATTTATCGATAGAATAGCTTGACAGGGTTCAAGTAGTTACAAGGTTCAGTGGGGAAAACAATATAGGCAACTGAAGAAAGATACCTAACTTTGAAGGAATCAGTTAAGTGGATACCTAAGGGAGATGCTTTTTTAGGAGAAGGTTAAATGGATACCTAAGGGAGATGCTTATTTAGGAGTTTGGATATTTTTGGTAAATGAGGTTCAAGGGGATGACTAGTGTGTTATTTGCTGGGGAGAGTGCATGTGTGATTGGGGAGGGGAATATTAAGTAAGGACGTGTTTTTTGAAAAGAAATGTTTTGATTTCTTTCCGAAACACTTTGATGTCTGTTGTTTTGATCATCAGTTTGGTGATGGTGGGGTCAATTTTCACTGCCTGAGTTGCTAGAAGGCTGTCGTAAAGTTTCTTACGTCGGGTACCATTATGAGGGGGGAAGGTGAAAAGATTCTGAGTTCTTCTTGATCTGGGTAGTCGGTAGCGGCAAAGACGGTTGTTCAGGTAATTGGGGGCCATACCATGGGTTACTTTGAAAAGTAAGCAGTAGAGTTTGAATTGAGTTCTTGCTTTTATCGGAAGCCAGTGAGAGTCTACATAGGCGGGTGTGACGTGGTCGAATTTGCTGAGCGAGTAGATGAGTCTGATAGCTGTGTTCTGAACGGTCTGTAGTTGTTTTATCATAGTATTTGACCATAGTATCATAGTATCATATATATAACTGCACATGCAGGGAAGGGGGTGGGGGTGGGGGAGGGTGATTATGATATGATTTTGGGATTGTGATGTGGGAATATGCGTGTAATATTATTTGGTTTTCATGAGTGTGTTGTAATAGGGGGAGGGAGGGGGGAGAAAATAATTTTAGGTGGAAAAATTCTGTAAAATATCAGTGCTGTTTTTGTATATATTCCTATATGCACTGTTTTAGTTTCTTTAAAAATGAATAAAGATATTAAAAAAAAAAAAGCACTTCATATAAATCTAAAAGACATGGGGAATCTGTAAGCTGCATATAGCTGTGCATCTTAATATCAAACAATTAGTAGTCCTAACTCCTCTCACCTTGGGTTCTGCATCCTTAACCCTATATGTCATGTCTGTCTGTCCAAGTTAGACTGTAAGCTCTTCTGAGCAGGGACCATCTATTAAATGTCAAAATGTAGAGCGCTGCATTTGCCTTTCAGCGCTATATAAAGTGATAAATAGTAGTAGTAGTAGTATACCATTCTACCTTGCATTCACTCTCAGAATCCCTACAGACTCTAAGGAGGCAATTCTATAACTAGGTGCCTCTAATTAGGCACCATGAGGACATGTGCAGGCAGCCCATTCTATACTGATTCTGTTAGGGAATGTAAGCATAACCCAGTTTCAGTGTACCTAACATTTAGGCATCTGCAGTTCCACCAATCACATAGCTGCATTACACCAAGTGCCTAAATGCAGCAGGGATGCATGTAACTTACAGTATGTTCGACCCATGCCCTGTCCCTGTGTATACCCCCTTGCAAATACATGCTATGCAAGTTAAGTGGGTATTTGCAGGACAGTGCCTAGATATCCTGTTAGCATTTACATGGCTATGTGTGCACATAAGTGCTTGTAGTCTAGCCATTTAGGTGTGCAAAATACATAAGCGAGGATGCCTAGTTCATAGAATTGCTTTGTAAATGACAGACAGTATAACACTATTTTAACCTGAAACCTCAGCAGATAGGATTGATCTTACCTTCAAAGAGTGAGTATGGTCTATCAGGAATACGACATCCATGTGCACCATAGTCCAAACACCACTCTGCAAACTGCAAAAAGGAAGATAGGAAGTTTGAAAACCCACAGCCAGTTTCTGACACTAATCAAGTGATGGACACAGGTCCCAGGGGATGACTGGTGGACATTTGTTCAGAAAGTCAAGTTAGGTTCTCTATTTTCATCAGTGCTCTTTGTTTATGAGCTCTATAGGTTTTATTGATTTGCATAAAGGCAAATGCTTATATTTTTATGCTGACAATATTTTACTCATGGTTTCAGTTTTAGACCAGAGGATCTCAACACTGGGTATGTGCACCATTGTCAGGGGGAATGCGGCGCAGCACTGTAAGCCTCCCACCTTTCCTTTGCTGTTATGTATTGTATCACCATCGTCTTCTCTCCCAAGCCCTCCAAGACTAGCAGCGGCAGCTCACTGTGCTCTTAACTTCCCCACACAGACGCCGCTAGCGTTACTTTAGCAATTCCATCAGGCAGCCTAGGGTCCTTTGCTAGGCTGGCCTGCCTCCAATGATGCAATTTCCTCTTTCCTCAGAGGTGGCCGGCCTACCAAAAGCCCCGAGGCTGCCTGATGGAATTGCTCTCCAGGCCCCGACCCTTTAATCTCCCTCCCAACCCCATGATTTCCCCTCCCCTCCCCCCCACCGAGGAACCTGGTGGTCCAGCGGGGGTCTTGAGGCAGGAGTGTGGCCCTCTTGTTCCTGCCTTCTAAAATAGCTGCAACGACCTCTCACAGCTGCTTGCGGCATTTCCTGTAGTACTGCAAGAGGTCATGGCAGCCATTTTAGAAAGCAGGAGTGAGATGACCACACTCCTGCCATAGACTCCCCCTGGACCATCAGGTACCTTGATAAGCCGTGTGGGGGGAGAATCATGGGGTCAGGAGGAAGATTAAGGAGTCAGGACCTAGAGAGGAGAGAGAACCTTGGTCATGGGTTGGGGGGAGGGGCAGGGGAGGAATGAGAGGTACAGAGATCTGAGAGAGATTGGAGGGGAAAGAGATGTCAGACCAGGAAGGGAAGAAGGGAAAAGAGAGATACCAGACCTGGGAAGAAGAGGAGAGACATGCCAGACTTGGGAAGGGGGAAAGGAGAGACTACGAGAGCTCAAGGCAGCCATTTCCTATGAGCGATCTGCATGGGGTAGGAGCGTGGGAAGATTGCTCCTGCCCCGAAAACCTGCTAGACCACCAGGTAAGGCTTAATGGGGGGGGGGGGGGCTTACAGGGCTTAAAATAGCCGGGGGGAAGCGGGGTTAGGGCAGAACTGGCCCAAATATTATTTGCGGTTTTTAATATTAGCGGGACGGCTCTGCCCCTAACCCCTATGGATACGGAGGGAGAAGTGTAGTACTATTAATTATGGGGTTGGGGAGGAGTTAGGGCAGAGGACTCGGTTGATATTTGTTAGACTTAGGGGGTACTTGGCTTGAAGAAGTTGAGAAACACCGTTTTAGACTACTTGATCCATATACAGTCAAACCTCGGTTTACGAGTGCACTGGTTTGCGAGTGTTTTGCAGGACGAGCAAAACATTCTCACAAATTATGACTCACAAACCAAGCATTGACTCGATTTGCGAATCCCCTGCTCGCTAACCGGCATCACCCCCCCGATCGCAAACATCGCCCCCCCCTCGGAGAGAGGTGGGTGGGGGGGGTATGCCCGTTCGAGGAGGGGAGATGTAGAAGCGCACCAATGGCCTCGGGGGTGGGGAGTCTTTTGGGGATGTGGTGGAGTGGGGTGGAGCAGGGGGAGATGGGAAGTGGAACGAATCAAGCGAGGTTCCCTTACTTTCTATGGGGAAACTTGCTTTGATATACGAGTAAATAGGTTTATGAGCATGCTTCTAGAACGAATTATGCTCGTAAACCAAAGTTCCACTGAATATGAAAAGATATTGGACTGCATTAGTAAGATTTAATATCGGGCTTCTACTCATTTGTTAAAGCTGAATGCATGTAAAACTACTGTTTGGTGATTTAACAACTCTTTGGGGAATCTACCCACTGCTGTCCTGTTAGAACAAAGTGAGCTCTTACGAGTGAAGAATACTTCAAGAGTATTGGAAATAATTTTAGATTCTTCATTGTAATTTGATTCTCAGAAAATAATCTAGTTAAAAACTTTTTTTAAGCTTAAGCAGCTTAGACTAGTTCAGCCTTATTTTTATGAAGACCATTTTTCTTTAATGGTACTGTCAATGATACTCTCAAACCTGGACTTTTGTAATTTAATCTACTCTGAGATTTCTAGTAAATTACAGTAAAAGATGCAACTTATACAATACAGCAGCTATGTTGAATTTTAGAACTAAAAAATATGATAGGTTATCAACAAAGTTGAGAAAACTCCAATGGCTCCAAGTCCAGGCTTCTATAATTTTTAAACTTTCATGTCTTTAATTTTAAATTTTCAAAGTCAGATATCAGAGCATATAAATAGCTTGATAGTGAGGACAACTCCTGATTGAACTATTTGCTTAGAAGACGGTGGCTGATTAAACTTTCCCTCAATTAAGGGTGTATATTACAAATGAGTTTTGGATAATTCATTTTTTTCGAACAAGACACATTTGAAATGGTCTACCTTAAAAATTTACCCAAAAAAATAAGATGACTCATATTTTACATTTTTCATAAATTTTTGTTAGAGAGAACACTGTAAGTAACTGCATTGGTTACTATGTAGTGAACTACTTCAGAATCTTCTTGGGAATAAGTGGGTAATAAATGTTTCAGATTAAATTCGATTAGGGTTAGGTTATTTTGGATAGGGGGAGAAAATAATGAACAGCAGAATACCTTTTTGTTGAGGAAGGGAACAAGCAAAATTAGATTAGGTTCTTACCTCGATAATCTTTCTTTTAAATGTGTCTAGCAGTCCTGAACCGTAGGGTTATGCATCTGAACCTGCAAGTTGCTTGCAGAATGCTGTCAATCATCTTTGAACTCTGCCTCCTTCCCAGGCATCTGCTCCTGCCCCCTCAGTTTGTACAAAAGCAGTCAAGGAGCACTGTAATGACAGACATAACTAGAAATAGGGAAACGGGGAAAAATCCCTGACACTACAATTCTGGTCTGCTCTGTAACAAACATATCAATAGACATTATAACATTCAAGTAACTGATCAAAACAGATACCAGAACTATGTGCAACCTGCACTAATATTATATAGAGTTTGGAGCTACTCGTATGTCCTGCTATCAAGCAGAGACTTAGACCAGACTTTACATTATCCCAGGACAAGCAGGCAGCATATTCTTTACGCATGGGTGACGTCACCGACGGAGCCCACGGTACGGACCTTTTTACTAGAAAGTTCTAGTTGGCCGCACCGCGCGTGCGCGAGTGCCTTCCCGCCCGACGGAGGAGAGCGTGGTCCCCAGTTTTCTCGTTTCCGCGGAGCGAAGAAGACGTGCGTTTTTCAACTCCGATTGAAATCCTCTTTTTGCCTTCCCGCTCGCGTTCTTTTTTCGTTTTATTTACCTTCGGGTTCATTTTTGTTTCATTTCCAAAAAAAAAAAAAAAAAAATATTTTCTTTTTGTTTCGTTTTTTGTCTTTGCCCCGGCGGGGCCTGTTGTCACGATCCAGGCCTCGGGGTTTGATTTTGCGGAGGCCGTGTTTCCATTCATGCCCCCGCAGCCCGGTTTTAAGAAGTGCCAGCGGTGTGCACGCCCGATCTCCCTCACTGACCCACACAATTGGTGTTTACAGTGTTTGGGACCGGAGCATCGGGCGGACTCGTGCACCCGCTGTGCCACTCTTAAAAAACGCACTTTGAAGAATCGCCAAATCCAGCAAAGTCTGCTGTTCGGCACCGGCCCGACTATGGACTCGACTTCTTCAACTGCGGCACCATCGAAGTCGGCACCGACCACCTCGACACCGCCTGACATTACATCGGCGCCACCGGCGCCAGGTAAGCCGGCTAAGAAGCCTTCCACCCTTGAGCGCCCTCCCACCTCGGTGGCGACACCGGCTCTTTCGGCTCCACGCCGAACTAAAAAGCGCTCCGCTCCGATATCGGTGAGTGCCTCGTCATCGGCCTCGTCATCGCCGGAGCGTAGAGCGGCACCCATGGAACCAAAGCAGAAAAAAGTGGTTCCGGTGCCACCCCTGGATGACCGCATTGCGGCCATCCTCCAGGATAAGTTGCAGGAACAACTCCAAACGCAACTTAAACAGCTCTTGCCCTCTATCCTGGCACCGCTGCTTTCGGTACCAGACCGGCCCGAGCCCCACACCGTCCAACCGGTATCCACGCCATCGGTACCTATGGACCCCTCCATGCCCATTCTCTCGGCACCGCATATCCATGCCCATGCCGAGGCCGTCGCTCTGACGACATCCGATCCTCCTCGGGACCGAGCGGAACACCGGTCTTCCCGCGAACCTGACCGGCACCGTTCTTCCCGGGACCGAGACAGACACAGGTCTTCATCCCCCGGTACCGTCTCGGTACGCTCAGGCAAGTCTCGGTCTAAAGCTCATCATACCGAGCCTTCCACTCCAGTCTCTCGGCACGCACACACCGATGTCAGAGACCCGGACCTCTGGGAGGAATCTCCCCTCGGTACCGAGGAGGATGCATCGTCGTCGGACGAAGAGCCCTCGGCCCCCGATACCACATCTAAACCTGAGCAATCTTCTTTTTCAAAATTCCTCAGGGAGTTATCGGGGGCCTTATCTTTGCCTCTGGAATCCGATTCCAAGAAATCACAAGCTTTCCTGGAGGCATTAGATTTCGACCAAGCTCCTAAGGAGTTCCTGAAGTTACCCGTGCATGACATCCTACGGGAAACTTTTTATAAAAATTGGGAAAATCCATTAACTGTCCCTGGGGCACCCCGTAAACTGGATAGCCTTTACAGGGTTATTCCAATCCTGGGATTTGATAAACCCCAGCTGCCCCATGAATCTCTCCTGGTTGAGTCCACTTTAAAAAAGACTCAAGGCTCCAGTGTATATGCCTCTACCCCTCCTGGCAGGGAGGGCAAAACTATGGACAAGTTTGGCAAGCGGCTCTACCAGAATGCCATGCTTGCCAACAGGGCAAACAATTACTCTTTCCACTTTTCATTCTACCTGAAACATCTGGTAATGCAACTCTCCGCCATGCAAAAATACATGCCGGAGCACAAGGTCCCACTATTCCAGCAGCACATCTCCAGCCTGCTTCAACTTAGAAAATTTATGGTGCGCTCCATCTATGACTCCTTTGAGCTCACCTCTCGTGCATCTGCCATCGCTGTGGCCATGCGCCGCCTGGCCTGGCTCAGGGTCTCTGATCTGGATGTCAACCATCAGGACCGACTAGCCAACGCCCCATGTATGGGAGACGAATTGTTCGGAGAGTCTCTGGATACCACCACACAAAAACTCTCCGCCCATGAGACCAGATGGGATACTCTCATTAAACCAAAGAAGAAGGCCCCTCCTGCTCGGCCTTACAAACCACAGTCTTCATACCAGCGCAGGTTCTCGCTAGGCCGCTTAACCCGCCTTCACAGCAACCTAGGCGGGCTCGCCAACAACACCACAACCAGGCTCGTGCACAGTCTAATCAACCTGCCAAGCCTCTTCCTCCTGCCAAACCTTCTCAGCCCTTTTGACTCCTCTCTCCAGGGCTTAGCCAGTCTTCCACCCTCATTGCCTCTCCCTCAACCAATCGGAGGCAGGCTCCACATTTTTCTCAGCCGTTGGGAGGTCATCACATCGGACCAGTGGGTCCTCAACATCATCCGCCACGGCTACTCTCTCAACTTCCAGACTCTTCCACCAGACAATCCTCCCGTAGAGTCTGCTTCTCTTTCAACTCAAACCCCCCTCCTCCTGAGGGAGGTCCAATCCCTCCTTCTCCTCAATGCCATCGAAGAAGTACCTCTGGAACAAAGGGGCCGGGGATTCTACTCCCGTTACTTTCTGGTTCCAAAAAAGACAGGAGACCTACGCCCCATTCTCGATCTCAGGGACCTCAACAAATGTCTTGTCAAGGAGAAGTTCAGAATGCTCTCCCTTGCCACGCTTTACCCTCATCTCTCTCAGAACGACTGGCTATGTTCCCTGGACCTCAAAGAGGCCTACACTCACATACCAATCAATCCAGCTTCACGTCGCTACCTAAGATTCCAGGTGCACCATCGCCATTATCAGTACAAAGTGCTACCTTTTGGCCTCGCTTCATCACCCAGGGTGTTCACCAAATGCCTCATTGTGGCGGCGGCCTTCCTCAGGTCTCACAACCTCCAGGTGTTTCCCTACTTGGACGATTGATTGGTGAAAGCACCTACGTCTCCGCTTGTACTACAAGCCACTCATCAGACCATCTCTCTCCTCCACCTCCTGGGGTTCGAGATCAACTACCCCAAGTCGCATCTGCTTCCCACGCAGCGCCTTCAGTTCATTGGAGCAGTTCTCGACACCACACTAATGAGGGCGTTTCTCCCCTCCGACCGTCAGCGGAACCTGCTCCGCCTGTGTCGTCAGGTGCTCCTTCATCACTCCATTTCTGCCAGACAGATGATGGTCCTCCTGGGCCACATGGCCTCGACGGTGCATGTGCTTCCCCTGGCGCGACTCCACCTCAGGACACCTCAATGGACTCTGGCCAACCAATGGTCGCAGACCTCGAATCTTCTCTCTCATCCCATCTCTGTGACATCGTCTCTTCAGCAATCTCTACAATGGTGGTTGAACTCCTCAAATCTTTCCAGGGGCCTTCTTTTTCATCTGCCCCCGCATTCCATGACCATCACCACGGATGCCTCCCCTTATGCATGGGGAGCTCACCTGGGAGACCTACGCACCCAAGGTCTTTGGACCCTGCAGGAGCGTCTTCATCACATCAATTTCCTGGAACTACGAGCCATGTTCTATGCTCTCAAGGCCTTCCAGCACCTTCTTTGCCCTCAGGTTCTGCTCCTGTGCACGGACAACCAAGTTGCCATGTACTACATCAACAAACAGGGCGGCACCGGATCTCGCCTCCTTTGTCAGGAGGCTCTTCGCATTTGGACCTGGGCCACGGCCCGCAGTCTCTTCCTCAAGGCTGTCTACATCCAGGGCGAACAGAACTCCCTGGCCGACAATCTCAGCCGCATCCTTCAACCTCACGAGTGGACTTTGGACCCTCCCACGCTCCACTCCATCTTTGCTCGCTGGGGCACTCCGCAGGTGGACCTATTCGCAGCTCCTCACAACCATCAGCTGCCCCAGTTCTGCTCCAGACTCTTCTCTCCTCATCGTCTGGCCCCGGATGCATTCCTTCTCGACTGGACGGATCGGTTCCTCTATGCCTTTCCTCCTCTACCTCTGATGTTGCGGACTTTATCCAAACTCCGCAGGGACGGAGCCACCATGATCCTCATAGCTCCCCGGTGGCCTCGTCAACACTGGTTCTCCCTCCTGCTTCAGCTCAGCTCCAGGGATCCCATTCCTCTGCCTGTGTTTCCTACTCTACTTACACAGCAACATCAGTCTCTACTTCATCCCAATCTGTCTTCGCTCCACCTGACAGCTTGGTTTCTCTCGGGCTGACCTCTTCAGGAAATCTGTCTCAGCCTGTCCGTCTCATTTTGGACGCCTCCAGGAAACCGACCACCCTCCAATGTTACCATCAGAAGTGGACCAGGTTCTCCTCTTGGTGCCTCCGTCATCATCACAATCCCACCTCTTTAGCGGTGGAAACTGTTCTGGACTACTTGCTCTCCCTGTCCAACGCAGGCCTCAAGTCTACCTCTATCAGAGTCCATCTCAGTGCCATCACGGCTTTTCATGAACCTGTCTTAGGAAAACCTCTCACGGCTCACCCTCTGGTTTCCCGATTCATGAGGGGCCTCTTCAACATCAAACCACCTCTGAAGCCTCCTCCGGTCGTCTGGGACCTGAATGTGGTTTTATCTGCCCTCATGAAACCTCCCTTTGAGCCGCTTGCCACAACTTCGCTCAAATTTCTGACATGGAAGGTTCTTTTCCTTATTGCCATCACCTCTGCCAGGAGGGTTAGTGAGCTTCATGCACTGGTTGCCGATCCACCGTTCACTATTTTTCACCATGACAAGGTGGTTCTGCGCACCCATCCAAAGTTCCTTCCAAAGGTGGTCTCAGCTTTTCACCTCAACCAGTCCATTGTGTTGCCTGTTTTCTTCCCGAAACCTCATTCACATCCCGGAGAACAGGCATTGCACAGTCTTGACTGCAAGCGTGCCCTGGCTTACTATCTTGATCGTACAAGGGCTCACCGCTTGTCCCCTCAGCTCTTCCTGACCTTCGACCCAAATCGTTTGGGTCGACCGGTCTCTAAACGGACGCTATCCAACTGGCTTGCAGCTTGCATCGCGTTCTGTTACGCTCGGGCCGGTCTGTCACTAGACGGCGCTGTCACGGCCCACAGGGTAAGAGCTATGGCCGCTTCTGTTGCTTTCCTCCGTTCCACACCCATTGAGGAAATCTGCAAGGCGGCCACCTGGTCCTCAGTTCACACATTCACTACTCACTACTGTCTGGATGCTTTCTCCAGACGGGATGGGCACTTCGGCCAATCTGTACTTCAGAATTTATTTTCCTAATGGCCAACCATCCCTCCTCCCTCTTTGTTAGCTTGGAGGTCACCCATGCGTAAAGAATATGCTGCCTGCTTGTCCTGGGATAAAGCACAGTTACTTACCGTAACAGGTGTTATCCAGGGACAGCAGGCAGATATTCTTACGTCCCACCCTCCTCCCCGGGTTGGCTTCTTAGCTGGCTTATACTAACTGGGGACCACGCTCTCCTCCGTCGGGCGGGAAGGCACTCGCGCACGCGCGGTGCGGCCAACTAGAACTTTCTAGTAAAAAGGTCCGTACCGTGGGCTCCGTCGGTGACGTCACCCATGCGTAAAGAATATCTGCCTGCTGTCCCTGGATAACACCTGTTACGGTAAGTAACTGTGCTTTCTTGCGTATTGTGTGGTGGGTTTTTTTCAGCTTATATGAGAGACAGAGAAGTCTCCAAAGACAGACGGATCCCAAGGCAGAAGGCAGGTGAAGCCAAAACAGCCTGCGCTCAAGTTCCTGATAAATCAGGGATTTGAGAATCTACACAGGGAATGACCCTTGAGCTCCAAAAATTACAAAAGCAGGCTGGCTAGCTAGGTGTCCCCAGGACTGATCCTGCTAGCAGCAGACTTCTGCAATGCGAGTCTGTGCCTTCTCCCAGGCAGAGGTCCCAACAAGTGGGAACATCTAAGTACCGAGCCTCCACCCGAACACGAAGAAAAAATACCCCCCCAAAATAAAACTGCAGAGCACAGCAGAAGCACTTTTGAACAACTTGCTTGCACACAAAACCCCCAAAAAACTGAGGTGGCAGGAGCAGCTACCTGGGAAGGAGGCAGAATTTAAAAATGCATTCTGCAAGCAACTTGCAGGTTCAAATGCATAACCCTAGCATTTGAACCCTACTAGACACATTTCACTAAACAAAGCAAGCTACTCCCCAATATTTTACTTTCCTTTTATTTGTTTGCTTTATCTCATGTTGTCTGCAAGTCTAAGCATCACATAATTCACATACATAATGAGTTTAGTTTTATATATGGTTTTTATGTGGGAAAACCCTTTTTTTAAACATATGGAAAAGGCCTTTCATAGAACTGCAGGGCGGTATATAAGTATGCTACAAATTGGAGCATACTTATTGTAAGTATTCCAGGGAACAAGTTGAGCAGAGCAAGAACAGAGATGTGACACACGTACACAAGTATTTAAAAAAAAATATGTGAGTGAATGCACATTTTAGGTGTAATTTTATATTAAAGCTCAATGCTCATTATTTATATTTGGTCGAATAATATTTTTCATTATTTACATTTGGCCAAATAGTAAAATATGCTTTATAGAACAGCTCTACTTTCAGGACTTGTCACCCCTCATCCTGTAAGAGATCTTAAAGTCACCAAATATCTGAGGTCAGGAGATTTTTGCTATAGGTGAACGCAGAGGGGAACAGAGAGGCTGGAAGCTGAAGGAGCCAAGAGTGTACAGCAAATTAGAAACAATGAATGTGAGAGAATGTAGGGTGGGGTTCTTCTGGGGAGGAACATCAATACCTCAGAGAAGAATCTGGACAGGTGGAAAAGAGGTGTACAGCCTAAGCTGAGGTGAGGGGAGAGTGGTAATGCTATAGTAGGAAGGGAACTGCATAAGTACAGTCTAGTAGTTTTTAAAAATTTGAAGTATGAAGTCAGTGTTGAGGAATGGAACCTTTAATGTGAAAGGCGGGCTAGCCATGCTGGTAAGGAAAGATGTATCTTTTTCAGGAGGGAATCTGAAGGGATACAATAGGCAGACAGATAATTGTATGAGGGAAATGCAAGTGGAGGAAGTGTCTTTGATCAACATATGCTATATATCCCAAATGATGTACAAGGCCTGTTCTGCAGAGATGTTGAATCTTCTGATAAATAAAGTTAGGAGAAAAACAATAGTAAGGGGGGGGGTTAATATGATTCTGGATCCTTGCTGAGATCAACAATCGGGAAGGTCAGAAAACTGTAGGGAATCAGATAGGTCAGTGGTCTCAAACTTGCGGCCCACCAGGTACTATTTTGAGGCCCTCGGTATGTTTATCATAATCACAAAAGTAAAATAAAACAGTTTCTTGATCATATGTCTCTTTAGCTATAAATTACAATATTATTATTAAGATTTAGCCAAAAGGAACGATTGATAAACTATAAAGAGTTTTACCTCATGCAAAGTTGTCATTTCTTTAATAAGACATGAACTGTTTTTTTCTGAGGCCCTCCAGGTACCTACAAATCCAAAATGTGGCCCTACAAAGGGTTTGAGTTTGAGACCACTGAGATAGGTAGTTAAAGGCTTTATGGGTAAATATAAAAGTTGCTGGGCCAGTGGAGGGTGCTAGATTCACAGCAGAGGGATTATACATTCTATTCTCAGCCACACAGTAGTTGGATGGATGTAGATGACAAGGGAGAGACAAATAGAAGCAATAATGTGGTCTGGCCACCCACTAATTTGAAATGGAGTCAGTGGGGAACAGAAACACTTTTTAGAGACAAAATGGTGGGATTTTGAAGAGACAAGAAGTGAGGAATGAAGTGGAGAAAAGCATTAGAGACTATGGGGCTCATAATCGAAAGAGAAAAACGTCCCAAAACCGGCCTAAGTCGGCACTTCGACCAACATTTCTCAAAAACGTCCAAGCGCCGAGAATAAAACCGGGTTTTGGACGTCTTTCTAAACGACCTAGGCCTTCATAGTGCCGCTCAACGTCCAAAGCTAAACGGGGCGTTTCGGGAGGCGTGTCGAGGGCGGGAGTTGGGCAGGACGTGGGCCGGCTCAGACTTAGTCGTACAGCATGTAGAACCGAAAGTTTAACAACAGAACCTAGACGGAACTTGCACGTTGTGACTTAGACCATGTAAAACATGGTCTAAGTCACAAAAAACCACCTAAACACACCAGATAAGCACTGAAAACACATAACACTACCCCAGTGATCACCAACCCCTCAACCCCCATAAAAATTTTATTCACAACTTTAAATTTCAGCCTCCAGACCATCATCACCTGGCCGCCTGGCATAGGAAAGCCTAGTCGTCCAGCCCAGAGGCAGCTTAAGTCATCTTGGGGGTGGGTTAGGGACCCATAGAGAGGAGGACCCATACCTATAAGCTCCTGTAATCACTGCATTGATAATGAAACATGTGCACTGCCCTATACACCCCCCAAACTCTTTTTTACTGGGATATAAGTGGCTCCTGCAGCCATACGGGCTATTGGAGTGGTAGATAAGTGGGTCTAGGAGATTCTGGAGGTGGTTTGGGGGGCTCACCATAACCTATAAGGGAGCTTTAGGGAGGAGAAACCATGGCACCCTTTTTGTGAAGTTCACAGCAATGCCCTGTAAGGTACCCCACTGCTTAGGTGGCATGTCTGGGTGTGCAGTCCATCACTTTGCAGACCCCTCCCACGTCCAACAGGGTTTGTTCTAGGCGTTTTGGACTTGGACGGAAAGTTGGACGAAAATGTGGTATAAAGATGGACGATTTAGTGGCTTGGACGATCAGATCAGCAGGACGTATAATTAGATGATTTTCGAAAGTAAAAAAAAGTTGGATGTATCTTTCGAAAATGTGTTTTAGACTCTTTTTAACTTTGGACGACTTGCGAGATGGACGTAAATGGACTTAGACGTCCTTTTCGATTATGCCCCTCCATGTGTACCTTAAATGATACAGGTGAGGAAGGAGTGTGCATAGTAAGGGAGGGATTAAATTTGTTATTGAAGGGAATATATGACTTGGGGATTGCGTAAATGAGAGGCGGCGATTCAGATTGTGCATAAAACTTCAATTTCAGTTGAGATTAAAGAGAATAGTCTCTGGTTAGTCTCCAAAGAATATACCTGACTGCAGAATAGATATTGGGAGGTAGTGTGGGAAAACAGGCTTGTTCCAAGAGTCAGGACTTTTGGACCCTAATCTTTAAAAGAAATACAGAAGACTCAATTTCCTTTCTCCCCTTGATCCTCATCTTTGCCTTCTGGGGTTTAAGGGGGAGGGCATTAAAATGAAGGACTGGAAGCTGGTAATGTCTGTGGCATACTGTGGGACAGCCTCTAAATGGAAACAGCTGGAAGCCCCCAACTTTGGATTAATGGAAGCTTAGATTAAGGCATGTAGCATTAATGGAGAAACTCACAGCCATGCGGCATTTGAAAATTCAATTTTGAGTGAGAATAGATTACACTACTGCAGTATCTGACATAGGAGAGTGGAGCAGGGAGGAAGGAAGAGGGAGAAACTAATGCAGTAAGAGTTGTAGGCTAGGCGGGCAGTGGGGAGAAGGGGGTTGAATGGGGCATACTGTGGTAAGGTATAGGTTGAATATTGGATTGGGGAAATTCTGGAGGAGAAGAGTGTTTTATATTCTGTTAAATGTTGTATTGTAAAACTGGCACAGTGACCACCATTGTGAGGCAGATGTACTTTACTGAAATTATAAATAACTAAAAGTAAAAAAAAAGGGAAAGCAAAGGAGCAGCACTGAAAGACTTCATACCATGTAACCTAATCCAATTTCCTTATAGATCAGCTCTCTGCACTACCTACTAACCAAGAAAAAAATAGATAACAAAATGATTCCAAATTCTAGACATTTCTGTTATCCAGGAATTGTTGAACTGTAATTTATAGGCAAGTCCTAAGAGTTTCTGCAAAAGATCAGAAGTCTCTTTCTTCTCCTAAGGCCTGCTCTGACTTCCCACTCCATACTCAAAAAACCCCAGAAACAGCATTAGAAAAGTTAAGTACACCAAATACAAGACTTTGTCATGGTTTGCACTATTTATACAATCATATTTCCTTTCTTACTGCTACCTCATCTCCTGTGAACCTTCCTAGACCTAGAAAGTTCCCCATTTTCCACATAATACTGAAAAATACAATTGAAGGACCTGAGGCATCTCTACATCCTTGTCAATCTGTCATGATTTTGGTTGCTGATAGATCATGCCAAGCATCCAATTTAACCGGATAATTTTATCAAGGCTTTTTCATACATACGTGCCAGTATACATAAGTATAAGAAATGCTACTTATAAAATTAACCCCTCACATAAAAGTACGCACTGTGATTAAAAATGTGCAAATTTTTATACAATTTGAGTGTAGGCATGTTCAGAGGTAGAGAAGCACAGATAGAATCAAGAACTAGGCACATAGGTTAGAAAATATGGTGCAAATGTATGTGACTGAGCCATGTTTTCAGCTGTTTTTGTGCATCAGTTTTATATGGACATATAGATGTCTAAGTACATTTATTAAAAATAGGCTGAAGATAATTAATTCCCTATGCCTTCTCCAAGCCTTCTGCCTTCCAGCTTTATATCAAAACACTAACCCCCTCTTCTACGAAACTGCGCTAGCAGTTTGTAGTTCAGAGAGCCGCGCTGAATGGCCCGCTCTGCTCCCGACGCTCAAAGGAACTCTATGAGCGTTGGGAGCAGCGCGGGCCATTCAGCGCGGCTCTCTGTGCTACAAACTGCTAGCACAGTTTCGTAGAAGAGGGGGTAAGTCTTCTAATTTAATTTCCTTTTGCAGAAGCCTGTTAGATATTTGAATATTTCTATCATAAATGCAGTTAGAAAGGAATCATATAAATATGTCTATACAAATTAATCAAAGTTATGCTAAATAAGATTATCTGATGCATAGCTGCACATGTTAGGGTAGAAGGGTGGGCTCAATAACCATTTTTTTTTCTTAGCAATAAGCCTCATTTGTGGCAAAAAATATTTTTCCAGGTATGACCAATGTGATGATGTGTGATCGCAAAGCTCCTCTTCATCTAGGCAACGGAAAATAAAAATTACTCCCTTCTTGATAATTACATCAAAAAAAATAATTATTAATGACGCTGAACTTAAGATAAATCGATATTATCCTCTTACACTGCAGTTGAAGTGAAGCCTGAGGATATTGGAGTCGGGAGGTCAGAGCGCCGTTTTTCTTCGGTGTTGAGGTGAGGCGGTGTTGTGATCTGAACTGCAGATTTGTGAATGATGCAGATTTGAAAAAACAAAACTTTGAGATCACGGAAGATTTGAAAGGATACTGGTACAAGAATTGAGAGGGAAAAGTACTAGAGTGGGATCGCCGGTTTTCTTTCCCTCAGCATTGAAGCGACGAGATATCGGGGACGAGTGGAGTTAAACAGAACTGGAGGGAAGAGAGCTGGCAGAATTAAAAATTTAAATATTTCCCTATTCTGAGACTGTGACAAGAACTGTGAGAGGGAAATTAAGAATAAAGATTGCCGGTTTTTTTTTTTAACTGAAGCGCGACATCGGGGATGAGTGACTGACAAAGCTGGTACAGTTAAATCTGGCTGAACGGAACCTAGAGGAAAGAAAACTGTTAGATTGAGAGTTGCCTTCCTCCATCGAAGTTGAGACGAGGCTTGAGAGAAGAGTGCCAGAGGAAAGGACTAATGGCATTTTTTTTTTTTTCAGCACTAGAACGGCGAGGCACTGGAGATAAATAACTGACAATTGCTCCAAGAACTAATTTTTACCGGTCTTTCTGTGTGGTGATACGGCACGATAGTGAGGAGAGCTTTTAAAAAAAATTAACTAACTAACATTGAAAAAGGGACGGATCCCAATGTGAGACTGTTGTCAGCAAGATTCCTGGGCTGTGGCGGTTTGAAGCGCTGAGTCGGAGCCCTGAGAGATTAATTGATTGATTCTTTGATTGATTTCCCTCGGCGCTAAATCGGCGCAGCAACGGGGCAGATAACATATAAAAAGGGAAAAGAAATGTCAGCGAATGTAATCTAATGATACTGGAGGTCATAAAAGTTAATAGACAGTGAGATTATATTGTTTGCTGATTTTTCCCAATGCTGAGAAAATAAGAAGGCTGTTGAAGATTTGACTTGAAGAAGACTTGCAGCTTTCTCAAAGTGGCAAGTTATTGAAGTTTCTACACATCAGAGGAAATGAATTGAGGGAGTCTGATACTGAGGAGAGAGGGGCTAAGGAAAGATAAATTGCTGATTCTAACGGCTTGTCTCTGTGCTGATGTGGAGAGAAAGTGAGGGAAGGCTGATAAAGAATTGAATTGGCTAACGGAAGAAAAAAGAAGTTTAAATACAGTTTTAAATATCAATGCTGTCAAAGCTGTAACTGTGAGGAGAGTTGTCTAAAGGGGAAAATACTAACTAATGTTAAAAAGTAAAAGAGAGACCGACTCCCAATATGTGGATGCTGTCAATTGAATTCCTAAGTGTGGCGGTTTGAAGCAGCCATTTCCAGATTAGAGCTGAAACGGAGCCTTGAGTGATTAACTGATCTTCTGCCTGAAGCCAATCTTCTTGTTTGCTTTCTCTCAGCGTTGGATCGGCATTGAGGCAGATAACAAAGAAAAAAAAAAAAGGATTTATTCATCAACTGAGACAATTTGAAAGCGATATTGATATTAATTGAAGACTTGAAAGAAAAGAAACAAGCGGAGAGATATTGAAGTGTGTGAACAAACCAGAGGAAACGGATGAAAAAAAACTGCTGACAAAAGAAAAAAAAAAAAAAAAAAAGTCTGAGGAGAAGATAATTGTTTTTTCTTATTGGCTTTTCTCTGGACTGATACAGAGAGACAGTGAGGGCAGGCTGATAAAAAAAAAAAAAAAAAGAATTGAATTGGCCAAAGGAGGAAAAAAGAAAGTTTCAATGCTGTTTTAAAACTAGTGCTGTAAAAGCTATAACTGTGTAAAAAACTGAAACAAGACAGATTACTGTGAATTGTGACTAAAAGAGACTATTGTGTCTCTTAAAAAATATAAAGAAAGTAAAAACAAAGAAAAAGAAAACAACAACATGGCAAGTACCAGACAAAACAAAAATGAGGCTGGTACGTCTGCAAAAAGACAAAAACAAGATCAAATAACACCAAGCAAGATACCACTTCCTGCTGAAGAACCTGACATATTGAGTAAAGCAGAAGTTATGGAAGAACTAAGACAAATCAAACAAATGCTCAAGGAAACTGTAACCAATATGTCTGAAATGAAAGAAGAAATATTAAACATCCACAGACAAATGGAAGTTAATAACAAAAGAACAACTGAATTAGAATCAAAAATGGAGGTTATAGAAAGTGAAGCAAATAGATGCAAAAATGACAGCCTGGAATTGAATAAATTGAAAGATCAACTGGAAGACTATGAGAATCGAGGAAGAAGGAAAAACATTAAACTTTTTGGAATACAAGAAAATTTAGAAGGAAAAAATGCTATCCTTTTTCTAGAAAATTTAATTCCAAAAATATTACAACTGGACTTGAAACAACCACTTGAAATAGAAAGGGCGCATAGAATCCCAGTTAAAAATGTAGAAAACAAAGGCAGGCCAAGACCGCTAATTTTCAAAATGCTTAGATACCAACAAGCATTAGAGATATTAAATGCTGCAAAGAAAGACAAAAATCTAAATTATAAAGGATCCAGAATATGGTTTTTGCCAGACTTTGCTAAAAACACAGCAAATAAAAGAAAGAGACTATTGGACATGAGACCTCAACTAAAAGAAAAAGGTTTTAAATACGGTCTATATTATCCGGCAAAAATGAGAGTATCATCTGGAGATAAATCCCTGTATTTCGAGGATCCAGAAAAATTGAAAGCTTTTCTTGCTAAACCAGAACCTATGATATTTTAACATAAAACATTAAGATGGGTTTTGATGACTTTATGAAAAATTATAAAAGTATGAAATATTGAAATATCTGAAGAAAAGAAAAATGATACAAAGAAAAGACAATAAAAATTTATAAGAAAGAAAGAGAAAGATATAGGAAAAACATTAATAACATACTAAATATATGTTTAAGATAAAATTTTATGATGTAAATAATAATACTAAGGAAATATAAATTAAAAACTATTAAATGGATAAAGATACATTAATGAAAAGTTATGAAAAAATGACTAAAGAAATTAAAGCTTAATATAGATAGATAGAAGGGGAATTTGATTGAATATTGATTGCCTAGAGGGGAGGAGAATGTTCGGGTTACAGTTCCAATGTGTATCCTTAAGCAGCCATTATATTGGGTGGGAAAGGGAGGGAAAATGAGAGTATTTACTAAAATGATTAAGGGAAAAATAAACAAGGGATTAGATACTTTAGGGGTAAATATGTGTGTCGTGAAAAACATATTTTGTATTCTAAATATGAAAGAAGAAGAGAAGAAGATTATAATGAGAAGTATTAAAATGTATAATGTCTTTTAAGATATATTCTATTAATGTCAATGGCCTGAATCACGTAATCAAAAGGAAAAAAGTATTAACATTTTTAAAAAAGCAAAATGCGGATATTTATTGTCTGCAGGAGACCCATCTTAATATAAAGGAATCACAGAAACTATCGGGTGGGTGGGTAAAGGAATGTTTTTTTGCTCCAGCAGAGGGTAAAAAAGCAGGGGTAGCAATTCTTATAAATAAAAAATGTATGGCCAAGATTATGGTAAAAAATTCAGATCCACATGGAAGATGGATACATATTGATATAGGTATGGGAAATGATGCCCTGACGTTGTTTAATATATATGCCCCTAATTCGAATCAATCAGAATTTTTTAAAAAATTACAGAATATGTTATTACCACTGGCTGCTTCTAATTTAGTGGTGGCTGGAGATTTTAATGCTGTAATGGATCCATTATTGGATAAAAAACCAGGTAAAAGTATAAAATCTTTAGGTTTAGATAATTTGGTTCAGTCATGTGATTTGAAAGATATATGGCGTATTCTTCATTTTAATGATCAGGAATTTTCATTTTGTTCACAGGTTCATAAATCATTTTCAAGAATAGATTATATTTTTGTTTCAACAAAAAAAGTGCAACGGGTGATTAAAGCTTCCATAGATCCTATTATTATTTCGGATCATGCGGGAGTATGGATAGAATTACAATTAGATCAATTAGAGAATGTTAGACCTCTTTGGAGATTTGATAATGCATTGCTTGTGGATGACAAATTTTTGGAAAATTTTAAAACACAAATTAACGATTTCTTTCAAATAAATTTAGTGGAGGATACATCTATAGAGAATGTATGGGATGCATTTAAAGCAACTACGAGAGGTAATATTATATCATATTCAGCTTTTATTAGGAAACAGATTAAAATACAATATATAGAATTAGAAAAAGAAATAAAAATATTAGAAGCTAAATTGGTAAGTAAATGGGAATATGAAGTTTTGCAAGCTCTTTTGAAAGCAAAAGGTAAATATAATGAATTAACTTCAAAAATGATAAGAAGAGATTTGTTTTCCAAGCAAACAGTGTATTATGGAAATTCTAATAAGGCGGGGAGATTATTGGCAAATTATCTTAAAGCAAAAAAAAGAAGAACTAATATTAATGGAATAAAAGACGAAAATGGTATAATAACAAATCAAACAAATATAATATTAAAACAATTTTTAAAATTTTATAAAGACCTGTATTCTTCCGAGCCTTATATGGAGAGACAAAAAGATGGAAAAAATTTTTTAGATTTAATTAATGGACCTAAGGTTCCTGATCATATAAAACGGAGTTTAGATGAACCTATATCATTAAAAGAATTAGAAACAGCATTGAGATCTCTTAGAGTTGGATCCGCTCCAGGTGGTGATGGTTATACAGTAGAATTTTATAAAACATTTCAAAATATCCTTTCCCCACATTTACTAAATTTATATCAGACACAACTTATAAAAGGTAATATTAAAGGTACTATGGCTGAATCAATAATAATTGTTTTGCCTAAGCCAAATAAAGATCCTACTTTGGTTTCAAACTACAGGCCTATATCTTTGATAAATGTTGATAATAAACTTTTGGCGAAAATTTTGGCTTTGAGATTAGCCAAGGCTCTCCCACATATTATAGATATGCATCAAACGGGTTTCGTTGCTAAAAGACATTCCTCTAATAACTCTAGACTATTGTTTCACATGTTAAACTTATCAAAAAAAATAGATGAACCGGCTTTTACAGTTTCATTAGATGCTGAAAAAGCATTTGATAGGGTAGAATGGAATTTTATGTATCAGGCATTAGAATGGTTTGGTATAGGTTCTGGATTTATACAAATGGTAAAAACATTGTATAGCTTCCCGATTGCAAGACTAAATATTAATAATAAGATATCTGATGGTTTTCAATTGCAGAGGGGAGTTAGACAAGGTTGTCCTTTATCTCCTTTGTTATTTGATGTTGTATTAGAACCCTTATTGTTAGCAATACAGCAAAAGAGGGAGATACAAGGTATTCCATATTCAGATATGGAATATAAAATTTCGGCTTATGCTGACGATATTTTACTTTATTTGAGAAATCCAGAGTCAACCTTAACTACTTTATTGGAATTAATTGATAAGTTTGGTAAATTTTCAGGTTATAAAATTAATTGGAATAAATCTGAAATTATACCCTTGAATGTTCATTGTGTAAAAGGATTATTTGATACTTTTCCATTCATATGGAAAGAAGAAGGATTTAAATATCTTGGCATTCAAGTTAAAAATACAATTGAAGATACTGTAAAAGAGAATGAAAAATATGTATTAAAAAAAGTTACGGAGTTATATGAACAATGGAACCCATTACATATTTCTTGGTGGGGAAGAGTTCAAACTATTAAAATGATGATGTTACCTGTAGTTTGCTACCAAATGAGTATGATACCTATTTATTTTCAGGGGTCCTTTTATAAAAAGCTCAATAGCATTTTAACAAAATTTCTTTGGCTTGGTAAAACACCTAGAATAGCTTTAGTAACTTTGCAAAAATCAATTAAGGAGGGAGGGGTAAATTTTCCAAATTTCTATAGGTACCATCAAGCCTATATTCTACGTCAGGGTATGTATTGGATCCTCCCAGAACTTATGGATAATGCACCGGATTGGTTATATTTAGAATGGCGCCTTATGTTTCCCCTAAATTTAGTTCATCTACCAAGTATTAACATACCTAGAAGATACAGAGAAAATAAAATATTAATGGATACTTGGAAAACGTTGAGATTTATTGATAAATTAACACCTATCCCAATAAACAAATCAACTAATCAATCTATATGGATAAACTCCAAGATCAAAATTGGCGGAGCTCAAATCCTTTGGAAGAACTGGATTATTGCAGGCATTAGATCTATAGACCAGTGTTTTTCAACCTTTTTTGGGCAAAGGCACACTTGGTTCATGAAAAAAAATCACGAGGCACACCACCATTAGAAAATGTTAAAAAATTTAACTCTGTGCCTATATTGACTATATATAAAGTAATTCTCTTGAATAGGAATCAAATACAAAGAAAGTATTTTATAATGCTGCCACCGCCAACAACACCGTTGGCGGCGGTGACACTCAAGTGGCTAAAGAGCCACAGTTTGCCAGCCTAGAGACAACACTGGAGGGTGGCCAGCTGTGCACCCCTTGGGACGTAAACCCGGGGTGGGGCACACCGCCCCCCCCCCCTGGTATGCCACTATCTGTACCTCACTCCCTCCCTATGACCAAAAATTCTCCTTTCTTCTTTTCCCCGTGTACACAACCATCTCTTTCCCTCCCTTCCTCTCTCCAAAGTCCATGCCTTCTGTGTCCAAACACTCATTCCCTCCCTTCCTCTCTCCCAAGTCCATTTCTTCTGAGTCCAAAAACGCATTCCCTCCCCCACCTCAGCATCTCTTTCCCTCCCTTCCTCTCTCCCAAGTCCATTTCTTCTGGGTCCAAAAACGCATTCCCTCCCCCACCTCAGCATCTCTTTCCCTCCCTTCCTCTCTCCCAAGTCCATGCCTTCTGTGTCCAAAAACCCATTCCCTCCCCCACCTCAGCATCTCTTTCCCTCCCTTCCTCTCTCCCAAGTCCATGCCTTCTGTGTCCAAAAACCCATTCCCTCCCCCACCTCAGCATCTCTTTCCCTCCCTTCCTCTCTCCCAAGTCCATGCCTTCTGTTTCCAAAAACCCATTC